>NW_025796915.1:1909772-2255053 GCF_021613505.1 Equus quagga | reverse complement strand
CCCCTACTGAACTACTCCCCCTACTGAACTACTCCCCCTACTGAACTCCCCCTCCTGCTCTACTCCCCCTACTGAACTACTCCCCCTACTGAACTCCCCCTACTGAACTACTCCCCCTACTGAACTCCCCCTACTCCCTGCCTACACTCTTGTAAACATTCCTGTATTAAACCTCCCTTAAATTAAACTGATTGGAGCACGTCATCTGTTTCCTGCTGGAACCCTGCATGACCCACAGAGAAAAGGTTAATTTCCTCAGTATGCAAGGAGTTCCTACAAAAAAACCCAATCCAATTAAAAATGGACAAAGAGCATGAACTGTTAACAGAAGAGGAAAATACAAATGAATTTTAAAACATAGAGACGCTTAGGGGGCTGGCCCCGTGGCTTAGTGGTTAGGTTCGCGCACTCTGCTTCCAAGGCCCAGGGTTTCGCCAGTTCAGATCCTGGGCGTGGACGTGGCACCACTCATCAGGTCATGCTGAGGCGGCGTCCCACATGCCGCAGCTAGAAGGACTCACAACTAAAAATATACAACTATGTACCGGGGGACTTTGGGAGAAAAAGGAAAAATAAAATCTTTTTTTTTTTTTAAAAAGAGATGCTTGGCCTCACTTATAATAAGAGAAATATAACTTAAAATGATATGCAATTTTTCACCAATCACATTGGCAAAGATGAAATGTCTGATAACACACTATGTTGGTGAGGGTGTTAAAAAACAGGCACTCATATTTATTACTGGTGAAAGTGAATTTTAGTTAAAAAGTAAATCTCTAAAAATGAACCTGGCAATATTTGTCAAAAATTTAAAAGTACATATCCTTCGACCCAGCAATTCTACTTCTAGAGATTTATCCTTCAGTTAGGCTTATACAAATAATAATATATTCAAAGATTTTTGTTGCAGCATTCTATTAATTCCAACAATCTGGAAATGGCTAAATAAATTATGATAGAGTCATATAAAATAATATGCATGATATGAAAGATTCTCCATATCTAGTTTTTTTACCATAGTATACTAACATATGCAGAGAATATTCTACAAGAATGTATAAGAAAAAGTGAGTTTCTTCTCCAGAGAAGGTAATAGATGTCTAGAGGACATGGGTTTGAGAGAGATTTCACCCTTTTGTAACTTTTGGATTTTGTACCATGTGTATAGATTTCCTATTTCAAAAAAGGAATTTATGTGACATTGATTGAACATCTACTACGTACTAGGTGCCACGCTGGCTCGTGGAGATAAGCAGGGAATAAGATTAGCCTGGTCATCTCCTGCTCCCATGGAGCTTATGGTCTAGTGAAGAGACAGACACTAAAAAAGTAGATATACAAATAAATACCCAATTACAAACTGTAACGAGTGCTATGAAGAAGAAACGTGGATGCTACAAAGAGACAAACAGGGACAAGGACTTTAGAAGAGTTGATCAAGGCAGGCTTCTCAGAGGAGGTAGAAGTAAATAGCAAGAGCAGAGAAAAAAGAGCTCTGGGCAGAGGGACCAAAATCTGCAAAGGTCCTGAGGCAGGAAAGGGCTTACTGTGAGCCCATGGACAAATTACTACCCCTCTCATGGAAGGCATAGCCTCACCCGTGAAATAACCCCATTTTAGAGATGGAGTGACACAGGCTCAGAGAGAAGAGACAGCTTCCCCAGGAAATTGGATGAGTCAGAATTGCCACTTAAATCCTCTGAGTCCATGAAGTAGGTGTTATTCCGGCTGTGCATTTGGGGGCCTTTTGCAGGAGTGGAGATGAAGGGGAGAAGAAGTTGGTTACTCCTTTGGCTCTGCCTCCTTCCCCCAGCCATCTCAGGGACTGAGTAATGGAAACACTCAGAGGCTGCATGCATATGCGAGTGGGGACACACATGCCATGAGCACTGCCCACAGCCCGCAGACAGCTGAGCTGCCAACTTACCATGGTCACCTCAGGCCTAGAGCCAGACCCTCCTCTTCTTTGCTCCAGCCTTTGAAATGTGTTTCTCTTAAAATACTGCTTCTTTTGTGTATATACCTCAGTGAATGCGAGTCCGTGTGTCCTGGTGTATCTGCCAGCTCAAGTGTGCAGCGTCCTCGGTATGTCTATACTGAGTGCTCCCTGAGGACAGCAACCAGTTCCCATCTTCCTCATTGCATAATAATAATAATTTAATCCTCACAACAGTCCTATGGGGCGCACACTACCCCTTTTTACAGATGAGGAAACTGAGGCCAGAGACATCACATAAATTGCCCAACAAGTAAATGGCAGAGGAAAGACTCAAAGCCATGGGTGTAGGGTGGTAAAGACCCTGCCCTCAATTCAACACTAGATAAATGTGCAATGAATAAGTGAACCTCAGGGCACAGATGGGGAAACTGAGGTCGAGACAGGCACCTAGGAAGATGGTGTATGGGCAAGGCTAAAAACCCAGGCTTCATGCTGCCCAGCCAGGCCCCCCCCCAGCTGCCCCCGCCCCCACCCCGGGGCTGCCGGCTCCCGCACAGCTGGGCAGGCAGGCAGTAGGTGGGACTGGGCAGGATCTCCTTTTTGCCATCCTGGGGTCTGGCTGAACCCACTGGCCACTGCCCTGCACCCCCAACTGGGAGCCCAAGGAGGTCATAGCCCTCGCTGCCCTGCACCCTCAGGTGCACTTGATGAGTCTGACAAGGGGCTGCCTTCTCCCTAAGCTACTTCCGCAGCCCCATCTCCTCACCCAGAGAGGCCCCAGGCCCCACTCTGACGGAGACTGGCAGACCTCACAACTTTCCCACAGTCCACAAGGGCCTGCTCTCCCACATACCAGCACCCGCTTCCCGTCTCCCTGCTCTGCAAGGTCTGTTTCCCTGGAGGAGTGTGCCAGCCCAGGACACTGGAAAACCAGCACCATGGGCTGCCCACCCAGGGGATGATGACAGAGACTCCAGGAAGCATAGCCTACCAGCTCCCCCCATGCCTGAAGTCTCCCCTCCTTCCTGCTTCCCACCTGGGCATCAAACTGTGGGGGTGAGGGTGGGGGTGGGAGTCCTTTCCTCTTGGGCACTAGGCCCCTTCCTCCAAGCAGCCGTACTCTCACATTCTCCCTGTCGCACAGGAAGGGGAATCTGTCCCTAAATGCCAAGTTAGAAGTCTTCCTAGACATTCGCTACAACTGTAATCTTGAAATTCATCAAACTTTTTCCAATAACTGGACTCATTGTTTAAAGGAAACTTTCCGCCTTGTGCCCACCACCCGCCACCAAAAAATGTCAGGCCTGTGATCTGTGGGGAGCAGAATGGCCCTTCCTCCCTGCCCCACACACTCAGCTATCCAATTCTGAGTCCCTCTTCCTGTCCCCAGACATGTTCTCAGACCTCAGGCCAGGATCTGCCCAGACCCTCTTTGGAGCTGGATTGCTAGAATGCAGTCTCGGGCGCCCCCTCGTGGCCGATCGAGAAGCACATGCTTCCCGCAGCCACCGACGGTCACCGGCAGCCCTGGGATTCCCATTCCACATAGACAATCTAAGGAAAAGCAGGTTTATTTTGCAAATGCAGCTTCAAGACAAGTCTCAAATTCTTCCTACTCAGAAATTCTGGGGAAACCACTAAGAATGACCAGAGGACACTCCCTCCATCATTCCCTGGTCTGGCCATTATAGACTTACCCGAAGTAGAAATTCTTTGTCCAACTCCCTGCCAAGAGTTTAACTTCTATTCTCTTAATTCCAGGGACAGGGAACTCACTACCCTCAAGGCTGACTCATCATCTTCCTGTGCTGGGGGTACGGGGAACACTGGTGGTGTAGACCCTTCCTGACCTCCTGGGACTCACACCGCTCACTTGCCTGGAGCAACAGGTGGGTAAATGAGGGTTACAGGTACACCGACAGGCACAGAGATGGGAGCGGCCAGTTCTACAAGGACCTGCACCCCCACCTACCTCTTCTCAGGGGTCTTGTAGTCAAAGGAATTAAATCCTAGGATCTTGGAGATGTCTGGAGTCCAACTGCCCCCTTGATTCTGCCTGAGAATCAGCCCGCGTTCCCTGAGCACTTGCTCTCTGCTGGAGTTTTGCCCCACTTAGTGCTCATGACACTCTGTGAGGCCAGTGTGCTCATGCCCACCAGGCAGATGGGGACAGGGGTGCAGAGGGGGAGGTTACTCACCCAGGATGACACTGCTAGTCATTTGCAGAGTCAGACTTGACCTCAGCCTGGCTGGTGGCTCTTGGAGCTCATGCAGAATTCCTTGCACCAATGCAGGACACCTGGGCCCAAGCCAGGCCTGCTGAGAAGGTTCAGGACGGACTGTGAAGCTGGAAATGTGACCCCAGTCTGCCCCCTACACCTTTGCTTCCCAGCCCTGCCTCTGCCAGTGCCCCAGCTCTGCCTCCCACCTTGGGTTCCAGGACCATTCTACACAGACTCTCCTGCCCCGCACCAGCAGCTCCTCTGTGCCTCAGTGGAGGACTGGCAGGCAGGATGTCAACATCTTCCCCAGCTCACTGCCAACAAACCTAGGACCTGGGGCCTGGGACCTCTGGAACTGCTGTCTGAGAGCCCAGGCTTTGGGCGGTCCCTCGAATCATGTTCTGTGGGCCTCCCTTGCCATGCAGACAAGATCTAGATGCTACTGTTTTCCTTGAAGGATAAAGACCAAATGAGATCAAATGTACAAACAGCCAGCACACAGTAGGTGTTCAACAAAGCGTGCCTTCCTTCTTGTCCTTGTCCTGCTCTTGTTATTTAGGAGAATCCCAGAGATGTCAGCAACACCGAGGCCAGTCCAGGCACCCAGGAGACCAGAGTGGTGGTGACCTTGGAATCAGAGAGCAGCCCAAGTTGGGGGACTCTGGGGAATGGGGTAGCCAGGTGTTGATCTGGCTGTCCCCCACCAACACCCCATGTGGAAGAGCCCTTCCAGAGCCAGATGGGGGCCACTGGAAGTGGTTTCGGCAGGGCTGGTTTCTGCCTCTCTGGGAAGGAATGACCAATCCACCCATGCTTTCTTGAAGTGGCCGTATCTGCTCCCCTTCCAGCTCCCTCAGTTCCCCATCCTCATCTGCCTGGGCCAGCCCTGCCCAGAGCCTGCCCTGAGACACTCCCACTTGGAGAGGGTCAGCTCTGACTTTGGCTCTTGTTCACTCTGAGTCCTCTCTCAGCTCCCAGCAGCCAACCTTTTCCAGAGCAGACATGCTCCTGCTCTCCGGACGTGGTCCTGGGGCTGCTGGTCGGAGCCTGTGACTCTGCCCTGCCTCCAGCCCCATCGCCTCCCCTTCCCCTTGGGATCTGCACTCTGGCCACCAGGAGGCGCTGTTCCCCCTCAGACCTGATGAGCCCACAGGCCAGCACCGTCAGAGACCAACTCTATTCTAGATAAGGGCAGAAGCAAGTCACTGTGGGGAGTGCAAGGGGAAGACAATGGCCTTTGTCTAATCGCCGCTATGAATCTGGCACTTCCCACGCAGGACCTTACCTCATCCTCCCTCTGCCATGATGAGGGTGGGGTCAGGGGCACCGGGCAGGGTTCTAAGACTCAAACAACAGAAACCGACCTCTGGTTAACATAAGCGAAAAATAAACGTACTGCTCACAAAAGTGGCAGGAAAGACAGTCACCCAAGGAAGAAAGCAGCAAGGAGACAGCTAAGATCAGGCTCGGGTGCAGTTTGAACAGGGTGCTGTCCCTGGCCTCTCAGCTCCCAGCTGCCACTGAAAACCGTCTCCAAGGGTCCCTGGTGTTTGTGGTACTGCTTTCCTCCATCACGCACCCTCGCCCTAGCCAACTTGAAGCTTCTTGTTCCCTCTGCACCCCAAGCTCAGGGAAGCAACCCGCTCCTCCCAGCCTTTGGTCCTGTCACCCTATCTTCAATCCTTTGCTCATTCAACCAATGCCAGGTCCCTGTTGAATCGAACACCTAGGACTCAGGTTCCCAGACGCAGGCTGGCCTTCTCTCTGAGGCTGCCCTGCTCACAGCTGGGGTGAGGGCTGGCTGAGGAACTGGAGTTTCACGGCCCCAGGAGTGGGAGGGGAGACTTCAGGGGATAGGAGGGCCACCTCTCCAACCAGAACTGGCTCTGCCTGGAGGGAGAGGTGACCTAGACCTCCAGGGGCCTATCTCTATGTCAGGATAGCGCCCCTGGAGACCCAGAGGTTAAGGAGAGAGGTCTAAGAAGATGGGCTGGAGGGGAGAAAACAGGGAGGCAGGTAAAGACCTTCTCCTTGGAATGGGAGCCCTGAGACCTGTGGCTGGAGACCCCAAGGAGAATTCAGTCACTCACTTATTCAATCAACATGGCTTTACAGTTACAGGCTCTGTGCCACCCTGTGGAGAGACAAAGAAAAGGAGCTAGTCCCTGTCCTCAGAGAGCTCGCCCTGCCCAGATACCTACTCTCTGGAACTAAACTCTGAGGGGTCTAACAACCAAAACGGCGGGGGGGGGGGGGGGGGGGCCAGGGCCACTTCCCTCCTGGTCCCCTGGAGCCCACTGAGGAAGGGCCCTCTAGGCTCCATCCCTAACTCCCAGGTGGCTTCCAGAAACTCCTCCTGTGTAGGGAAGGTCCTGTCCCTACCCAGCTCCGCCCCACTCCCAACTAAGGGAGGGGTCTTTGGAAATCTCCCCTGATGTCCCACAGGGACAGGTGTTGACACTTACCAGTCACAGGTAGGATACCTGGGCCAGAGGATTTGCATGTGATTTACAAAAGCTTGGCCTGAGGCAGCTCACCAGCACCCAGCTGCTCTCCCTTTGCAGCCTAAGCCAGGCCAACCCCCTGCGCCCTCTCCTTGCCTGCCCCGGGCCAAGTTTCCATCCTTTGCACCTTGGAGAACCCCAGGACCCCTTTTCTTGCGTCCCCCCAAACCGTTCCCATGCAGAAGCCAGAACAGCACCAACTGGGGCCTCCAATCCACAAAGCAGAACCTGGAGACTTCTGGGTGGGGGTGGTCTGGCTTAAAGATGACACCTGGCAGGCGAGGGTCTCTGGGCAGCACTGAGGGGGAAGCGCCAACCTGTAAGACATTTTGTGAGCCCAGGACTCCGGGTGAGAACCAAAGAAGCTCTGGCCCTGTCCCCTCTCAGGGGCCCTGGGGCCTGGAAAGTAGTCCAGGAAACACACCCTCGATATCTGGTGAATGGACGAAGAAGAGCTTCAGTTCATCAGCCTCTGTGAAACTGTAGGCTCAGGAACAGACAAAGCCTCAGGGAGCAGACTAAACACTGGGAGGACAGCAGGCGAGGCCCGGCACTACACAGCCTGTTTCCAGAGTCAGAGAAAAATATTCATCTCACTGCCAGTGAGCAAGAGTGCCCTGCGCCAAAGCACTGTGCTAATGAGGAAATTTACATCATCTCAGTTTAGCACAGGGAGTACCTTGTGAGGTGGGCCTCTCATCCCCATTTTAGAGATGAGGAAATTGAGGCTTCAAAAGGTTAAGTGACTTTTACTTAAGGTCACATAGCTGAGCAGTGGTGAGCCTGTAAAAAAATTCTGTGAGAATGATGTGATGGCATCGCGGGTCCTTTTTCCCTGACCCAGGATCTGGCAACTGAGTTCCTTCACTGGAAGCCCTCTTCAGATTCCTTATCTGCAAATGGAGACAAGAATGATGTCGAATATATTGTGAGGATTAAATGACACTTAAGACATGCAAAATGCTTAGGACAGTGTCTGGCACCTTGTAAGCCCTATATTAGTATTACCTATTATTATTATTATTATGAATTTAAATCCATGTCACTCATTCATTCAACCAACATCTGGGCACCAGGTTTCAGCCTCCAAGAGCAGATCAGGCAGCCCGCACAAAGTGGTCAATCAGTGCTACAGTGCTGAGAAGTGGGCCCGTTGAGGGGCACAGCAGAGGGGAATGGTCTAGCCTTGCAATTTGGGAAAGGTCATTGCAGTTTCCTGGGAGCAAAAAGCCAGTCAATTCGCACCAAGAAGCAGGGGTGATCTTTTACAAATGCATGGCTGAGACTGTGGTAAAACCCTCAAACAGCAGGGTCCCTCTTTCCTGAGGAGGATGTTGAGATTCCCGCCATCCACAGGAGGCCCTGCAGGCTCTGGCCACTCGGCCTCTGCTCCAGGGCTCTGCCCCCAGGAGCTGCACCTCACCCCATTCTGGCCTCTTGCCCCTTCTCCCAAAGCGCAACCCCTCACGGCTCCAGGGCCTCTGCTCCTGGGTCCCCTCTGCTGACCTCCCAGGCATCTCTCTTCCTGCAGGGTCTGAGCGCTCAGGTGAGGAGAGCTCCTCTGCTCTGCACCCACATCATACGTGCACATCCCTCCTGGTAACTTTCATCACCTTGTTTAACATCTGTGCCCCCACTAGACAGAACATTCCAAGAAGACCGGCACTGAGGAGGAGAGAAATATGTGCCATGAGGGAGGCACCACGACAGTTTGCAGGGATCCCAGGTCCCTTGACCAATTCATGTCTTGGACTTGGTTCTGGATCTGCCCACTCCAGGAAGATTCCAAATCGGAGAGCCCAGAACCTATGACCTTCAAGGTAAGGGGACCAGCCAGTTAACACCTATGGTGTGGCAGGGGAGGTGCAGAGTGGGGTCCTCCAGCCCCCACTGGCCTCTTGATTGGGTCACCACCACCAGAAACACCACTAAAGCCACAAAGCCACCAAACCACCACCACCAAGACTTCTGCCACCGTGACATCAAAAACAAAGACTAACTTACTAGGAAATCCCCTTGGAGCAAACTGGTGCAGTGAAGACAACAGATCTTAACCTGACATAAAAAATGCTTGGGCATAGTACATGCTCAGTAAATATTAGCTATCATCATCGTAATAATCATGAAGTACCCAGCACACAGCAGGTGCTCAGTAGCTCCCTGGTCCCAGGGGGACAGAAGTTGGAGGAAGTTGGCAGCCACCCACCCACCCCCATCCCTAGGGCCTCCTCTTGTGCACAAGGAGTCAGAGCACCAAATGCAACCCTTTGGTACACAGGTGGGCAAACTGAAGCCTGGACAGGGAGGACTTGCCCGAAGTCAGAAGCCAGGTCTGTCCCTGGAACCTGGGTCTCCCAAGCCCCAAGCCGATGCCTTGTCCCCTGATGAACTCAGCCAGTCTGAGGAGGGAGGTTTTCAGTGTGTGCTGCCTCTGGCTTCAGGCAGGTGATGCTGACTCCGAGGACAGCCTTGTGGGGCGGAGCTCAGGCCCCTTGAGCAGAGCTCCAGGGCTTCTCTGGAAGGCTGGGGCTTGGCCCCTGCATGAGGCAGGTGCAGCTTCTTGACTTGATGGAGCCAAAAGAAGCCTGCTGTCCGGCCAGTCAGGAAGGGAAGAGGTCATAGGGGAGGCCCATCCTGGCCCCTGGTTCCCTGAGTCTTTAGCAGCTATGAATGTCAGTGTGGCCATCCAGCCAAGCGGCCCCTGGCATTGAGATGGCAGGGGCCACCGTGGCCACTTGCTTTCTCCTGGTTTCTGGCCTTCCCTGAGACTCTCAGCCACCAGCACTGGTCCCTGGCCACCTTCCCTTAGGCTCTCTTTCCACTGCTTCCACCCCTCAACCTACCCCCACAGGTCAGTGAGACACTGCAAGTCAGTGAGCAAGGAAATGGCATTCACACCAAGCCCGAGGGACCCCAAAGCCCGTACCCTTTCCGCTTGGTCTCACTGCACCAGGTTTCCCCAGGTGCTGTTTCCTGTCAGTGCCACCACTAGGCCTCTTTCCCAGTGACCGCTCCTTCCACCTTCCATGGCCTCTTTCTGGAGGAGGCTCATTCCCCAAGGCCCTGGCAGGAGCTCCCTGCTGGGGATGGTGACGACAAGGTCAAAGAACAGCTCCCAAAGGAGGAAGGCTGGCATGGGACACCCAGAGGTGCTGTCAGCAGAGGAAGCTGCTCACAGTGAGCTCAGCCTGAGCACCTGCTCTGCCGGAAGTAGAAGGGGACTTTGCTGGAAATCTGCCTTTAATCTTGGCTTCCTGTTTTCTGCCCTGGGGGACCGCCCAGAAGATCTGAGTTTCAAACTATTTCACACCAGCTTCTCTAAACTGTGATCTCAGAGCAAAGGGGCTGGGGGAGGGGAGAAGGCAGGGTAGAGGGAGAGAGCCCCTCCTCTCCCCAGAGGACCCATAAAGGTGCTTAAGCTCTGGACTTCTGGCTACCACTGACCAACTCCACTTTGCATCGAGCTCGCCCAGTTGGCCTGTATCATCAAAATGCAGCCAGAAGTCTGAGCTCCATTCCCCATATCCAGGGGTCTCCCCTCTCTCCTCTTTTCTCCATTCCTCCAGGGTGGGCTCACCATACTGGGGACAAGTAGCCCAGCCTGGGAAACCTAGTGCTTGAGCCTACCTGGCCGAGAGGGGGCTCCTCCTAAATTTACTCCCCAATCCTGAAACCCAAGGCCCCCTTTCTGATAATTTCCTACCGCGAAATCTGTTGAGGGGAGAGGCTGTGTGGTGCTCCAGGCTTTGGAGGTCCTCAGACCTCAATCTCAGTCCTGGGGGTGGACTCTGGAAAAGTTCTTGATGTTGGAGCCTCATTGGGCTTGTCTGTAAAATGTGGCTCCAAACACTGACTTGCTGTCTCCACGTCTCACAGGGATCTTAAACTCAGGTTGTCCAAAGTCCAGCTCTTGAGCGTTACCCCCTGTCCCTCTCCCAGGTCCTCCCTACCTCAGCAAAGAGCATCACTGTTTCCCAGCTGCTCCAGCCACACCTGAGGATCAGGCCTGCCTTCTCCAGTGGCCTCACTCCCCACAAACAGCCCCTCACCGAGAGCTGTCACATGGCTCTCCTCTGTCCACCAGGGCCCATGCCCATCATGACTGGCCAGACAAAGCAAAGCCTCCTCAGCGGTCTCTTGACCTTCCCTCAATCATGTCACCCCCCCTGTTTAAAATCCTCCCACGGCTCCCCCTTGCTCATACAATACAGTCTGAACTCGTGTAAGAAAATCCCTGCCCACAATGCCCCACAGGATCTGGCCTTGTCCTCTCATACCATTCTCGCCCACTTGCTGGTCTTGTCACCTTGGCCTTCTGGCTGACCCTGAAGACACTGAGCCCTGGGTGCTGGTCTCCCCCAGTCCTCTCTCCTCCAACAAACGTTGGTTGCCTTCATATCCCAGTGTCTAATTGCCCTGCTTATTTATTTACCCTATTGGGCAAGAACTGTGGCGGTCTTGCTCACATCTTCATCTCCAGCGTCCTGAATGGTGCCTATACTTAATAGGTGTTCAGTCAGTTTTTGTGAGCGCGTGAATGAGGGAGTGAACGAAGGGTGAGGTTGCAAGCTAACTACTCTTCCACTAAAAGATGGCTCTATGGGGCAGGGCCCTTGATCAATTTGTCCTCTGTGCCTGGGGTTCAGGGAAGTTAAAAAATGTGTTTCACTGCGCTGTGAAGAGGTGGAGCCAGGATTCAAATGCAAGTCTATTTGACTCCAAAGTTCACTCTCTAGGCCACAGCAAACCCAGGGGAAAAAGTCAAATGTGTTTGGGGTAAAGGAAGATAGGCTGGTGACAAAACTGGGACAGGCATTAGAGTATTTTCCTCAAATCCCCACAATCCTTTCCCATTTTGCCAGCTGATTCAGTCAGAGGAGGGAAGATGCCAACTTCTCCCTTCCAGAAGCCTCTGCAGAGCTGCTGAAGTGCTTTCCTTTAGGCTGAGAGATGGCCCCATCCGGCCCGCTTTATCGTTCCATCTTGACCTCAGAGGAAAGAAAGGGAAACTAACCGAGCTGAGCACCTTCCCCGCCCCCCTCACCCCAGGCCGTTATCTTGCTGAATCTGCATCATCTCTCACAAGGGAGGCGTATTTTGAGCCTGATCTTACAGAAGAGGAAACTGAGCTCAGAGACCTTAAGTAATTATCCCAAGGTCACACAGCTAGTAAGTGGCCCAGTTGAGATTTCACTTTGAGATTTGAACACTGAATCCATGCTTTTTTCCATTACACCATAGACATCGCTGAGACTTACTGAATATCTCCTCAAAGGGCAGGGATGTGGCCACTGCCTTCTTCCTTGGAGGGCTGCCCCTTCCCTGGGAAGCTGGCCCAGGGTACACTGGGTCAGAGGGCCAACTTGTGGTTTGTCTGGCAGGGCACACCCAACTCCTGCTCCTGGCATTTGAGGCTCATTTCAATTCTGCAGCCACACTGTCTCCCAGCTCACTCTCCCACAGGGCCCCTTACTGTCCGCTCACTCTCTCGGCCCCTCACTTGTTTTGAATTTCAAGACTTTACCTTGAAGTTTCAACTCATTTCCCCCACCGGAGAATGCCCATCCTCTCTGCCCACCCAACCCTGACCTTTCTTTCAGGGCCCAGTCCCTGGGAAGTGCCCTGACACCTCCTATCTACACTGGAGTCTCTGGGCTCTCCCCCATCACTGCCTGCCCCAACTCTGTGCCACCCGCCCCCACCACCACCACCGCTATGTGCTCATGGAGCTCAGAGCAGATCACCTCTCGGCACTCTGTTAACACTAACACATAATAGTAGGCAATACTTAACTGAGGGCTGACCGTGTGCCAGCCACTGCACATTAAGCACCTCAAACGTATTAACTCATTTCCTCCCCACAAAACCTTAAGAAGTTGGTGCTATTCCCCCCCCCCCCCCATTTTACCAAATGGGGAAACTACAGCACAGAGAGGTTAAGTAACTTTCCCAAGGTCACACAGCTACTGGCAACTTCCTTATTGCCTCCAGGCTGAAAACAAAGTCCAGGAAAGTCCTACAAGTCTCCTGGGAGCTCTCTTGTCCCTGTGGCCTTCAGGGACCCTATCTCCCACCACTCTCCTGGACCCATACTGCAAACTGTGGCCACACTGGGCTATTTACAGTTCCCAGAGCCATCAAGTTCTCTCACCTCTCCCTACCTTTGTCCATGCTGTTCCCTCTGCCTAGGGTCCCAGCTCTGTGAAGTCTCCCCATTAGCCTTCACCTCTTTTCTGCTCCCTGTGGACCTTGTACCCCACCTCTCCACTCTTATCAACTATTTTTTTGCGCTTGTCTGTTGGCCTGTCAGTTCTCCTCCTGAGAACTCCTTACAGTAATGAAGTGGTCCTACTAGTAGACTCCAAAGAGGGCCTGTCCCGCTGTCAGCGCCAGGAAGTGTTTGTGAATGAATGCTCACTGCTGCGAGCGAGGCCCACTCTCCCAAACAGATCCGAGGAGAGGAGCCCAAACCGGGCCTCAAACGCTTCTACCTCGGAGAAGCTGCGCCCGGAGAAGCCTCGGAGGTTGCTCGAAGGCGGGTGGGTTGGCCCTCTAGGAGGGACCTCCGGGAGCCTTCAACGCGGGCAGGCAGGTGGGGGGCAGGGCGTGGGCGCGGACACACCCCCCGCCATGCCCCCGGCGCCCGGCAGGGGGCGCCGCCCCGCCGGCCCACGCCCAGCCGCGCGCCGGGCAGGCCCCCTCGCGCAGGCGCGCTGCCGCGGGCGGAGGATCCGGGCCGCGCTTCCTCTCGCCAGGCCTGCGAGCTTCCTCCCAGCGGAGCCCGGGGCGAGCCGAGCTTGGCCGCCGCCGCCGCCGAGACCGCCGCCGCCCTCCCGCTCCCGCCCCGCCTCGCACTCTACCCGGGAGTCCTGCCGGGGTGGGGTCCGAGCGGGCGAGCGCCCGGGCCGCCGCCGTCGGGGCGTCCCCTGGCCGGCCGTCCCTCCCGCCCCAGCCAGCCTGTGGCCGCCGGAGCCTCCGGGGCGTGGAGCGCGGGGAGCCCCCGCGGCCCCCGACGCAGCGTCCGGGGCTGCCCCCGGCGGCCGGCGCGACGGTCCCAAATCGAACCTCGGTGGCGGCGTTGGGAAGCGGAACTCTGCCGGGCCGCGCCGGCTACATTGTCCTCCCCCCGACTCCCTCCCGCCCCCCTTCTCCCGCCTTTCTTCCCTCCCCGACCCGGGCCGCGCGGCCATCCCCTTGCCTCTGTGTGGCCGTCCCTCCTTCCCCTCTCTTCGCACCCTTACCTCTTTGTACCGCACCCCCTGGGGACCTTTGCGCCCCTCCCCCCTGGCTGCATGGACTGTCCCGCAGGCCGCTGATGCTGCCCTCAGCGAGGTGGCCCGGACCGCTGTGCCCCGAGAGAGGTGAGTGCCTGGCAGGCCTGGAGGAGGTGGGCGTCCTAGTGCTTCCCGCCGGCGAGGAGGGTGGAGGTCGCAGGTCCCGCTGCTCTTGCCTCTGTTGCAGCTGCCGTCGCTTCCACTCCCATCCCCCACTCCCTTGCCCCCTCCTTCCCGCGTTCGAATTCTCCCGGGAGTCGCTGTCAGCCCGACTGGGAGGGGAGCGCACGAGGGAGGTACTGCCCTGCGAGCCCCACAGACTTGTCTCAGGCCACTACGAGTCTGTCCTCACCGTGCCCCCTCCCCGTGTAGGGTCTGGCTGGAGCTGGGAGGGAGGCGGTCAGCATGGGCCAGGGCCCTGGAAAAGGGACAGTTTTCCATTCCCTGCCCAGGGCCTCCCCGCAGGTTCCCTGGCCTGCCTGGTTCTGACCCTTCCTTGGTTCTCCCACCGAGGCCCTGCCAGCTCCAGGAAGCCCAGGGCCCAGCCACCTCCCTTGAGCCTACCAGAAGTTGAGCCTGTCACCCTGGACGTCCCAGAAGACTAGGCCTAAGCCAAGGGACCTCTGACCCTTGGGTGGGGAAACTGTTCTGGGTGGAGGTGACACTGGGTATAAGGACCATACCCCCAACTCATGGCAGCCTGGTCAGCCCATTCGCCCAGGCTCCTCAGGGCCCAGGCCAGGTGTCAGGAAGGGGCGTGTCCATCTCCAGATCCTTGGAGCTTAACTAGGGGTTCACCTCCTCTCTCATTTTAGTGGACCAGGGAACTGAGGCTCAAAGAGGGAAGTTGCTACTCCAGGCCTCTGGCAGAGTTAGGCCATCTCTCTTTTCATCCCCTGCTCTGCAGAGCTGGACTGGGGTGGGTGGAGGGAAACTAGGCAGGCACCTTCACCCACCAGGGGCACAGGGCCCCAGCCTGGCCCAAGGGACCTTGTGGGATGAGCATGTGCTCCCCTGCAGAGGGCTGGAGAGAAGAAAGAGGGCTTCCGGCCCCAGCTCTGCCTGTTTCTAGGCTCAGGCAGCATGGGCAGTGCCTGTGGGATTTCCCCCTGTTGCCTGAGGCTGGGTCCCACTGGCAGGGGATGTGGGGTTGCCTGTGTCGTGTGACCCTGGCACTGAGCTGAAACAGCCTGGTGATCAGTCCTGACCCAGCCTTCCCACACCTTGGCCCAGCTGGTATAGGAGCAAGCAAGTTCAAAACATGAATGGGATCTGGATGGGGAAGGTGAGAGCCCTGTTTCCACAGGGAGCACCCTATAGCCTTGACATAGGAGCATTGTCAGAGTGAGGACACCCAGAGAGTCTGTTCCAAGCTCCCCACACCCTGGGGGTCCCAGTGTCTGTTGCTGGGGCCCCATCCAGAACAGGGTGAAGGCAGCAGAAGGGCAGTTGGGAGTGTGGCAGGATCTTCTTGCTTCTGGAAGGATGTGGGTTCCCTGGAGGATGCCAAGCTGTGTCTGGGGCCCGTTGGGTGCTCCTGGGAGTTTTGTCCTGCTCAGGCCTCTGCCCTTGATGTAGAGTTTTTTCCAGTTGCCCTGACATGCACAGCGGGGGGAACCCAGATGTGGTGGACCTGGGAGGCTCCCCTCACCCAGCCCTACCCCCAGCCCTAACTTCCTTTTCAGCCTGAGGGCCTGCCGCTGAGGCCTGACATGGTTGGGCTCTTTTATACCAACTGTGAGCTGTACAGTGCGGCCCGGGTCCCCAGGCCTTTGTAGACAGGGCTCAGGCTTCAGGCTAGCACATGTGCTGGGATGTATTTTTTATTTGGTGAGCTTGGTGCCTGTCTCCCTCCCAGAAGGGGCTCCTCTTTTCTCTACATTGGGTCAGGGGCAAGAAAAGACTGGAAGATGGTCTCTAGCCCCACTGCAGGAGGCATTGGTCCCCAAGAGGTTGAGCCACCACAGACCAGCCCAGAGTAGAGGCAGGTGCTGAGGCCCAGGATCCACAGTGTGGCGTGGCTACCCCAACAAACCCCCAGGTGGTCTGATTGGGCAGGACGGCCTGGTTACAGTTCTGGGCTCCACCTTTTGAGGAATTTCGAAGCCTTGACATATAGTCCCCAAAGAGCAGAGGTGTTTGGTCTGGGGAAGAGAACGTAGGGAAAGACCTTCACGTGTCTGAGGGCTGTACCG
The DNA here is from genome assembly GCF_021613505.1 of Equus quagga. Lineage (NCBI taxonomy): Eukaryota > Metazoa > Chordata > Mammalia > Perissodactyla > Equidae > Equus > Equus quagga. The sequence continues at coordinate 2,238,919 of NW_025796915.1, read as the reverse complement.
AGTGGGAAAGGCCATCAGATGGTAGAAGATGTCTCAGAAGCCAGTGCCAGAGCTGGGGGGTGGGCGGGTCCCAGGGAAGCGAATCTGAGCTCATTGTGAGAACACTACGTATGTATTAGTTTTCTTAATTTAGAAAGTAACAAAACAGCACTTCAGAAAATTTAGAAAACAAAACAAAAATCACCACTCTTTCTTCACCAGTGCCGTGACTGTTGGGATCTCAGAGTTCCCTGCCAGTCTTTCTGATTTTTTTCCCTCGTCACTGTTGTCATTTGAGTGTGTGTGCATGACACCTTTTTTCATCTAATACTGTGTCTATGGGCATTTTCTCATGTTGCTATATGGTCTGTGTTGCTTTGCCTCTAAAAAGCTAGAGAATATTCCAAATAGTTCTGCCACAGGAGCCTAACCCCAACCCTCTTACTAAGCATGTACACTGTCGTTTCCCATCTGTCACTGTTGTGGTGGTTGTTACTACAGGCCCCCAAAGCAGCCAGGAGTACTGGGGAGAGTGGGCAACTTGGCACCCAGCCAACTGGGGTTCCAGGTCCAGCCATGCCATTTAGGCCAGAGTGGAGGGACTTTGGACAAGTCATTCTCTGAGCCAGAGTTCCTTTATATGCACAATAGGGACGGTGATCCTGCTGCAGAGGAGTGTATGCAGTGTGAACTAACTAACCCAGGTCCTAGAAGGTGCTGGGCACAGCCCCTGGCCTCCAGTAGGCACTGTGTGAGGAGGGGCTGGCATTGGTGATGGAGTACCCACCGAAGGCTGCCTCAACATGTGGCGAAGACACCTCGGCCAGGTTGGCTGATGGCTCACCCAGCCGGGCCTGGTCTCTGCCCCAGGAGCCCTTATGAAACCCTCTGTCCCTGCAGTTCTGGACTCCTCTAGCCAGTGCTCTGTCCTACCTCCCTGCCCTCCCTCCTCCTTGTCACCATGGGATTGGGTGGCCCAGGGCATGAACCTGACCCTGGGAAGATGGGCTACTGGTTGGTTTCTGGGGCCTGACCCTACACATCCTCCTCGTTTTTTCCAAGTGTCAGAGTTGAGTGGACAAGGCTTCGTCTCTAAGAGCTCAGCTGCCTCCTGTGCCCCAGCTCTGGGTACTTCCTAGGCCAGCCCCAAATTTCCCCAGTGAAGATAGAGGCGTACTTTCCTGAAAAAACTGAGACTTGGGCAACGAACCCAGGCATCCTGAGCCCCAACCCAAGGACAGCCATGCCAGCCTCATCTCCCACCCTTTCCCAGTGGCCAAGGCAGGGAAGAAAGCTGAAGGGGCAGGGATTCTAGAGCCTCCCCGCTGGGAGTTGGAAGGGAACAGAGATGTCGACAAATCACTGGGAAAGTCTTGTGTGTGAGTGTCCTCCTCTTTGGCAGGTGTTCCCCACGTCTAACCTGAGTGTGTACTGCTGTGACATAACTTGCTTCCTCTTATTCTGCTTCTTTGGAGACCAGAGAACTGGGAATGCCCTCTTGGGGCCACCCCCTGCACAGTAGGAGGAAATCAGTCTCAGCTTGGCACTCCCACGGCCTATGAGACCATAGCCCCAGATGACCCTAGGACCATCCGGGACTAACCTAGGCAGGAAGTCCTCCCCCAGGTGGCCCATTCAGTGCAGAGGTCCCCCAGGCATGTGACCTTGGACTCTGCTGCCGGACTCTTGCCTGTGGGGTGTCTCCCTCCTCCTTGGTCTTAGGGCAGGGGAAGTGGGCATTACAACTACTCTCCTGTCCCACAGCTTGGGTTGAGATGAGGTCACAGGGTGGGGTCCTCTCCAAGATACTGGCCTGGCTGGGGCAAGCCCTTTGGGTGTTTCTCAGTCCCCCCCATCCTTGGTTGGGGACAGGATGGGTGGAGGAGCAGGCTGCCCTCGCACCAGGCAGGGAGCACTGTCTCCCTTCCTCCTCGCCTCTGGGTCCCTTCATCTGAGGGCTGGAAATAGAATCCGCTAAGTAATGATTAAAGTCAAATTCAGACCTAAAAATAAAGAGCTGGTGAAGGAAGAGCTAGTGTGCTCCCTGCATGGCTGAGGGGAGAAATGAGCAGGGCGAGGCTAACTTCGGGGGGCTGAGCCCCTGCATCCTGGGAGAGGCCAAAGCCCACTGGGGGGTCAGGGGTGCTCCACCAGTTGAGGGTCTCTTCTTGGGCAGGATACAGCCTGCACCAATCAAGGACAGACTGGCAGGACCAAGGAGAGAATCTCCTTTTTCCCAGGGGGAAACTGAGGCCCAGAAGGGAGAAGTGGTTTGTCCAGCGACTGTCCAGAAGCTCCCCTTGGCAGGCCCCCAGGGGGCCTGAGGGCCCCACGAAGCCCAGCTCACCCTTTCTGCCTGCTCAGTTTCTCTTCCTGGTTTTAAGGTACTGCGATGAGAGTAGCTCTCATCACACACTAGCTGTGTACGCCTCAGTGGGGCTGGGCCTCCAACCGCAGCTTCCCTTGGCCTCCCCCCACCCCCACTCTCCCGCCCGCCCCTTCTGTGGTCTAGGCCCGGAGGCACAGAACAAGCAGCAGAGAGGCTGCCTGTCCCGCTCTGCAAACAGTTGGAAGCCTTGTGGGTGGGTGAAGACCTGGGTGTCATCTGATGCCTGCCTACCCTGGCTGCTGCTGCACAGCCCTGCCCAGCCCAGCACCTGGTTCTTACCCAGCCTGGGCATCTGCAGCCTGTGTTGTCCACGCTGCGGGGATACTGGAGGGAAGAATGAAGAGGGGACCCTGAGAGCTCCCCTGCTGGCCGGTAGAGGAGACCAGACTCAGAGAGGAGTCAACTGGGGGAGGCCTGTGGCTCTGACTTCCTGGCAGGGCTGGTGGGAGCTCAGAAGCTGGGGATCTGCGTAGGCTGCAGCAGCCAGGAAGGCTTCCTGGAGGGGAAGGGCCAAGAAAACCAAGAAGCATTTGAGGAAGAGGCTGGGTGGAAACAGAGGTCCTTGCTTGGAACTTCTACCCTCTCTCGGGCTGCTGGCTTCTCTGGTTGCTGTGTGGCCCTGGAAAGACTCTTGGCTTTTCTGTGCAAGGCAGGGTATGGCAGATGAGCAAGGAGGTGGCTCAGATGTAAGCTATGCTCCTGAGAGCAGGAGGGCCAAGCTCTGGACAGCCCTCTCAGCCACCCTCCCTCACTATCTGTCCATTTTCAGGATATCATCGGTCCTGCCCAAGGAAGGATAGAGGATTTTTCTCCTTACCAAATTCAGACAAATCTGAGCCCAAACCCCTGCTGTACCCCTTGAAAGCTGGGTGACCCTCTTCAGAGCCGGATTCCTTGTCTGTCGAACGGAGAACAATAGTAAAACCTCATGGGGTTTTTGAGGATTAAATAACTAACGCAAGGTTGGGTTGGAGACTCTCTCCCCGGCTTTCATTTTTACCGTCTGTCCTGCTGAGGGAGGGCATTGAAAACCGTGGGTGGGTAGCAAGGCTCTGTGTCCTTTGTGTTGGGCCCCCATAGCTGTGGGTCCCAGTTCTGAGACAGGAAGACTAGGAATCTGGGGGCCAAAGTTCTAGACAGCTCATGGGCCTCTGGGGCTCAGTCTCCCCACCTATGACCTGGCTAGGACTGAGGGGACAAGGACACTCCATGATTCCTTAGGGTTCTTTGGAAGTCAGTGCTGAGAGGCTAGATGTAGATACAGGCAAATGAGGATGCAAAAGCACAGCCTCTGCTGAGGGGGGTGGGAGAACAGAGGCCTGGGTTAGGGCCCTGGGGAGGCCCAGAGTCCCCGCTGCCCAGGTAATTAGGCTCCTGAGCGGTAATTAGAAACCTTTCTGGGCCAGGAGTTTCGGCCTCAAGCGGCAGCGGTGCCTGGGGGAGGAGGCTCCCCACTAGCCTCCTCTCACTCCAGCCCTCACCCTTCCCAACCATGAGGTGGGATTTCCAGTCCCACTGAGCCACTGAGGGCAGGAAGGAATCCAGTGAGTTGCTGTCATTTGTTTTTTAACATTTTTCAGCCATTAAACTCGCTCCTCTCCTTAGGGCAAGGGGGCTGAAGGCTGAGGGAGCCCTGGGAGTGGGGAGCGGCAGCATACACTGGAGCCAAAGTGGAGAACCATCGATCCCGGCCTCCAGGGAGGTTTAGGCGTCTCCAAGGGTCTTGTGCCTAATTCTGCTGCCGACCTTGAGACATCTGTGCAGTGGAGGTGCTGAGGGCTCTGGACCACCTCCTGGGTCAGTGGCTGCCCTCCAGCCCCACTGCCTGGTATGTGGCCAGGGGCGTCACAGTGTGGGCAGCCTGGGTGCCCTTGACAGACCCAGAGGTGGGGCTGATTTTACTGCTGCCAAACCAGCCCAACTGCTGGTGGTGACCATATCTGTCTATCTGTCCTGTGCTTCTATCTGTCTTGTGACCTATCAGAAACTTCCGGGCTGGGTTCAAAGTTTCCATGGACCCCCACCCTGAGCCTTCTTCAGCCTTAGTTAACTCCCTCCTTACGACTGTTTGGACTCTTAGTCCTGGCCTGATCTAGCACACCCCTCTCCCAGTTACTTCCACCTAAAATCCTCCCAGTTCCAGCTCCCTTCCCCTTCTTCCTGGAAGCCTTTGTGGGTTGCCCCTGTCTCTCCTGTTGAGTCACTGAGCTCACCTGGTCATGATTGACCATCTGGTAGCCAAGAGGAGAGGAGCAGGGCTGCATTTTGTTGGGGTCCCCAGGCTGGCCACAGAGACCGATGAGTGGAGTTCTTAGGACCCCAAGGGCAGGACTCCTGGGCCCTTTCTTCCTCCTGCCCATGCTGGCCCCCCAAGCATGGTGCACAGGAAGGCTCCTGAAACACTGGCTCAAAGAATGAGAAGGCAAGGTGGACCTACCTGTTGCCTCCACTGGCTGCCCCTGCCCCCAGAGGCTCTAGCTGGGTCCTGTGGCAGGACCAGAGTCTCTGGGGGCCATGGCCCCGAGTTCCCCCAGGTCTCATGTGCACTTCCCTTTTCAGTGGGTATTTTTAGCTGGGTGTAAACAGTTACTGAAGGCTCCCACGCCCCACTGGGCAGTGGAGTTTTGGTGAGGGGGGCAGGACAGGGGCCCCTTGACCTACCCTGGTCCTCAGCACGTGCTTGGCTGTGGGGGTCTACAGCTGCCCCCAGGGCAGGAAAAGGGCAGCCTGGGAGTTTCTGGGCTCCCCTCTCCCTGCCGGCCTGGACTCTCAAGAAAGGCCTGCCTGAGGCTGCTTCCACTGACCTCAGTGCTTGGGCACAGTGCCCAGCCTGTTCTCAGGACCCCAGCACAAGGACTGCTGAGAGCAGGGTTTGGGACAGGAAGTCAGAGTGAAGCATTGACTTCACAAAGTTCCAAAACCCCTTGTTCCCTAGACCTGTGGGGGTGGGGTGATAGCGGCTATCCCTCTGGTTACGGGACCTCGGTGTGGTGTGGCCAGCCTGCTTCACCCTTTCGTTTGTTGGTTCATTCATTCATTCAGCACTCATTTACTGAGCTGCCACTCTGGGCCCAGCCCATGCTGGCTTTCCCCCTGCAGAGCTCCCAGGCAAGGATCGGTGGGGTCCTCCCTGGAGCATGGAGATGTGTGAGCGGCTGTGGAGGCCCGGAGCAGCCTCCACAGCTGGTGGACCATGGAAGGCTCCTGGCAGAGGTAGCTTTCAAAAAGTTACTTGTTTTCAATCAGATTTTTAGGGGGAAGGTAATAGATGTATGTGGTTAAAAAAAAATCAAAAAGGACAAAACAGCAAATATACAGTGAAAAGTTTCCCTTGAACTTGATTCTTCCCCTTCCCATCCCAGAGGTGACCTCTGTTATCAGTTTCCTCTGTCTTTCAAAGATGATCTGTGGATATCTGAGTTTAGGGATGAATCATATGTCCCCTTGAAAAACAGAGCTTGTGATATACCACGGATGGTGGCCTGCACCTCACTCTCTTTCACAGTCTTTTCTTTTGAGTATTTCAAACCTACCAAAAAGCTGAAATAATAGTATAATGAATACCCACATATCCTTTACCCAGAATCACCATTTCTTAACATTTTGTCATATTTGCTTTACCTCTTCCTTTATATACATAGACATATGTGTTTATTTTTTGCTGATTTATCTGAGTGTTAGTTGTGGGCATCACATCTAAGTACTCCTAAGTACTGTAGCATGCATCTCTTACATAATAGTACCATGATTACACTTAAGAAAATTAACATTAGTTCCATATTATCTAACATTTTCATTTTCCCAATTGTCCCCAAATGGTTTTTATAGCTATTTTTTCCCTCTGATTCAGAATCCGATTCAGGATCACTCATTGAATCTTGTTGTTGTGTTTCTTTCTTTTTTTTCCAGCTTTATTGAGATATGATTGACATAGAACATTATGTAAGTTTAGGTGTACAGTGTGATGATTTGCTAACACATGTATGTTGCAAAGCAGTTACCACAGTAAGGTTAGTTAACACCTCCCTCAACTCACGTCATTATAATTTTGTTGTTGTCATGTTTTTTTAGTGTCTTATTTAATCTAGAACATTCCCCAGCCTTCGTTTGTTTTGTCTTTTGTGACGCTGACTCTAAGAGTCCAGGCCAGTTGTTTGGGCTGTGTGATTGCCCCTTCCTGGTGGAGTCAGAGCAGCAGCTCTGCAGGAATACCACAGAGATGCTGTGCCCTCCTCAGTGCCTGGGAGCAGGAGGCACTCGTGTCGCTTCTCTCTTTATCGGTGATGCTGAATTTGATCATTTGGTTAATGAGGAGTCTGCCAGACCTCCCTGTTGTGAAGGTGCTCTGTCATCTTTCTCATTAATCCGTGGGGTGGTACTTGGAAGCCGTGTCACTGTCCTATCCCCCCAGCAACTTTCCCTTCACTGGCTGGCTTTTCACCATTTCTACTTACTCTCTCCCAGGGAGTGTTCTGACCCCGTCACAGCTGGAGCTGTGTTGTTCTCTTTAGGGATATCTGGTCATTTATTCACTTTGTCCCTTGTTAATCGACGTGAATGTTGTCTCCCAGTCTCTTGCTACCACAGACAGTACGGCAGAGACTGTCCTCCTATATTTTTTTAGGCATTGTCTCAGCTGCCCCCCCGAAGGCAGAGTGGAAGTTCCTTGGGTAGAGAAGGGGGAGGGAGTGGCGAGGGAATGTGAAGGCAGGGAGGTGGGCAGGGTACAGGTGCCCTGGGAAGAGCAGGTGAGCCAGCAAGTCCCAGAAAGTTCAAGTAACTTTCCCAAGGTCACATAGCAAAGTGGCAGAGCCAGGAGCAGGACTCAGAGTCCCTGACTCCCAGGACAGTATTCCTGCACTGCCTCCACGAAGTGCCCTGAAACCAGGCCCCTCTCTGCCCGACCCAAGCCAGATTGAAGGACAACCACTCTCACTCTTGGCCTCTGAACTGGAGTAGGGTGGCTTGGCTGGACCCTCAGAGCCTTAAGGAGGGGACCCCAGCCTAGGCACTGGCTGGGAGACTGCTGAGCCGTCCTGGGCTCACGGCTTCAGGAAGGAGCTGTCAAGAGATGGTCCACAGCTCCTGCAGGCAGGGTTTTTGCGTCCAGCTGGGCCTTGTTCCTGGTGCTGAGAGGTGGCAGCTCCAGTCCTCAGAGTAGCCCTAGGAGCTGCAGGGTTATCACCAACCCATTGAACAGATGGAGAAACTGGGTCCCAAAGTCACAGCTGGTAGAGCAAAGGGGAGAGGTTATCTCCTCCCTCTCCTTTCCACATCTTTCTTGGTTGTTAAAGCCCAGACCCTCGAGGAAGCCCACCCGGACCACTCCTGCCTGAGCTTACCCCTTCCTCTGAGCACCACTTGCTTCTCTCTCCTCCCTTGCACTCTCTCTTCTAGGCCAGTGAGGTCCTAACATGCTTGCAGCTCCTGGGGGTATAGTACAGACATCGAAGGCCCAGAGGCACTGGGGGATGGGGGGGTGGGGGTAGGGAGGCCTAATGGCTCAGCGGGGCAGGATGCTCGCTCAAGGTGTAATCTCAGGCCAGGCCACCTTACCTCTTGGCCTTGCCTGTGGTCCTCATCTGTAAAATGGCGTTAATAATAGCCTCTCTCTCTCAGAATTGTCAGAGATTTGATGAGCCATACATGCCAAGGACAGGGCCTGGCACAGAATAAGTGCTCAGAAAACAGGGCCTGTTGTTATTTATTATCATCATCACATCAGTGGGGAGGCGGCAGCAGTAGCAGCTGCAAGCCTGGAAAGGAGTGTTTGCACACTGACAGCTGGGAGGGTGACTAAAGGTACCACAGCCTCCGCACCCTCCTGGGGCTGGTGAGTTTGGGGGGTGGGGGATGTGGAGAACTAGCAGAGCCCCTGTTCCTAAGGACCTGAAGCTTGGGGACCCAGCCAAGCCCAGTGGGACCCCAAATCAAGTTCTAGGCTGTCACCCCTAGCTAGCTGTGTAGCTTCAGGAAAATTATTCGACCTCGTGAGCCTCAGTTTCTGCTTCTATAAAATAGGAGTAAGAAAGATCACAGCTCCCCACAGCCTGTGGTCCTCAGGAGCCCAAGGGGTGGTTCCTGTACTTGTGGTGGCTCAGTCATGTGAATGTGTTGGGGGGGCGGTGTCCAGCCTCATCCTCCTTTAACTCCAGTCTCCCTGTCTAGAGGGTAGAGGTTGATGGGCTGGCCCCTGGGGACGGGAGGTACTGTGTGTTCTGGGAGAAAGGGAAGCTCTTTTGTCCAGGAGGAGGAAGGAGTGCATGCCAGGCCTGTGCCAGAGACTTCCAAGTCTGGATCTCATTCCACTCCATCCACAGCCTGCTTGCAGGGGACCCCTATCCCCACCTTTCAGGGTGAGGGATCTGAGGCTCAGAAGGGTTGAGTCATTCTCCTGAGCTGCACTCGACAGAGCCAGGACTACCCGACTCCAGCACCTGGAGTGAGACCTGGAGCAGCGCTTCTCCCCGGCTCCACTCTGCCCAGCTCATGTGGTCTGCAAGACCACGCTCCCCTGCTGAGGCCCCCGAGCCCCACCCCTCAGAAGCAAACTCTGGTTCCTCACTTTGGCATTTGATTCCTGCTGCCCTGCAAGATTTATACCAGGCCCACTCGAAACCGTCCCCTTAGAGCAGGCTGACAGGGTGCTCGGGGTGGACTCTGGAAGCTCGGGGTCCCAGAGCCCTTGATGGGCAGGGTCTGTCCATGGGCTTCCAGCCAGGCCAGTTTCTCATGGCTGTGCCTGTCTATACCCTGACATCTTTGCTCAGGTCCCTTCTCCAGGCCGTCCTCTGTGTATCTAAGCTCTCAGTCCTCAGGGCTCAGCTCCAGCGCTCTCTCCTCCAGGAAGCCCACCTAAGCTCTGCAGTCCTTGCTCACCTCACACCTCTAAGCACTTGTGCTCAAAAGTCTTCGCCTGGCCTGGGGTGGGTGGTAATGTTTGTGACCGTCAGCCCGGCCCCCAGACCTCATCCATCCTGTCAGATGAGCCTGGGAACCTGGGAGGTGCATGGAGGTGTTTCCCTAAGATTCGATGACCGTTGAGGAGTCACTGGCCCTGTCTATAGATTCAGTTTCCTCATCTGTAAAAAGGGGACAGTAGCCCCAGCCCCTCTGCTTCCTGAGACAGGGATAAGGGGCTCAGGGTGTGTTTGGGAAGACGACAGTTAGGGGCAGCTGTGGGCAGTGTGTGTGCAGGATGGGTTGGCTGAGGTAGATTTGTTTGAGGAGTTAGCTTTGTTGAAGTAAATATATGCACTGAAAAGTGCACCGATCACAAGGATGGAGCTCAATGAGTGGTCACAGAGTGGACTCACCCCTCACTGGGCCCAGAGGAGCCAGATATCAGAGGCCCCTTCCGCCCCTTGTGGTCACTGTCGCCTCCCAAGGTAGTTGCCATCCTGCACCATGGTTTCCAGATTTTGAACTTTTTACACGTGGAATCATAGGCCATGTGCTCTTCTGTGTCTGGCTTCTTGGTGAACGTTACGTGTAGAAAGTCATCAGTGTTGTTTCATAGCTGTAGTTCATTCATGTTTGCTGCCGTACAGTGTTCCTTCTGTGAACAAACCACAGGGGATCCATCTGACTCTTGATGGGCATCTGAGCAGTTCCAAGTTTGAGGTTTATTACAACTTGTGCTGCTGTGAGTGCTCATGCCTATCTCGGAGGACACCTGTCCTATTTTCTCCTGGTTTGTGCCTAGAAGTGGGATGACCAGGTTGTGGGGTTGGTGTACATTTGGCTCTAGAGATGCTGCCTGGGCAAGTTTTTATAGGCGCGGGAACTGAGAGGCCCACAGAGAACAAGTACTTTCCCAAGTCAGAGCACCTGCCCCAGGTTCCTTCCCCCAACAGACCAGTTAGCACCCAGGCTTAGGGCTGGCGGGGCAGGTGGCACTGGTCTGCTCACTCCCCCAAGCCTCCTTTGCCCCTGTTGGCCATTCTGTTGGGCTGTAAGGCCCCCTGTGGGCTTAGGGTTGGTGGCCCCTCTGTCCCTGGGGATCCTCGGCCCTCGTGTTCCTGCCTCCTCCCCTGTGCAGTGCCCTCAGCCTGCCGAGCGAGATTAGAGAGACGGCCCTTGCCCGGTGTCCCAGCTCTGGGAGCTTTTGACACCTGTTGACATTTCTCTGTGGAAGGAGTGGGCTCTCAGAGGCCTGAGGGGAGCTGTCTTCTCACCCCCTCCTCAGTCTTCCCCTTGTCCCTGCAGCTCTCATGGTACCAAGCAACAGGTTGGCCTTCCTGTGACACGGGGACGCCGGATCTTCTGAGAAGATGTCAGCAATACAGGTACCGCAGGGGTGCGAGTATGCCCACCACCCGGAGGGGAGTGTTGAGGGAGAGAAAGAAAGAGGGCTTAGATCAATTGGCTCCCGTTTTTCCCAGCCCTGGCTTTCAACAAAGTAGAATTCCAGGGTGCACTGTCGGACACGAGGCCCTCAAGATGGGAACACAGGTCTGGAGGCAGTGAGGCAATCCCAGCTGGAAGGGACCCAGAGTTCTCAGGGGGAGGGGCACCTCAGCCAGGCTCATGGAGGGCAGCCGAGAGGCTGTGGCCTCGAGGGTGTGCAGGCAGGTGGGTGGGGAGGGGCCCTGGGCTGCACCTGCCCACCTGTCACCTGCCCTGCAGGCCGCTTGGCCATCCGGTACAGAATGTATTGCCAAGTACAACTTCCATGGCACTGCTGAGCAAGACCTTCCCTTCTGCAAAGGAGATGTGCTCACCATTGTGGCCGTCACCAAGGTAATCAGGGACCTCACCTGCCCACTGCCACCCCCTGCCACCTCTGGGCATTCCCTCTGGGTCCTGGCTCCCCTGCAGGGGAGGGTGGGCCTGAGAGCATGTCTGGACTGCCCTCTCCCCAGGACCCCAACTGGTACAAAGCCAAGAACAAGGTGGGCCGTGAGGGCATCATCCCAGCCAACTATGTCCAGAAGCGGGAGGGCGTGAAGGCGGGCACCAAACTCAGCCTTATGCCGTGAGTACCACTGTGGCAGGGTCAGGATCTCCCAGTCTGGGAAGGAAGGAGGACGAGAAGCGCTTGTTCCCCAAGAAGAGAGTCAGAGGAAAACAGGAGGGTGAGAGGAAGGAGCAGGAATGTCCGTGAGGGCTTCTGGAGATGAGGGGAAGGGCCAGGGTGCTAGACCTCAAAGGGGAGGACGGGGCTGGGAGGACTAAAGAAAGAAGGAGCAGAAGCAGAAGACGAGGGCCCGAGTGCCAGAATGAGCCAGTGGGAAGGGCCTTCAGAGGAGGACCCGCAGAAAGTGGAGCCTGTCAGGTGCGCTGGGGTCAGACCCTCGGGCTACCATGACCCCTGGCCTGGCTGCCCCCCAGTTGGTTCCATGGCAAGATCACGCGGGAGCAGGCAGAGCGGCTCCTGTGCCCTCCGGAGACAGGCTTGTTCCTGGTGCGGGAGAGCACCAACTACCCCGGGGACTACACGCTGTGTGTGAGCTGCGACGGCAAGGTGGAGCACTACCGCATCATGTACCATGCCAGCAAGCTCAGCATCGACGAGGAGGTGTACTTTGAGAACCTCATGCAGCTGGTGGAGGTGAGCACCCATGCAAGCCTGCATTCGGCTCCAGTCCCGCCACTTCCAGCTGGTGACCATGGGCGTGTCATGCAACCTCTGTGAGCCTGCATTTCCTCCCCCTTGATGGAGCACCTCCTATGTGCCAGAGTTGGTCACTCACCCCATGATGCCACTACAGGGAGGGTGCCACCATCCCCATTTCCTAAGTCAGAAAATGAAGGTTCAGAGCAGTTAAGGGACCTACCTCAAGTCGCACAGCTATAAATTGAAGGTGCCAGGACTTGAATCTGAGTCTGTCTGACTTCAGAACTAGCTTCCTTCCAGCCACTCACAGAACCACATGCTCAGGTATGTGTATATAAGCATGTCCTCATGAGCTACACCTAAAAGACCAGGGTCCCCTGGGCTCCTGCACCTGCACGGATGCCCACGTGTCCCTGCAGCTCCTGAGGCCAGCCCTGCCAGCCCTGGCCAGGCCACACCTGGTGTCCGGTTGCTCCAGGCAGCCATCCAGATGCCCCCTGCACTCACTCTCAGCTCCTTCCCCCTGCTAGCCTGGCTTGGCCTATGGCAGGGCAGGGTCCTGGGCATACCTGGCTAGAGGCTGGTGTCTGGACTGAGCGAGGGTTTGCCCTCTGCCTCGGGATGCTGGTGAGGCCCAGAGTGGTAGCAACACTGGGGTGTCTGTCCAGTACTTAGGTGTGGGGTGGCATGGGAAATGGGCTGCATGTCCGAGTCTGGGGCCTCCCTAACCCCTGCCCTGCCGGAAATAGGGAGCCCTCCCCACTCAAAGCAACTCCCAGCTGGGCAGGACCAGCCTCTGCTTCCCTCTGGTGGTCAGACCTGGGCAGTGCGTGCAAGCTGCTGGTGGGGCCCTAGGGGCTGGCTCTGAGTGCCTGTGCTGCCCTCTGTAGCACTACACCTCAGATGCAGATGGACTCTGTACTCGCCTCATCAAGCCAAAGGTCATGGAGGGCACAGTGGCAGCCCAGGATGAGTTCTTCCGCAGTGAGTGCCACCCCACCCCAGTCCTTACTTGCTTACCTGCCTCCTCCCTCCCAGGCTTCCTGCCACTCCCCCCATCCCAGAGGCTCTGGAGACCTCCAGGGACCCCCACACATGTTATAGTCCAGTCTGCCTCTGTCACCCCTGCTGTAAACCCTGCTCTGGCCTCAACACCCCTCACGGAACCACCCCCCCCCCCACCAGGCGGCTGGGCGCTGAACATGAAGGATCTGAAGCTGCTGCAGACCATTGGGAAGGGGGAGTTTGGAGGTGAGTGGGAAGGGCTGGACCCCTGGAAGGGCCAAGGGGCTGTGGGGAGTCCAGGGAACAACCCCACCTCTTCCCCCAGATGTGATGCTGGGTGATTACCGAGGGAATAAAGTTGCTGTCAAGTGCATTAAGAACGATGCCACGGCCCAGGCCTTCCTGGCTGAAGCCTCGGTCATGACGTGAGTAGGGGTAGGGGGAGTGGAGAGGTCGGCCTGGGCCAGGAGGTAATAGGGAGGCTTGGCAGGCCCTAACCTCCACCGTCCTGCCCCAGGCAACTTCGGCATAGCAACCTGGTACAGCTTCTAGGCGTGATCGTGGAGGAGAAAGGCGGGCTCTACATCGTCACTGAGTACATGGCCAAGGTGTGCACCTGCCCCCGATGCAGCCCCCATCCTAGAGCTGAACACTGGGGCTCCAGCTTCCAACTGCCCCAAACCACCCATTGCACCCGTGGGCCCCTACTCCCTCAGTCACCTCCCCCCATCTGAGCTGCAAAGTCACCAGGGCTTAGCTTTTGTCCTGGCTTGTCATTTATTCACTATGACCTTGAACAAGTTGTGTCACCTCACTAAGTCGCAGTTTCCTCATCTGTGAAATGATGATAATGATAAAGTTTACCTCAGAGATTTGTGAGGACTTAAGAGAGACAGTACATGACAATTGCTGAGCACAGTGTCCAGCATGTAGACACTAATATTCATGCGGAAGTGGTGTCCTGATCCCGCCCCTGCTCCTTCCCTCTCCTCACACCTCCCTTGGGTGTCACCATTTACCAGCTCCAGGCCTGTTCCTGGAGGCTGGAGGGCAAGTCTGACCTGTGGGGCTGGTCTGTCTGTCCTGCCCCAGGGGAGCCTGGTGGACTATCTGCGGTCACGCGGTCGGTCGGTGCTAGGCGGAGACTGTCTCCTCAAGTTCTCACTGTGAGTGAAGCAGCCCCTGGGGGCGGGAGGCCCTGCCCAACTATGGGAGCCCCGTCTGAGGGGACATGTGGCTGGCTCACCTCCAGAGACGTCTGCGAGGCTATGGAATACCTGGAGGGCAACAACTTCGTGCACCGGGACCTGGCCGCCCGCAATGTGCTGGTGTCCGAGGACAACGTGGCCAAGGTCAGCGACTTTGGCCTCACCAAGGAGGCCTCCAGCACCCAGGACACGGGCAAGCTGCCAGTCAAGTGGACAGCCCCAGAGGCTCTGAGAGAGAAGGTGGGGCAGGCCTCTCCCAGGGCCTGAGCAGTGGTGGATGGGGGCCCTGGGTCACCCCTACCCCCAAATTCCCAGGATCTGACACTGCTCCCTTCCACATGGCAGAAATTCTCCACCAAGTCTGACGTGTGGAGTTTTGGAATTCTTCTCTGGGAAATCTACTCCTTTGGGCGAGTGCCTTATCCAAGAATTGTGAGTGTGGACCCTCGGACCAGGGCATGACTGGGGCTAAGGGTAGGGCTTGGAGCAAAGGAGGGGGTGGTAGGGGAGGGGGTCTCATTGGCCCTCCCTCTCCAATCTGAGGCCTAGAAGCCGCAGACCTACCCCCCGGAGCCTCCAGACCACTTCCTGGGCCTGGGTCTGAGGCAGAGCTGAAGGGGATCCCTGAAGCTGAGAGAGGGGTCCCCTCCAGAGTTAGGTCCTGCACCGACTCTGTACCACCCACCTGCCCACAGCCCCTGAAGGACGTTGTCCCTCGGGTGGAGAAGGGCTACAAGATGGATGCCCCCGACGGCTGCCCGCCTGCAGTCTACGATGTCATGAAGAACTGCTGGCACCTGGACGCCGCCACACGGCCCTCCTTCCTGCAGCTCCGGGAGCAGCTCGAGCACATCAAAGCCCACGAGCTACACCTGTGACCGCCGGCCTCCGCCCAGGTCTTGGGCATGTGGGGACTGAACCTGGAAAGATTGTGGACCTGGGGCCCCCGCTCACTAGGCTCAAACCTGAACTGAGCCCAGCAGGCTGGTGGGCCTCTTTCCTCTGTCCCAGCCTGCACCCCCTCTGGCCCCCCAGGGACCCCGCCTAGACCTGGCACCTTCTCTCATGGACCCACTTGTGTGGCTTCAGGAGCCCCAACAAAGGGCCGAGAAGGAAGGGTGAGGGGCGGGAGGCAGATGCCCCCTCCCATGCTCAGGCTTTCCTGGCCTCCCGTCTCTCGCCTTCTTAGAGTTTTATTCCTTTCCTTTTTTGAGATTTTTTTCCGTGTGTTTATTTTTTATTATTTTTCAAGATAAGGAGAAAGAAAGTACCCAGGAAATGGGCATTTTACAAGAAGTACGAATCTTATTTTTCCTGTCCTGCCCAAAAGGGTTGGGGAAACCAGGCCCCTCTCTAGGGACCCATTGCCCCAGCCTTGTTCCCCGTTCCGTGTCCCGTGTCGCCTCGGTCGCCCGTGTTTGCGCTTGACCGTGTTGCACTGTTTGCATGCGCCCGCGGCAGACGTCTGTCAGGGGCTTGGAGTTCATGTGCCGCTGCCGCCCGCCCACCTGCCTTGTGAGATGGAATCGTAATAAACCACTCCATGAGGACACCGCTGCCCAGCCTCGGCGCTTCCTCCGCCGAGCCTGCCTGTCCTACCCGGCCCCCCATCCCCGTGCCATCTTGTCCATCCCCCTGTCTCTGTGAGTGGGGCTGTGCTTGCCCTGTGAGTGGGGTGGGGTGGGGAGCACGGCTGGGAGATGTAGCCGCCGCTTTGTGTCAGCTGCACGAGCGAGTGTCCTGTGTCTGCCGTGGGGGAGCTCTTGCCACCCACCCGCCCCCCCATCCTGCTGCAGCGCAGGCTTGGTTCTGGGCCATCTTGGGCTTGGGCCCCGTCCAAGGGAAATGCCTGAGGGTCCCGGCTGCCTCTCCTGCTGTGTTGTTCAAGCCATCAGCACAAGGAGGGCTGGAGCCAAGGAGAGGAGGAGGCCAGGCCTGACTAGATGGAGGTGGGGTCCCCTGATAGGAGGCAAGATAAACGCCTCATGCCTCAGAGAAGATGCTGACCCTGGAGGGTGAGGGGGAAGGGGTGACTCTGAGCTGCTGGTGGTTCTTACAGTTTCGCCTAAGATGTAACAGCACTACCCCAGCCCCACACCCAAGGGCCCAGCCTGTACCTGAGGATGTAAAGGAGAGGGCCTTCCCCACCTCACCCTGGGAGGCACAGGTGGAGAATGAGGACCAGCCATGGCATTTTCACTCCCCTCAGTCAGGATCCCCAGGAGCAGTGGTCTGTGCAGAACCTCTGAGGGTTGAGGATGGCTCACTTTGTTCAATGAGACAGGCAGCTGGGGGACCCCCTTGTCATGTTGGGGCTCTGATCCTTCCTGTCCCAGCCAGCAGGACGTGAAATCCAGAGTTCTGACTTTGCAATGTGCCTCATGTCTGCTCCTCCTCAGTCCACTGCGGTCCAGCTGCCATCATCCCCTGGCCCAGAGGAGCAGCTTCCTCGCCTCCCCCAGTCCATCCTCTCTGCACACTGCCTGACTCATTTTCCTAAAACCAGACCATTCAGTAACAAATATTTGAATACCTGCTGTGTGCTAGGACTGGAGTTCAGCAGTGAGCAAAACAGACCCTGTGGAGTTCACAGTTAGGAAGACAGTCAGACAATTACAAACTGATAAGTGCTGTGGAAGAAACATGTATAATATGGGAATCGGATCTTGTCTATAGATCAGGGAGGGCTTCTTGGGAGAGGCAGTATGTACGCTGAGATCAGAAGGACGAACAGGAGGTATGGCGGGGGCGGGTAGCAGTATTCCAGGAAGAGATGCTGAGACTCGTGGGAGGGCAACTGGTTCCAGGA
This sequence comes from Equus quagga, assembly GCF_021613505.1. Lineage (NCBI taxonomy): Eukaryota > Metazoa > Chordata > Mammalia > Perissodactyla > Equidae > Equus > Equus quagga. Next base: position 2,221,970 of record NW_025796915.1, on the reverse strand, counting down.
TCTCCGAGAAGGCCAGTGAAGATGTACAGTGAGCGCAAGGCTGAGAGGTGTGAAATGGGCTTGGAGAGGTGAGGCTGTGGCAAGGTCTGGCTTTCATCACACAGAGCCATCGGGAGCCAGCGACAGGTTCTGAGCAGGAGGGTGACATGTCAGACACATGTTTTTGAAATGACCATCCTGGCTACTGGTGGAGAGGATCTGAGGGGAGCACAGTAAGGACTCATCCATGTGAGAGACAATGATGGGAGTGGACAGACTCTAGAGAGATGTGAGAGGTGAAACTGACCGAACTTGGTAATGGATTTCGGATGAAGGTGAAGGAGAGAGTGGAGCCATACAACTCCTGATTACCGGGAAGGGTGTGGGAGGATGGGAACCAAGAAACCCATGTTTAGGAGGAGACATCATGAGTTCTGTTAGGGACATCTTGAATTTTAAGTGTGCCTTTGAAACTGCCGAGAGGTGTTGAGTAAGTTATTGGAACCCAGAGGCTGGAGAGGGAAATTTGAGAGTTATCAGCAAGTGGCTTGTCCATGAGGCCATGGCAAAGAGGAAGTCACTTTGAGAGGACATGCAGAAGAGAAGAGGGCCCAGGACCAAGCCTCGGGGGCTCAACATTCAAAGGTGAAGAAGAAAAGGCTGGCCAAGCAAGGTGCAAAGGAGGAAGTAGGAGTCCTTGCTTTGGAGGCCGAGGGACAGGCCAAGAAGGAAGAACCAGCAGGTCCCGCTTCCCGGAAAACAGAGAGGGAGACTGAGCCAGCCCCTTGTTGTTAGCCATGAGGAGGTCGCTGGTGACTTTAGCAAGACCTGAGTTGTGTGAGGGCAGATTCCAGATTACAATGGCTAGAGGAGGGTGCGAGAAATTCAGGAAGGTTGACGATCTGGAGAAATTTAGCTGTAATGGAGAGGAAAGAGAATGAGAGAGGATTTTTAAGATGGCAGAGGCTTGAACAAATTTGCCAAAGGGAAGGACATTTACCTTCGAGTCTGCGTACCGGGAGGAGGGCAGGAAGAATGGAGGGGCAAGAGTGGTAGTGATGGAAGGTAGAGCGTTCCTTGGAGCAGGGAAGGTGGCTGGAGTCCAGAGCATGAGTGGGAATGGGCCGGTGATGGGCGAGGGACTGCCCACGGCGAAACTGCAGAGGAGAGAGTCAGGCCGAGGCGCGCTGGTGAATGTTTAACAGCCAGATCTGGGGCAGGGGTGAGGCGGGGGGCTCCGATTCATAGTTTGCTGATACCTGTGATGTAGTCTCTCACCATAGCCCATTTCAAGCTACCGACCTGACTTCACTGAATGCAGGAGTTGGGGAGATTTTGACCACCGGCTCTCACTAGCTGTCCAAGCCAATTGGGGTTCAGAAACTGGCAAATGGTGCCCCTGGCCATGGGGTCACAAGAGGGGCCAGGCAGGCGACATAACAGAGAATTGGACAGGTGGGACAAAGGAGAGTGAAGGGGCAGCGTCCAGTTGATGGGGACTTGCAGGAATGCAGGCCCAGGGAGCAGATGTTGCACCTTTCTGCCTGGTCGCATGCGTGTCCCCACCCTCGATTCCTGCATCACTTCCTGTTTCTTACTTAGTTTACGGGGTTTTTATTTTCTCCCTCTTTCTTTTCTCTCATACTTCCCTTCTGCTCTGTGCTGGCCACTGGCATATCATAGATGCGCAAAACAGTTCTCACCCTGAAGGAACTCATAGAGTGATGGGGATCCCACTCGGGACTCAACTTGGTGCCAAGGAATCTGGCGGGCAGCACCCACCACCAGCACCAAGCGGGGGGCAGGGGAAGGAGGCCAGAGGTGGCTTCTCAGACACTTGGAGCCCAGGCAGGGACAGGGAGCAAGGGCAGTCCTGGCAAAGGAAGGGCACTGCCCAGGCAGAGGTGGTGAGGTGCGACAGCCTGCCAAGGCGCTTCTGTGCAGCCAGGGCTAAGGTGCCAAGGGATGCGGTTTGGGATCAAGTAAAGCTGAAGGGAAAGCAGGGCCCAGGCTCCACCTGGCTTTGCAGGCCCCATGAGGAGCTTAACTTTATGCAGAGATGATCAGGAGCAATTGAAGGGTTTAGGACGGAAGAGTGACATGGTCAGCTGTGCATTTTAGAAAGATCTTTCTGGTGGCAGTCTGGCCGGAGAGAGGGAGTGTCCAGAGTGGAGAGAAGGGGATGTGGTGGGGAGGCTGCAGTCAGCCAGGCAGGAGGTGATTGATGGTGGCCTGGGCTGGGGAAGCTGGTGGGAGGAGAGGAAGTGAACACAGTTGACGTTTTCCTGAGCTGAGTGCTCACTGTCTTTAGGCCCTGTTTTAAGTACAATAGATGTATTATCTCGGTAACCCTCCAAATGACTCTTGGAGACATACGCTATTATCATCTACATTTTACAGATAAGGAAACTGAGGCCTGGAGAGATCAAAGAGTCAGGTCTCAATATGAGGGTGGCAAGAGCAAACTGAAGGGCTTGCTGATGGCTGCTGAGGAGGTGAGGCAGAGGAGGGCATCTGGGAGATTCCAGTCTCTGGCTTGATAAGGTGGGGGCACCATCCATGAGACCCCAGCTCTGAAGGAGAATGGGCCAGGGGTTGGAAAGAGGAGTTCAATTTGGACATGTTGTCTGGGGGCCTTTGTGACATCCAAGGAGAGATGTCCCCTGCAGAGTTGGATATTCAATTGAGCCCGCAGCTCCGGGAGAAGCCAGGCTGAAAGTAGAGATTTGGGGATCAGGGGCACAGCAAGGGTGCTTGAAGCCATGGGCATGGACAAGCTTGGCCAAGGAGCACGTGGAGAACAGCCGTAAGGAGCCCCCGTGTCAGAAGCCAGGAGGGAGAGCAGTGGCAGAGACACAGCTAACGGGCAGCCTGGGGGCAGGGGAGAGGCAGGTGAGCCTTGAGGGGCCTCAGAGCATGGGGCAGGGGAGGGGACGAGAGGATGTGAAATGTCCACAGCATTTCACGTTGCAGAGACCGGGCAGAGAAGTGTCCACCAGGCACAGAGAACAGGGGCCATTGGCAGGCCTCAGTGGGGTGGTATTCGTGGGGCGGTGGGGCAGGAGCTGGAAGGACTGAGGGGGAGGCAGGGCAGCAGGGCTGGAGTGGGCCCACCTTTCCATAGCTGGGCCATGAAGGTGATGGGGAGAGCGGGTGGAGGTGGCTGGGGGCTTAGTGTTGAGAAATGAAGTTTTTCTTTTTTTTTCCTTAAAGATTGGCACCTGAGCTGACATCTGTTGCCAATCTTTTTTTTTTTCTTCTTCTTCTTCTCCCCAAAGCCCCCTAGTACATAGTTGTATATTCTGGTTGTACGTCCTTCTGGTTGTGCCATGTGGGAAACCACCTCAGTGTGGCTTGATGAGGTGCCATGTCCACGCCCAGGATCTGAACCGGCGAAACCCTGGGCCACCAAAGCGGAGCACACCAACTTAACCATTCGGCCACAGGGCGGACCCCAAAAGTTTTTCTTTTAGCATATCTGAAAATTTCCCATTTACAGCCTTGATTTTAATTAATTTGTGGGGCTTCGGTAGCTTAATCCTACTGGGGACCCAAAAGTACAGTAAAACTTCAGCTATCCAGAATTCTCGGCAAACAAGCCACTCTGGAAAACCAACATTTATTTGGATAAAAATATTTGAAATAAAGGATTTCTTACTTTTTAAAAACTTTTTTTTATGGAAAATATCAAACATACAAAAGTAAAGAGAAGAATATAACAAACTCCCATGTCCTCACTGTCGAACTTTGACGGTTATCAGCACAAAGTTCTGTGCCATCCACACCCCATTCCCCCCAAGCTCTGAGATATTTGGAAGCAGATCCTAGACATTATAGCAATTCATCCAAAAGCTTTAGTACATTTCTCCAGAAGACAAAAGACTTTTAAAAAAACATAACCACAGGGGCTGGACTGGTGGTGTAGTGGTTAAGTTCACAGGTTTGGATCTCAGGCGTGGACCTACACACGGCTCATCAAGCCATGCTGTGGCAACATCCCACACACAAAATAGAGGAAGACTGGCACAGATGTTAGCTCAAGGACAGTCTTCCTCAGCAAAAAGAGGAGGAATGGTGGCGGATGTTAGCTCAGGGCTAATCTTCCACAAAAAAAAAAAAATTAGGCTCCAAACAAGGCCCACATGTTGCATTCATCTGCTCTGTGTCTTAAGGCTCTCTTTCTTTTTTTTCATATGATCTATTTCTTGGGGAAACCAGGTATCCTGGAGGCATGAGAATTTGGGAACATGGGAGAGAGCTGAGCACCACAGCAGAGAGCAGGACAGGGGAGGGTGGGGACATCCATCTTCGGGAAGGAGGCAGGATGTGGAGGCCCATCCCCCAGAGCAGGGAAGAAAGGTCAGCTGCTGAAGGGTAGGCCTATCCCAGGAGTCCCCAAGGCCCCTCAGCTGCTGGAGCTGAGGAAGGTAGAAAGATGGCCCCAGCTGAGTCAGGTTGGCAAGGGGTCTGGCTGCCCCCATCAGGCTGGTGGTAAGCGGGGCGGGGCCTGAGGTGAGGCCTGGAAAGAACAGGATGTCTGTGTTGGGGAGGAAGGGAGGGAGAGGACAGTGCCAAAACCCAGCTCCTGGCCAATCCCCAGCTCCTCCCCACTTGGCCCAGTCCCAGGAGCCCATCCCTGGCCTCTCAGCTACCAATCTACCCTGGGGCCCGGCCGCCAGATCCCTTCACCATGCCGGTGGTCAGTGGCCCTAAACCCTTGCTCTGCCTTCTCCTCTTTCTGCTCCTGGACCCCTACAGCCCTGAGGGGGGTCGTCCTCCTCAGCGAAGGTTTGAATACAAGCTCAGCTTCAAAGGACCACGGCTGGCTTTGCCTGGGGCTGGAATACCCTTCTGGAGCCATCATGGAGGTGAGGGATGGGGTGGGGACCAGCCATGCCCAGAGCTCCTCAGAGTGCCGGAGGGGCCAGCACTGGGTGGCTGTGACTTGGTGGGAGCAGGCCTACCAGTACTAGCCTCTGCCTAAGATGGGGCCAGGCCTGGGGCAGGCAGTGCCAGGGGCCCCAGGACCCCTCCCAGACTTGTCTCTTGCTCTACCACTACAACCCCATCCCCAGCCACCAGCCTCAATTTCTCCTCTCTGCCCCTCTCCTTCTCCGCCCTAGGACTTCTCTCTTCTCCTTTTCTCTCTCCTTGGGCCCCCTCTCCTCCTCTGCCTCTTGAACCTGTGAACACACACACACATACAGATACACACACACATGCTCACATGCTGAGTCCCAGACAGATGGACTCGAGGCAACTTGGACCAGCACAAACCTCCGCTGTCCTGGCTCCGTGCTGTCAGGCCTTTGGCTGTCCATGAGCACTGGGGGGCTGCCTGCAGGGAACCATCCTCACAGCCAGCTGTTTTGCCAAAGAGGGCGCCAGCCCTGCCCTGTGTGTGTGTTGGGTGGAAGCAGGCATGAGAGCACAGGTTGTGTTCTGGACTTTCTAAAGCCGGAACTACAAAGAGTCTGTCTTTTACTTAGTCTTGTTCACAAAAGGATTTTTGAGGACTTACAAGGACCTATGCAATAGAGAGGAGCTTAAATTAAGAGTGAACCAGAAGAATAAGACTTAGAGTTACAGCTGGGGCATGAAATCAGTCTAGGAATGTGGCTTGTTGCCAAAACACATGCTACAAGTCTGCCCACCCTTCAGAGTTGGGCCATAGATCTGGTTCAGAGCCTCCTAGCAGGCAAAACAAAGAGAGAAAACAGATCAGTCGTGTATTTCTGATGTCTGTGAGATGTAAGTTCTGCGAAACGGCATGATTCCTAAGTGAGACTAGAACAAATATCCCTTTAAGATGGGAGACCCCGTCAGCAGGGTCTTTGGCCCAGTCTTCCTTCACAGAGGCAAAGGAGGGCACTGTCTCTCACAGCACCAAGCCAGGCCCTGCCTCAGGGCCAGGATGGCAGGGCTGGTACCGTCCTCACTGCTCTGGGCCTTGCCACGTCTGGGGTGTCACAAACCATCTAAGGGAGCAGAGGCACATTCTCCAAGATCACCCAGTGATGTGCTCTTTGTCTTTTCATTCACTTATCCTTTTATTGGATTCCCGCCCCCCTCCCCCGTGCCCCTCTGTGCCCAGCCCAGAGAAGAGGGCTGAGTCAGGCCCAGGGAGCCCACAGTCTGGGGCGAGGTGCCATGAACAGTCCACATAAGGAGCATGCATAAGTGTAGCAGACAGTGGGCAATCCTTGCCTCCTGAAAGTCACTTCAGAGGCAAGTCCTTGGTGGCTTCCAAGGCCACAAAGACTTCCGGCCTTGTAGCCTCTGAGCCTCCCCACCCCCAGCCCTGGCCTTTGCCAAGCAAACAGGGTGGATTAGCAGTCTTCGGAAAGTCCTGGCAGGGCCTGGGCCCTGAGCCAGGTTCCAGGCTGGCAGGCCAGAGGGGTGGGGAGCGAGCTGGAATGGGGCCTCTGATCTCCCTTTCCCTGGTTCCTGCCAAGCCTGCCTCAGTTTCTCTCCCCTTTCTTCTCTCCCACCAAATATTGCTCCTTTCTCCCCCCTCTCTGCCACCAGCGATAATTCTCCCACACACACTCCCTCCTTTGCCTTTTCCTAACAGTCCTGCGGTCCAGGTCCCACCTTTGCTTTCATGCTTTCCTCTCCTTGGAACGCCCCCTTGGGCACCCCCAGGCAGCCCTCAGCCTCATTTGTCCACCTTGCAGTGTCCTCCGTGCTTCCACAGCCCAGAGTCCTGACCCTCCACATAGTCCTTCTCTCAATGTGCCCTCCTGTGTCCTGAGGTCTCAGGCATGTCCTTCCCTCCTAGGGCCTGCTTCCTCATCTGAGAGACAGGAAGGGTTGAACACAAATCTCTCTCATGGTGGAAAAAGCTTGTAGTTTGGAGTCAGATGGACCTGAGTTCCAACGCACTTAGTTCCTTGACTTTTCTGAGCCTGGGGTTCCCCATCTGTAAAATGGGGTCTTATAAAAACAGGCCACACAGACTTGTGGTGAGGCTTAAGTGGGAATGCAGATAAAGTGCTCCAAGTGGGTCTGGTGTTAGTTGTCCTCCCCTGGCAAAGGCCCCTCCAGCTGTACTGGGCTCCAGTTCCCGCTTCTTCAGCGGATTCCTGCACCCGTGATTTCATGGCTGGCCTGGAGGTTACCGCCTTCCTCCTCTGGGACCCCAGCCCAGGCCAATGAGAGAGAATGATGGGGGGGCCAGGGGATGGTGGGGCCTGGGCCTTGAGCTGCCCTGGTCCACAGATGCCATCCCAGGCCTGGAGGAAGTGCGGCTGGCGCCATCCATGCGGAACCGGAGTGGCGCCGTGTGGAGCAGGGCCCCAGTCCTCTTCTCTGCCTGGGAGGTAGAGATGCACATGAGGGTGACCGGGCCAGGGCGCCGGGGAGCTCAGGGCATGGTGAGTGGCCCCCACCAGAGCCCGGGAGAGGGGTGAGTCAGGGAGGCAGGCAGTGAGCCTGGGGTTCCAGGGTCCTGCAGGGACCGCTGAGCTGAGCAGCTGGGGACCCGCAGGCTGTGTGGTATACCCAGGACAGGGGCCAAGTAAGCTCTGTCCTGGGGGGTCTGGCCTCCTGGGACGGCATCGGGATCCTCTTCGATTCCTCGGCTGAGGATACCCAGGTGAGTAGTGGTCTCGTGCCTGCCCTCCCGCCCACACCCTCACCCTCCTCCCTGTGCACATGGCTCAGGCTGCTTGTCACCTCCCATGCAGAGCAGCCCTGCCATCCGTGTGCTGGCCAGTGATGGGCACCCCCTCTACGAGCCGCTTGGGTAAGGGCCTGTTTGGATTGACCCCAACCTGATTCCTGGGCTGCAAGGGGCTCAGCAGTTACCCACACTGCCCACTCGTGCCCCTGTCCCAGCCTGTGACAGAGAGCCCACCCCTCCTAGGGCTGTGCCCTCCTTGCTGGATTTTCATAGAGCTAATGGCTGCCACCCTGGAACTCCCTCCCACTTGGTCACAGCTGTGCATCCTCCTGGCTGAGACTAGAGTTTACTTGTTCTCCCTGGGAACTGCCCCACTGAGTCCTCAATTCATTCAACCAATGTCCCCAGGTCATGGGGGGAGTGAAATGACACAAGGTGGGGCCTGGGCTGAGTGTTTTCACTCACATCATCTCATCTGATCCCCAACACTCTTGAGAAGTGGGAATTATTAGTCCCTAGTTACAGGTGAGGACATTGAGGTGCAGAGAGGTGAAGTGACTGGCCCGAGGTCACACAGCCGTGTGCAGAACTGAGATTTGAGGCCAGACTTCCTTGTGGAGGCTCCACGCCCTCTGCCTGCGCAGGCTGCCTGCCTGCCAGTGCGCTACCTTTCTCCCAGATGACATGGCTTCCCAGCCCTCCGGCCTGGCTGCCTCCTCAGTAGCTGGGCCGGTTAGTCAGTGTCTCTCCGCAAACACCCCTTAGCTCATAACAATTAGAATAATTGCTAATGTTTATGGAGCAGAGGTTACTGTACACCAGGCATGGCGCCAAGCACTTCACATTCATTTTCTTAGCTCACCCTCATAAGGACATTATGGGACAACTTCAATTATTATTCTCATTTTAAAGATGGGGAAGCTGGGGTTTGGAAAGGGGAGGGAACTCGCCCAAGGTCACACAGCCAGGAGTGCAAAGGCAGGTGGCTGCTCTGAGCTGGCTTTTCCCTGTTCTGTGCTGGCTTCCTCTTGGCTGAAGGTGGCAGGGACAGGTGCTGTGGTGTGAGCAGCGTCTGTGTCCCCCTGTGCCCAGAGAAACTCAGGACCTCTCAGCTCAACTCCTTCCTCCTAACTCCCCAGAGCCTGCTGCGCTGCTCCTGTCGGGGAGGCAGGCTGGTCATGTTGTTCTTGGCTGCTAGGACGCTTCTCGTGTTGTCTGTCCTGAGTCTGTCCTGCTGCAGTCCAAGCCTGGCAGAAGGGAGAGGAAAGAGAAGCCCCACCCAGAGGCGCAGGGGCACTTGGAGTTTAAGGGAAGCGGGGGAGGGAGGGCAGCCAGAGGAGGTGTGGCCTGGGGGATTGAGGGGCGGAAACCCCACTCTTGGTCCATGTTCTGACCCCTGGGGAAGAGCCACAGGAGGCCCTTGGCCTCTTCTATAAACTCCAAGTGCCAGTACTCTGCCAGGCAGGGCTTGCTGTCCTGCTCCTCTCTCTTCTGCTAAGGGAGCAGACCACAGCAAGGGAGACTCAAGCTAGACAACAGGGACGCGTCCTGTACCAGTGAGGGGGAGTGGCACTGCACACCTGGGCAGAACAACCTCTGGGGCCTCCCCCACTGGCCAGGTCTTGGGTCCTGTGTGGCCCAGCTGGATTCCAAGTGCCCACAGGGATGGAGCCAGCCGGGTGCTGGGCTCCTGCCACCGGGACTTCAGGAACCGGCCATACCCTTTCAGAGCACGGATCACCTACTGGGGGCAGAGGCTGCGCGTGAGTCACCCCTCCTGCTTCTGCAGGTCCTCTGGGTGGGGAGTGCAGATTATAGGGCTTAGAGCTACAGAGTTGCTGTGTGAGTGCCCATGATCCCAAGAGACTCATGCCAGAGACACTACACAGGGTCCCTGGTACAATACAGGCAACACCCACACAGGATCCTCCTCCCTACACAGAATCCTAACTTGCCTGAGCACATCCTTGTGAGGGTTAGCGTGAGACCAGGTGTGCAAGCCCCTCCACGCCATCCTCACACCAAGCCCTGTGGCTGCCTTCCCTCCTTTAGGGCCAGGGAGCCAGTGAGTCAGAAGTGGGGTCAGGGGAGATGGAGTGGGCTCCACCTGCAAGGGGCTCTTTCCCTCCATGCCCCTCAGGTGTCCGTGAACAGCGGCCTCACTCCCAGAGACCCAGACGAGGTGTGCATCGATGTGGGGCCCCTGCTTTTGGCCCCTGGAGGTTTCTTTGGGGTCTCAGCAGCCACCAGCACCCTGGCAGGTGAGGGCCTTCTGGACTGGTAACAGCAGAGGAGCGGTCCCTAGCGAGCCATCCTGAGCATACCTTCCAAGGGAGCACAGGGTGTGAGGCCAGCTACTTCCTCACCATGTGACCTGGGCAAGTCACAAGCCCTCTCTAGGCTCCGTTACCATCTGGAAGGTCATGTCTGCCCCCAAGAAATGTTGAAATTCTCAAATAGGATAAAACACGAGAAGCTTTTATTCTAGTTTGGCCCCATAAGTGCCCCTAGCTGGAAGCTGTGGGGCAAGTGGAGGAGGGAGAGCCAAGAGGGACATTTAGGGAAGTGGAGCGAAGGGATGTGATGTAACGGAGAGTCCATGGAAGGACCCACGGCTGGGAAGCAGGGTGCAACCAGAGGGTGGGAGTCCTTGAATACCAGGACTTTGGTCTTTAAACCCTGGGCACTGGGGAGCCATGGAAGGTTTCTGAGGAGAAGAGTGGCATGGTCAAAGCCATGCTGAGGAGGTGGCCACTGCATGGTTGCCTCTGCCAGCAGCAGCTGTGCTCTTGGGGCCTGAGGGTGTCATGCTCGGTCTGCTGCCAGGGCTCTAGCCCAAGGCTGTCCAGTTTTCCCACTCACTGGGGTCCCACCTCTGGCTGTGTGTGGGGTTCAGCCCTCACAGCCCACCCATCTGCTTGTCTGACCCTCACCTCTTTCCTGTGAAGTGAGCAAGACAAGGGTCAGAGCTGCCCAAAGTCCCCCAGATCTCTTGCCTGCCTGGAATACAAGAGCCTGAGGGGTGAGAGCTGAGTTAAGTGGGCTGCTGGGTGGGGGGGTCTTACCTTCCTTTCTCTACCCCCCTTTCCAGATGACCATGATGTCCTGTCCTTCCTGACCTTCAGTCTGAGTGAGCCAGGTCCAGAGGTGATGCCAGTGCAACCCTGCCCTGTGGGGAGGGGCGGCCCTGGGACCCTTCCCTCCCCAGATGCTTCTGCTCATGTCATGGTGCTGTTAGAGCTGTCATTCCAGCCTTGTCTCTACCTGATCTCTGAGCTCTGCTCAGGCCAACCTTGTACTGGGCAGTGCTGGGGGCCAGAGGTGACTCAGAGTCAGGCCCTGTCCTCAAGGACCTCCCAGGCTGGCGGGAGCTGTGGGAGCACAGAGGAGGGGTCCTAACCAGCCTGGAGGAGATGAGCTTGAAGGAGCTGTGTGGAGGAGTGGAGACCTGAGGCCTGTGAGAGCTGCGGGGTCTGGGCCGCAGCGGGAGGGAAGTGTGTGGGGATGGGCAGTGGAGCAGGGCTAGGGAGCTGAGACTGCAGGGCCTGGCAGCTGAACCGAGGGACAGCCAGCTGGCAGACTCTTCCCTTGCTGGCGTGAATGTTTGTTCAGGGCGGGGAACCGAGCTCCCGGGCGCCCTGTGGGAAGGCTCCCCTCGCCCACGGGTCTCCTACGGGTTTCAGACTGAGTTTTTGTCCTTCTCCTCTAGCCTCCCCCCGAGGCCTTCCCGGAGATGGAGCAGCTCCGCTTGGCAAGGCAGCTAGAAGGTCTGCAGGCAAGGTTGGCCCTGGGCACCAAGGAGGACATGGTTCCAAAGCTGAAGTCTGAAGCCCAGGAAGAGGGTAGGGACCCAGGGAACACCAGGTGGGGCAGGGACCCATTTAGGTGTCACAGGATACTCTTCCCTTTGAACTAGGAGTCCTTTAACCAGTGGGAAGATGGAGGCCTGAGGAGGCATATCTAAACAGGCCCTGGGGCCTGGGTGCTCTGTCCTGTCCCTGCCCCACCACCCAGACGCACCTTCCCGGAGAGAGTATTGGAAGCAAAAGCCACGCCTTTCTGAACCCCCCCTCTCAAAGAAGCCCCCAAATGATAGAATCTATTGCCGCACCCCAGCTGGCTGCCTGTCCCAGCTCTGCTCCAATTCCCAGGGGAAAGGATCTTTGCCCTGGAGGAGACGCTGGGCAGACACAGACAGATCCTGCAGGCTCTCCAGGGTCTCTCTGAGCAGTTGGCCCAGGCTGAGAGGCAATGGAAGAAGCAGCTGGGGCCCCCAGGCCAGGCCAGACCTGAGGGAGCCTGGGTGAGTGACCCCTCAGGCATCCAATGGTCCACCTGCAGGCCTGGAGAAGCTGTCCTCCCTAGGCACTGGGTCCCATGGCACCAGTGGGCTCCCTTTGTCCAGAAAGAGGAGGAAGCACTATTTGTGAGAACTAGTGTCCCCCAAGGTCTGGAGGGAAAGGTGGATAGGGGTAAAATGCTGCACGTGACAGGATGGGGTAGAACCTGCCAGGTGGGGGAGCGTGCAGGAGGGCAGCTCTGCACAAGGAAATGTCCAAGGAGCCACATGGCTGGGGCTGGGGAGAGGAGATGCCAGGTATTTGTATGTGGGTCTGCAGACAAGTGACAGAAATAGACTGGATGCTAATTTGCATGTAGCTCCACATGTGATTTGATTCACATACGGCTTGCTTAATGCTCAGATGCACCAGAATCTCCTGCCATCCTGGCTCCTCCCCCAGGAATCATGCCCCATGTCATCCCCAGCCTAGGGCCTGAGAGCTGAACTCAGTCAAGATGTTAGATGCTAGGCAGAGGAGGCCAGCAGCTCCTGTGGGCTTTGCTGGGTTCTGGCAGCTTGGGACTGAGTCTTGTATCCTTAGGCCAGAGCAGTTAGAGCTGGGCTGCTGGGGTGGAGCAGAGGGGAGGGGCACCGCACTCCAAGCTCTCTGATGCTGCTTCCAGGCCCCGGACCCCTCCTGTCAGATTCCACCCACCCCAGAGAGGGGTGGCCACCTCTTTCAGGTCACTCAGCCAGACAAGGGCCCAAGCACTGGGAGTTGACCAGCATTGGCCCAAGCTTGGACTGTGCCTTGGGGGAAGTGGGAAGAGGGGACTGGACTGGGCCTCTTCCTCCTTCAGGGGCAGAACCACTTCTGGGAAGGGGAGGGACTTTGAGAAAGCCCAGGAGTAGCCACTGTTGTGGGGTTGGGGGGAGACCAACACCCTCAGGGAGAGGGGTTTGAGAGGAGGGAGAATCCAGAAGCCCACATGGAAAATGTGTCCTCAATGTGTCCAAAATGAGGAGGGCCTAGGTAATCTGGTAAGGCCTCTGGAAGTAAAAGGGCTGCAGTGTCCCCGGGGAAGGTGAACTCTGAGGAGAGAGGGGCTGTGCCCTGGGCCCTGGGGAAGAGGCTGGCACTTCTGCAGGACTCTGCCAAAATCAGCACCCTGCTCCATGGACAGCAGACTCTGCTCCAGGACCTGCAAGAGATGAGGTAAGCCCAGGGAGAGGAGGGGTCCTGCGAGACAGGGACGAGAAGTTCCCATCCACCAACTTGCTTCTCTGCCTGAAGCTCCTCCATCAGCCCTGTATTCCTTTCATCATTTCCTGAACACCCAGCACAAAGCCTGGCGCACACAGAGGGGCTGGGGGCAGAATTAGGTTTGTCGAGTTGACTGAATTTAATTGAAATCCAGTTTAAAGTTTTGAAAGTCCTAGTTTAAAAGCAACTGTCCCTGGGAGAGGCCCCGCCTGAGGCCCCCTTCAGGCATTTCCGCCCCAGGGAGGGTCAGTAAATCTGAGCTTTCCTTCAGTGACAGCTCCTGGAAGGAGGAGATGTTCTGATGGGATTCCTGGAGGAAGCATAACCAAGATCAGGCCAAGTTGGAGGAGGCAGTCCCTGACTTCATTTTACCCCGCTCCAACCTCCCAGCATCCCATTCTAGGCCAGGTCTTGGGAGCTACCCGTAGAGCCCTGGCAGCAGGGGGGTCACTTTGATGCCATGAAAGAGGGAGGCTTCAGGCTGGATGCTCGATGCTGGATCCCCTGCTCACTAGATGCTTGGGGTGGGGAGATGGGAAGAGGGAGAGGAGTAAAATCCCCTGGGAGCTGGGAATGGAAGGCAGAGCAGGGAACCTGGGGTTGGGACAGCTTTAGGGAGACCCTTCTCTGAGCTAAAGGAGACTGAGGATCCAGGAAAAAGGTTTGGGGTAAGAAGACTAGCCTCCAAGAAGGTGCTGCCTCTGAGGATTATGAGAAATGGTTAGGAGGTCTGGGTGCAACCAGAAGGGATAGAGTCATCTCCCTTGGTTTCTATCCCCCACCAGGGATGCAGCTGCCCACGTGGTCTCAAGAGCCCAGGTCTTCTACCTGCCTGTAGGCACCAAGCATCATTTCTTAGAGTTGGCCCAGATCCTGAGCCTCCTGCAGAAGGACCTTCGGGGCCCAGTGGTGAGGGGGAAGGTACTGTGGGGGCTCCATCCCTGAGGTCTGGGTTTAGCCTCCTTCTTCCAGCACTTCTGCCTTTACCCTCTGCTCCCGGGACCCCTAGTTGGCACACCTATGTCTGTGTCTCTGTGTGTATGCACACGCGCACACAGAGACAGATGTCACCTTCTCTCTGCCCTCTCTGCTCTCTAGAGAGTCCCACAGACTGTCAGTGCCAGCAGGGCCCTGGAGACCACCTGGTCCAATATCCTCAATGACCAGAAGGGAAATGGGAGTGGGCCGTGCCCAAGATCCTTTAGAGCTCCAGGGTGAAGCCCATGCTTCCTCTGCCCCTGCCTCATCTTGCTCTTTCCCTTGCCCTCACCATCACCCTGTCTTTTGCTCTCTACTTCTCTCTCTCATCTCTAGACCCTTTGGCCTCCTGACTATCCCAGGCCCCAGGCCTTCCCAGCTGTTCCCACAGATGGAGCCGTAGGAGCTGGGGTGGGGGGAGGGCAGCTTTGTCCTCTGCCTATCTCCAAGTGCCCCAGATGAGAGCCAGGGTACCCCAAGCCTGGGAGAGGGAAACAGAGCCCACACATGGCCTGGATTCCAGGTCCCCTCCCTCCTGTGTAAGAGACTGGTCCAGGGCCTTACAATGTCCTCTTTCAGAAAGCAGGAGCCAAGGACCCTCACCCACCTGGCTGGCTCCCAGGGGCCTCCTCATGCCTGCGGCCAGGCATCTTCCTGTTCTTCCTCCTCATCCAGACTGTAGGATTCTTCTGCTATGTGCACTTCAGGTGGGCCTTCTCATGGGCAGGACTTCCCACACCTACCCGGCATCTCTTGGTTCTAGGCCATAGCCATCTTATTGGAAAGAGGCGGCACTAAGGCCCAGGGGGAACCTGCCTGGCCCACCAACTGGCAAGGAGCAGTGCCCAGGCCAGGATCCATTTTTCCAATAGCCTCTACTGACCACCTGCTCAGCCGCTGGTCCCATCTGGGTCCTGTGCTCACAGAGCTCATTCTGTAGTGTGAGAAACTGACACGTAATTGATAGTCACATGCTATGTGGTCAGTGCCATGATGGCAGGAAGCTCAGGGGCAATAAGAGTACAGTAAAAAGCACTTAACCCAGCTTGGGGAGATCAGGGAATAAACCTGGAAGGGCCATTTGATGTGGGTCATCAAGTCCAACCAGGGGTTTTTCCAGCCTTACAAGATAAGTAAAAGGCATTGATGCAGAGGGAACAGCATGAGAAAAGGCAAGGAAGCATGAAAAAAAGCATAGTATTTTGGAGAAAAAAGTGCTAAGTTCAGTACTGTCAGAGCAAAGGATGGGACCAGTTTGTGAATCTGGGCAAAGAGAATTAAAAAGGTTGGGGAGAGGTCACTATTTCTGCTTGGTGGGTATTTGTTGAATGAATGAAACATTTAGATATATAGGGTGTGCTAAGGGGCTCAGAAATGGGACTGACAGTCCTTGTTGGTGAAATTCCAAGACAAGAAGAATCATTGTGGGTGGGGTGGTCCCAGAGGAGGAGTGAAATGTGCTGAGCTTTAAAAAGCAGAGTAGGAGAGGACAGCCTCCAGGTGAAGAGAACAGCAAGGTACAAGGTGGAAATGATGACAGGGCTATGTATTACATAGGAGTGTAATGGTGGCTAGAGCCACCTGGACAGACCTTGAATGCCAGGGGGAAAGTGTGGTCCTGATGGGGAGGCCAAGGAAGCCATAAAGGTCCCATAGCAGGGAGGCTGTGGTCCGTGAGCATAGGGAGATGAGTGTGGGAGCCTGGTTTCAAGAGCCCAGTAGGGAGAAGTCCAAGTAACCTTCTTCTCCTCTCCCTGGCAGCAGGCAGGAGCAGGACCAGAACCGTCCAGACTATTTGTCCACAGGCAGCCTTCCTCTGAGTCCGGCACCACCCATCCCTAGGGCCCTGGGGGTTCTAAGGAGGCAGCCCCTCTCTCCCGGCATGCATGCATGACCCACCTCAAAGCCCTGAAGGAATGTCCACTTCTCATCACTGGGAATTAAATAGTGTCTAGCTGGGCGGAGGGCTTGGCCAGTATCCTCTCCCTCTAGGTGCCCAGCAACTACCCATACCTTAGCTTCTGCAGAGCTTCCACCTTATTAAAGATGACTTCCCTCTCCCCATGCTGTGCTATGCTCATTTACCTTCCAGCTGCACCTTAATCTCTCTGAAGACTTCCCCCTTTTCTGGACAGGTAGCTGAGAGTGGGCTCCAAGTACACAAGGAGGCCAAGAGCTGGCTTTAATGCCAAAAGACCAGACACCCCGCAGGCCTTGAGTCCTGGACTATGGAGGGAGAGAGTCATAACAGTATAATTCTGTCCCTCCAATTCACCCAGAACAAGAAGTGGTGTCTCCAGGTACCCTTCCTAGCTCAGCCAGCATCACCTTGAGCAACTCTGTCCTGCCCTCCCCTCCTCCCCGCTCAGTTCCAGGGGTCAGCAGGGCAGGCACGTGACCAAGAACTCTAAGAGGCAACCCATGGAGCCATGATTGGGATTCCCGCTCTCTGGTCCCCCCTCCCTTCCCCAGCCTCAAGCTCTTTGGGCAGCTGCTGGGGAAGCAGGTTGGGGAGAAGGATGGGGTGGGGCCCAGGGCTGAATCTTTGTCCCTTGCTTTTACTCCGATCTCCCAGCTGAAATCCTATCAGCGACCTGGGAAAGGAGGAAGTGGGCGGAGAGTAGGAAGAAAGGTTCAGGGCACGAATCAGCGAAACCCCTTTCCCAGGGGAGCGACCCCACCCCCAAAGGCCCTAATCCATTGTCAGCAGTGCCCGGCTGAGCTTGGGGTTGAAGGAGGCACGTGGGGTAGGCGGGAGTGTGGGGCCGGCACGTGGTCCAGCCTCCTCGGCCGCGTGCAGGCCCCCCGCCCCCCGAGAGGAGGGGTTTGGGGAAGTAGGGGCGGGCCGGGCGGGGGCCGGCGGCGGGAGCTGTCCGCGAGCCCTAGTGCTGAAGTAGGCTCGGACGAGCCTGGTGCCTGGTGCGTAGAACCCAGTGCGTGGTGCCCGGGCCAGAGAAGACCATGGCGTTCATGGTGAAGACCATGGTGGGCGGCCAGCTGAAGAACCTCACCGGGAGCCTGGGGGGCGGCGAAGACAAGGGGGACGGGGACAAGTCGGCGGCCGAAGCGCAGGGCATGAGCCGAGAGGAGTATGAGGAGTATCAGAAGCAACTGGTGGAAGAAAAGTGAGTGGGATCCCTTCCCGGCTCCAATGACCCTCCCCCTACACCCCGCCCCCACCCAACAGTCACCTGGCCCACCCCTAGGGCAGTCTCAGACCCCGAGCCCTCCTCCCCTACTTTTCCAGACGCGGTAAGAGATGTGGAATGTGCCTCCTAGGCTGCCCCCAGAGCCACCCCATCTCAAAAACAAGACCCTGCCCCAGGTTCGCATTCGAGCCCAGAGGGAATGGGGACAGGGGCGAAAGGGTCCTAGGACGGTGCAGGCACGTGCATTTCTGACGAAACAAGTAATCCCTTAATCCGATCTGGTCCCAGCCGTCTGTGTCTTCCAACTGGAGCTCCTCCGAGCTTGAGTTTCTGAGAAAAGTGCTGTAGCTGAGAGGGGCTCAGAGTCACAGAGACTGTCCCTGAGAGGGGAGGAGTCATAGATACTGAGGCTTGTCATATGCCAGGAGTGCTGGGGCAGAGAGCCAGCCAGAGGGGAGTTCAGGGCTGGACTCCACAGCTAGGCTGCTTGGGATCCAGAGCCAGGCTTTTCTTCTTTTTAACTGGGTGACTTTAGGCAAGTTACTTAACCTTTCTGTGCCTCAGTTTCCTCTTTTGTAAAATGGGGATGGTGATCATAAAACATGCCTCATAAATTTATGAGGATTAAATTACTTAGTGCATATAAACTGCTTAGCATAGCGCCTGGCACGTGATAAATCATTAAATGTTAGCTATTATTATTTCACTTAATCCTGCCAACAGTTTTTTGAGTTGCAAAATCTTATCCGCATTTTACAAAAGAGGAAGGTAAGCGACTTACCCGAAGACATACCAAAAGTGGTAGTGGAGCCAGGATGCGAACCTAAGTCTGTCCGTAATACTTTGCTCCACATGACACAATCTGTCAGGGAGGGAAAAGACAGACCGAGTCGGAGGCCGCGAGGGACATATATCAGGGCCTGCAGAGAAAGACATACTGACGTCCCCGCCCGGAGAGCTCCGTCCAGCGGCGGGTGCGCAGACGACAAAGGGCGCTGTGATGCGGGGCCAGACAGCAAAGACTGATCGTGGCCGGTCTGGTCCGAGCACCCTCCCAACACACAGGCCCGCGGGCGGGAGAGATGCGGTTGCCCTCCAGGACGCGGAGACCCCTCCCGCCCCTTCCTCGCAGACCCTGCCCGCCCGTTCTCTCAGCCTTCGCTATGACTCCGCCCCCGGTGCCCCCGCAGGATGGAGAGGGACGCGCAGTTCACACAGAGGAAGGCCGAGCGGGCCACGCTGCGGAGCCACTTCCGAGACAAATACCGGCTCCCCAAGGTAAGCTTACAAGCGGGGCTGCGAGGCACATTCGGGCTCCGGACTCCTTTGCCTGACTCTGGGCACCGCAACTCTCAGCCTGTAAGACTCATGGAGTGCTTGGTTACATCCTTCGTTCTCTCACTCGTTCATTCATTCACTCATTCATGGTTAATTGGCTCCAGCCAAGGGCCAGGGCTTAGCGCTGAGGAGAAGCCCAGTCCGCCAGAGACTGATAGGTTTGTGTTTCTGGAGCCAGTCCAGGGCCCTTCTCTCCTCCACACCCCACTCCCCCAACCCCCGAGGCAGCCCGGGGCAGATGAAGAGATGGAAGGCAGTAGATTTTACCGCAGGGTTGAGTGCTCCTGGGGCTTCTGAACCCTCGGGGAGAGCAGGGTGGAGGAGAGAAGGTGGAACCTCTGTTGATCTTCATGCCCCTACCTAACCTCTCAGTAACTGCCAGGTAGCTATCACCCACATCTACAAATAAGGAAACCGAGGCTCAGAGAGATTAAGAGACTTGACTAAGGTCATACAGCCAGAGAATGATGGAGCTGGGGTCAGAGCTCAAGCCTGTGAATGCTGAGCCTGCGCTTGCTCCAGGATCCCTGGCTGCCTTCCAAGGTATGGAGTCTGTCTGCAGAGAGCAAAGAACCCCTTGGTTGGCCAAGCAGCCAGGAGGTTGTCTCCCCTAGGCACTGCAGCACCAGAGGGGCATGTAAGTGTTGGCTAAGGAGGGAACTGAGGCATAAGCCACTCCCAGTGTCCAGAACTGTGTGAGACTGAGGGGAAATGGAAGTACAGGGCTATAGCACTCCTGACCTTGATCTTCCACTTGAATTGGAAGATCAGATACATGGACATCACATTCATTCATTCAACAAATGTTTACTGAGCCCCTAGCTGCTTCTGACTCCCCACAGGGCACCAGTCTTCTGGAAATCTCTCAAAAGGAAAACCAGTCCAGAAAGCCTACCTTTCTGGAAAGTTGCTGAGTTAAACCCAGCTAGGGATGGAGTCGTTCCTCCAAAGCTTGCACAAAGGGTACGAGAGGCATAACTCCTGCCATCAGGCAACTCTGAGTCCAGTAGATGAGGGAAGACATGGCTGTAAGTGAGTAGGACATAAAGTGGAAAGCCCCAGGGTCCCCAAAGGGACAGAGAAGTGCAGTGACAATCAGCAGGTGCCATGCAACGAGAGCAGAGATTGGAATCCGTGATGCAGGTTTAAATCTAGCTCCTTCACTGCCTAGTTGTGTGACCTTGAGCAAGTTACTCACTTAAATTGGCTGAGCCTCAATTTCCTTATTTGTAAAATGGAAACAACAATACCTGCCTCAAGAGTTATTGTGAGAATTAAAAGCACTTAGCTCAATGTCAGCCATATAGTAGGTATTTGATAAATGGTACCCATCACTACTATCGGTGAGTCCTTTCGTATAGTTAATGATAGTCACCATATGGCTTAGCTCACTGGAGCAGTTTGACTCCTAGGTATTTTCATTTCCTCTGTGCTCTCTATGCTAGTATCTTACCTTCAGTATCTCAGAGTGAAGGAAGGAGGTATAAAAGTGCAAGGTCTCCATGCCCAAGTGTCAGAAGCTTGATCCTGGAATATGGGAACCCCGTCTAGGCCTCCTCCCTGCCCCCTCAACTCTGGGTCCTCACAGACCTCCAACCCCCTCCTCTCTTCCCTCCAGAATGAGACAGATGAGAGCCAGATCCAGATGGCAGGTGGAGACGTGGAACTGCCCCGGGAGCTGGCCAAGATGATTGAGGAGGACACAGAGGAGGAGGAGGAGAGGGCCTCGGTCCTCGGGCAGCTGGCCAGCCTCCCTGGCTTGGACCTTGGCTCACTCAAGGACAAGGCCCAGGCCACATTGGGGGACCTAAAGCAATCAGCTGAGAAGTGCCACATCATGTGACGACTTTCCCTGGAGTTGCCCACTGGGGTGATCAGAGGGCTGGGCCCACATGAGGGCTAAGAGCATGTCTCAACTTCCAGGGACCTATACCCCATCTTGGCTTTGTTTTCCCTGCTCCACACTAGCCCTAGGATCCTTCTCATCCATGGCCCAAGCCTACTTTCCTAGTCTCTCCCTCTCCACTGGGAGCGAAGTCCTCATTTCTCACCCTACCCTCAGGACCCCGACTCAGCCTGGGGAGGCCTCCCAAGATTGCAGGAATAGGCCCGTGCTCTCTGGCCATAGCCCCAAGTTCTTGCACACAGGAGCACCCACAGAGAGACACACAGAGGGACATGGGAACCCTGGGATGTGCAGAGGCATACACCACAGATGCATCCTGGCACACAAAGACACACACACCCAGGCCAGCTGCCCTGTGTGCCTCACGCCTCCAGACACCAGCCCTCAGAGATGCTGGGAGGAGGCTTTGGACAGATGCCCTCAGCAAGCAGGAGGCCTGAGTTCGAGTCTCCACATGTGTTCTCTTTGAACGCCACTGCTCTTTCTGGGCCTCATTTCATCATCTGTAAAATAGGGGTGGACTGGGTGATTTCTAACACTTTCTAGCTTGGCCTCCCTGGCCCTCAGAGCCAATCCTACACCCTTCCTTCAGCAGGGCAGCAGCTGCAGCCATAGCCTCAAGCAGCTGCCATTGTACTGTGGGCTCTGGCTCCTGGAGCTGAGCGATGCTGTGGGAAGGCCTGAGTACCAAGGATGAAGCTGGCACTGAACATTAGCCCGGGAAGCTCCAGGCCTCCTCTGGGCCCAGGCCCAGGCAATTTGTGTTCTGTCCCTGTAGAACTCTCTGGATTCCATAGCTGGATCTCCTCTCTTGGCTCAGTGAAAAATAAAAATTCCAAATGGCATGCCTATCCTCCTACTTCTTACTGACCTCCAGGAGTCTTGGGGTTCCCTTACCTTTGGAGGGGTGTCCCTTACCTCCTCACCCACAGCTTCATAGGAGCGCCAGCCCTTGTAAGATGTCAAACTCTACCCTCTCAGGGCCCTAAGTGAGGCAAGGTCCAGCCTGGGGCCAGACAAAATAGATCTGGGCTTTGAGGAAAATGTGGCAGCCAGCTGGATGGGGATGCACCTGGGGAAGGTGGGCCTCTGGGCCATTACCTGAGACCACAGGAAGGGTCACGGCTCAACCACAACTGTCTCTGGCACCTGTGAGATGGAAGGTGTTACAGGAGACAAGACAACTGCGTTCCAGCCCTGGCACTGCTATGTGACTTTGAGCAGGTTCTTTTCCCTCTCTCAGCCTGTTACCCCCCTATAAAATGAAGATCCCCTTTACCCAAAATAATAATACTACATGTTTCAAAGGGTGACCATTTGTAAATCCCTTGGCACATAATAGACCATATCAATAAATGGTAACTCATTCTTAAAAAAATGGAGAGCCCAAATCTCACCCTGCTCACCTGTAAGGGGTCCAGGAAACCAACCAGGAGGCTCCACAAGCAGGGGCCTGAGCAGGAACAAGGTGCTACAGGCAGAGCCTGAACCCCCTTGGCACTAGCCTCGGGGAAGCTAGCTAAGATGTACAGGCAAAACTGCCATGTGAGGGTCTGGTTTCAAGGGGCAGAGTTTCCACTAGGCCTCCTTTGTAAAATAAGGACAAGGAACGTACAACGTGTGCAGTAGATAATGTGGAAAGGGACAGGAGGAGGAGAGAGGAAAAAGTGAGGACAAGGAATTAGGAGGGTGAGGGCAGGGAGGGACGCAGACCCAGGATGGGGGCAGTGCTGCTCAGGCTGTCGAGCTGGGCCTTGTCTCCTGAGCATCCCCGGGGAAGGTGCCCAGGCCTCTGAGCTGCTCCTAGGCTGCCCCCCTGGGTGATCGCTGGACAAAAACCCCTCCTGACCTTCCTGGAGCTGGAGAAGACCCATATGGGGGCCCCAGGCTGGGTAGGGGGGGCCATGGGCTTCCTCAGCAGCATCAGCAGCAAGGCCCACGTCAGCACTCCACCCTCCAGGGGCCTTCTGCCTAATGGGATTGGACAGGCCCCTTTCCCCTCAGTGGTTTGCAGGACCCAGAGTGAAAGAGGCAGGGAGGCGGGCTGTTGGGAAGCTAGGGGTTAGCATTCACTGACCCCTCACAAAACGGGCTGGTTGGGGCCTGGGGTCAGGGAGTGGGAGGGGACTGAACCCCCACACTGGTTCCCTCCTCACAGCCTGGGAACACCAAGAAGCCCTGACTTGTCTGCACATCCCTGGAATCGAGGAGGGGAGGTGTAGACAGAAGGAACAGCACCTAGGCTCAGGCAGAGACGGCCAGGAGGGTAGGCTGAGGGGTCCCCAGGCTCTGCTGGCCTCGCCCTGCCTCCCCCCTTCCTTTCCCTGCTCTCCGGGCTTCTCTGTCAGTCCACATCCTTCTCATCTGTGTCCCCCAGCCCTCAGCCTCATTCCTAGTTCATACCTGTCCTCCACCAGGCCCTCAGCTAGGGGCCAACCTGGCCAAGCTGGAGCCTCCTCTGTGCCTGCCCCCAGCCCCGAGCCCTCAGGGCCTGTGCATGTCCACCACTAGCTCACTGCTCTCTTCCCATCCTCTTTCTACTCCCGCTTATTTAGACAATCACTTGCTCCCTGTCGGTCCACCCACCTGATGTGATGTGAGGGCCATAGGGAAAGCCACTTGCCACCAAAACTTCCATTTTCATGGTGATTAAAGTCCCACCACAGGGCACCACAGTTTAGAGTGAGGAATTTGCCTCTCCAGGCCTTCTCCCTCCCTCCTGTTCTTCCTTCCCCCTTCTTTCTTCTTTCTCACCCTTGGCGGCTGTCTAAGGATACAGGAAATATTGAAAGGTGAGGGGATAGCCCCTCCACCACCACCCCCCATTTCAGGAAGAGAGAAATGGCAAAGACAGCTGGCCTGCTCCTCCTCACCCCTGCAATACAGGGGAATTCAGGGAGATTGGTAGCAAGCCCTGGCCTCTGCCTGGTTCCAGTCCCTTCTCCTGCCTTCCACCCATCCAGACAGCTGAGGCCTAGTTCCCAGAGGGACTAGGGTGCAGAGAGAACAAGTGACTTTCCGGAGGCCAGTTGGTCCTTGGGAGGACCTGGGGACAGTGAGGGGTTTGGAGTTCAGAGGATCTCCCCTTTCCCCAATGGCCAGATGGTCCCTCCTCAGATACTGCAGCCGACCCCCCTCTCCCCTGCCAGGACCGGCAAGCAGGCGCTGGGGACTTCTGGGGGAATGTTCATTTGCTGAGATTGAGCTGCTGGCAGTGCCTATTGACCCAGCTGAAGCCTGAGGCTGGGTTAGGAGTGGGAAGCCCCTGTGAGGAGAGTGGGAAGGAGCCATAGAGCCAGCCTGCTGTCCTGCCTCTAACCCCATGCCTGCCAGGCATAGCTGTTCCCAGAATCACCGAGGCTTGGGGACAGCAAGGGAGCCAGGCCGGCTGGGTCAGGGGAGCAGCAGCATTGAGGCTGCCTCACCCTTATTCAGCAGGACCCGTGCCTGGGGATGTGTGTGTATAACCATGAGGTTAAGTCTGTGTGGGATCTGCGTGGGGCTGTGAGCTTGTATGTGGCTTTCAGTATTTTTGTACGTGTCTGCTGCCTGTGGCCTGTTAGTGTCTGTGTCTGTGTGTTTGTGTGTCTGTGGGATTTTGAGTATACAGGTGTGGATGTGAGTTATTCTGGGGAAAGTGGTCCTTGACATGCCCCCTTCTCTCATGCCCCAGCCTCAGGGTTGGGCCCTCCCCGTCCCCCTCTCAGGGAGGGCTGGGATGGCAGCTGGCTTCTGGGGACCAAGAGACCTTCTAGATGACATCCTACAGGAACCAAGGCTCTATGTCCTTCCCCACTTCTCCAATTAGCAAAAGAAGGGGTAGACTGTGCACAGGGACACCTGGGTCCCTCATTCTGCTCCAGAAGCCCATCTGCTTCTCCCAGGGCTGGCCCCTTGGGACAGAGGGGCCTGGGCTCAGGTGTTCCCCCAGCTTGGCCCAGTGCTGGCTCTGGGCTTGGGGACTGAGTGGAGGTGGGAGGACAGGGCGAGTGAAGCACCCAGACATTGCTGGGGATTGTCTGCCCTGCTTGGGCATTTGCAAAGTGTAAAAGGTGAGACTTTCGCCCCAAGGAGGAAAAATTTATTGTTTAAAAAGCAGATTAGCATATTTCCCAAGGCCTCTGCCATTGGAAGAGAGAGAGAGAGAACACTAGCCCCACACCCTCTGGCTGGGCTGCCTCCCTCCTTGGCAGGTGGCCTGGACTCAGGACCAGCCTGGAGGCCATCTAAATGTTTTGCCCAGGGAGACTCCTTTCCCAGGTCCTCTCCGCTGGCCTCAACTTCCCAGCCCTTTCCTGTACCCAGTCCCCCTAGGGGGCCCACTCCTCCCTGCACCCACGTGTATAGGAATTTCAGGTGCCTGTTCTCAGCCAGCCAGTGCAGATATCACAAAAAAAAACTGAGGTCTGTGGGCCAATCCTCCAACCTGTCATCCTCCTAGTCCATCAGTCATTCACCCAGTCCCTCCTCATTCCCGCTCTCCCACCCAGTCTTCTCCATTTGTCACCCACCAGCTCCATTCATTCCTCTCCTTCCTTTCCCTCATTTTACTTATTGAGGCTTTTTCATCTAGCCCATTCTCAGAGATAATCTGAAGTACATTTCTCTCCCTAGATCTGAAAATAACATTTTATTGAATTCTTATGTGCCTGCCTCATGTACAGTAACTCATTTAATCCTTACAAATTCCCATGGGGCATTTTTATCTTCATCCTTGTTTTACTGAGAAACTGGCTAATCAATGGGTCTCGAGGTTCTGGGCCAAGTGGCAGAGCCAGGATTTTAGCTGCGCCTCCCGCCTTCTGGACCACTGCTCTACACTGCCCCCCAACGACCAGGCTTCGGGGAAATGAGGTCTCTCCTAGCGTATTTCCCTCTCTGTACAGAAGCCCTTTAATCTTGGCATGGAAGGCTGAGCATCTGGGTGGGCTCTGCTAAGCCGAGGAAGGAACTGCTGCCTTGGCGATGGACTGCCCCTCCCTTAAGTCCCCAAAGATTCTCTTGAGTGCTGTTCTGACTGAGAGCTGGGTAGGAGGGTGGCTGGGTGGGGAGAAGGGCCTGCTGGAAACGACCCCAGTTTGGGGGTCCTGGGGGGTGGGGTATGAGCACAAGACACCCTAAAGGATGCCCTTTTTCCCAGTCCAGTTACTGCTCACTCAGCAGCCCAGGAGGCCAGGGGCCTCTGTCCAGGTCAAGGGAGTATGTGGTGCGCAGAGCATGGGGAGCGTTCACAGAAGTCTACCCTTCTCCAGGTGCAGAGGAAGGGCCTTGCGCGCGCTCCCAGGCCTATGCTTGCCGGCTCCCCACTGGTCCCCTGGGTGGTAGACAGGAATGGTGGCTGGTCAGCCTGACTCTCCTTGAGCCCCCAGGAGCTGCGGGCAGGAGGCAGATGTGGCTGTTACTGCCTCCACCCCCCACCCCGTGGCCTCTCCAGCGCTTCCCCAAGTCACCCAGCTTTCCCTGGGGCCCCTCCAGTCTCAGCCTCTGCACAGGGGCCCCCTCTCCTTTTTCCCCCAGGGCAGGAAGAGAAGCACACCGTCAGAAAATAATTTAATAGAGAAACAATGAATTACATTCTCCAAGCCCAGCCACCTGCTGGGCAGAAAGACAACTCTTGCCCCAAGGAGGTTTTTAAGGGCAGAGAGAAATCTCACACACACACCCTCTGTGATTTTTTAAAAGAAACCCCTAAGTAACTCCAGGTGTGTACATTCTTCTTCAGATTAAAGTCACCCTCTCCTCCTCAGAGTCCCTACAGGGGACTGAGGAGGTATTCACAGCCCCACTGGAGACGTGGAGCTCCAGGCGGAGAGGGGAAGGGCCTTGCCGGGCCACAGTCTGATGGTCAGGCCACCCCCATGCCTCCTCCCAGGCCAGAATCAGCTCTGTGGCAAGTAGGGTGTTCCCCAAAGAGGATGGAGGTGGGAGGGATGAGGACTGAGGACCCTGCCCTTGCGCCCCCTGGGCCAGGGCAGGAACAAAGCATGGGTTTCTCAGATTTGTCCTACCCCTAAAAAGAAGATTATTTTCATGCTTGAAGGATTATCTTAGAATACAGAGAGGGTGGACAGGGCTCAGCTCCCAGAAGACCAGTGAGTTCTACAGGGCTGAGTACATACTGTGGGGTGGGTGGTCCCTGAGGGGTCTTGAAGTGCCCCATTCCAGTGCAAGGAGGGAGGCAATAAGGGCTCCCAGAAAGGACAGGGGTGCAGCTGCCAGCTGGCAGGGAGGGGGTGAGAGCCCCTTGCCTTTTTCTCAGATCAAAAACAGAAGGCTTGATGCCCCCAAATCGACAGGCTCAGGGCCCAGCCACCACCAAGTAACACAAGTCACATGAAAGAAACACTCTTCTCACAGAGCCCTGCTCCCCTCCCCCAGGGCCAAGGCCCAGCGCCCCCAGCACACACCATGGGCCATCTGACCCGCGAGGGGTGCTGGGGACCCTGGGATGTGGGGGACTCAGAGCTGCCCATCTAGGAAGGCTGCTCTGCAGTGTTGCAGAGGGCCACGGAATTCTGGGCGTCAGCCTGGGTGACTGTGTCCCCAACTCCAGGGGGCTCGTGGTCTGTCCAGTCATCCTTCTGAGGTCACTGCAGGGTGCAAGCTGTGGAGGGGTAAGCGGGGAGGGTCAGTCTCAGGTCTCTGGCAAGAGAGGCAGAATCCAGGGCCACCCCAGCCTTCACCCCTCCCTGGGTGGAGCATCAGACCCCAGGGCAAGACTCACAGCCGCGAACAGACTCTAACAGCCCCTCTTTGTCCAGGGTCTCGGCTTCCCAGCGAGACTCCCTCATCTGTGGAACATAAAGGCAGCACAGTGGGTGAGAGGCAGCCAGAGACACGGACAGGAGCCAAAAGGAACGGCCGCTGAGCACCCGAGTACGCGAAGGACAGAGACAGCGATGGAGAGGCCGTCAGGAGACTGGAGGCAGACACACACAGCAGAGCGGGCGACAGAAAGCCACAGGCAGAGGGAAGCAGAACCCATACAGCTTCATCCCAACATGGCCCCCCACGTGCCCACCTTGACCTGCTCCTTCAAGTATTCAGCTCGAGCCATGAGGTTCTGAACCTGCCAAGGGAAGACATGCCCATGGGTGTGGGGGGCAGAGGGCCTTCAGTCGGAGTTCCCTCTCACCCCTGATGCTCTCCAGAACCCCAAGTCCTTCATCTGCACTCTTCCAGGAAGCTCCCCAACTGCAACAGCCCAGCTGCCTTTCTGTGGCCAGCTTCCCAGATCCTGCCTGCCCACTGCCCTGACCTGAGCACCCGAGCCCCGACAGAGTGCACGGGACCACTGACTTATCAAGTCTGGGAGGTCTGACTCCTAGACATGGAACACCCCAAGGGAACCCGAGAAGGTTCCCCAGATGAGAGCAGGGTAAAAGGGGAAGGAGGAAGCCTCCCAACCCTCCCAACCCTAGTGGGCACCTCAGTGTGAAGCAGCTCCCGCCTCCGGCCTGGGGGCTCCGCTGCAAAGAGAGGGAGGGCGCAGTGGTGAAGGCAGGGCAGCGGGGCTCGAGGCTGTGGTGATGTGGGCGGGGCCTCACCTGCCAGCAGCAGCAGCAGCTCCTCCAGGCCATGCTGGTATAGGGCCAGGGCGTCCTGCTCCCCACCAGCTTCCTCCTCCTGCAGCCACAGGGACACAAGGTCACTTAGGGTCATGACCTGGATTGCCCCCTGCCCCACCTGGATCCCTCCCGTTGGGTACAAACCTTGGCCATGGCAGCTGAAGCCACTTCTAGAGCAGCAAGGAGGCGCGGCTTGTCCCGGGCCATCTCTGAGGAGGGGCAAAAGCTCAGGATGAGGGGAGCAGCCTGTTTTTTCGTCTCAGGGACCCTGCCCCAACCTGCCTCCCCTTCAGGCTGGAGGGAAGTCGCTGGGGGCTGGTGGTCAGCCAGGAACTAGGCCTACCTCTGAGCAGGTCTCGGGCAGAGGCCCCTTGCCTCAGCAGGGCCCGATTGGAGGAGGAGACGATGGCCTTGAGCTCCTCAGCCCGGGACACGTACTGCCCCACCTGCAGGAGGACAGGGGGCTGAGGAGGGGCTGTCCTACCCTGCCTCCCTCGCCAGCACCCTCCTCCAAGTTCTTCCCCTGGGTCTTCAGTGACTGCCCCAACCTGTAATGTCAGTGGCCAACCGAGGCCGGCCTGGCCTCTTCCCAGGAGAAGTTCCAGTTCTAAGAGAGCCAGTCCACAGGGGGCCCAGGATCCCTCGCCCTTTCCTCAAGTGGACTCTCACTCACCCACCTTTGCCTTAATTGCCTCCTTCCGCTGGGCATCCACTTCGTCTGCACAAAGTGAGGGTTTATGTGAGGAATGTGGAGCGAGAGGACCTCTGCCCACACCAAACCCTCTGGAATCCCCAAAAGCACCAGTCCAAGATTTACCTTCTGCCTTGTCTCCCACAAAATTCTGGATGGGCAGCTGCTTCTGGAATCCATCCGCTGCAGCTATGGCTGACGCCCCCTCCCCCCCCGCCACCGCCACTGCCACAACCAGGGGCTCCAGACACTCACAGTGCAGTGCAGGCACGAAGAAGTCCAGAGCCTTACAGTAGAGAGACAAGGCAGCTGCAGCATCCCCCTCCTGGTCCTTCTTCACAGCCTGCACCACCAGGGCGGTCTGGGGGACGGGCAGATCAGGAGTCATGCCCACTCCCATGCTCACCATGAGGCAGGAAGAGAGGTCTCCTGAGCTCACCCTCTGCCTCCTGTTGGGCAAGTCACCTGTTCACCACTGAAAGGGGTAGATGAGACCCACAACCCATCCTCACCCCACCCCATCCCCATGGGCCTGCTCACTGCTTGTGCCAGGCTCTCCCCACTGGGCATGTGTTCCAGGTCCACCCAGGGGTGGGCGAAGAAGTCCTGGAAGGAGATGCGACGGCTGGGGTCCCGTTCTAGGAGCCTCTGCAACAGGTCCCGGCAGTCTGGGGAGAGCGGAGGCCGCAGGGGGAGCTGTAGGGAGAGGTGGGTGGGGGACAGATCACACTGGGCTCCAGCACCTCAGCCCCCAGCCCAGGGCCCCGTCAGGCCCACCCTGTCCTGGGATGCCTCTGAGGTACATGTTTGACAGGTGGAGAATCTGAGACCCAGGAGGAACAGTGACAGGCCAGGGTAATGGAGCAGGGGAAAGGCAAGCCTCCTCCCCCTGGCTCCTGCCCATGCCCTCAGTGGAACACTCAGCTGTCCTAGAACCCTGTTTCCAGGTGCTTGCCCCTCCCGGGATTATCCTCCTGGGAAAGCTGGGTCTGGCTCTGTGTTGGCCTTCTCCCCAGGGGCGTCTGCAACAATCTGGGGGACAGGCCCTTTGCTCCCTGTAATGGACTAATCTGGGTCCCTGGAACTGAATGTAGCCCTGACCAGTCTAGAGCATGCCCCCAGCACCACAAAGGTGGCCTGGAGCCCGCACTCCACACCATTCTGGTGGAAGTGAGGTCTCCAACCTCAGGGCCTTGAATCCCTCTGTCCCCCAACCCTGCAGGTGCCAAGGCTCTGCAAGACCCACCTCAATAACCCGGTTGCTCCGGATCTTCTCTTCCAGCTCCGAGAACGACCTGGAGGCAAAGGGGGGCTGCCCGAAGAGGGCTTCTGTGGAAGGGAGGCAGAGGGCAGGCTGGGAGGGGACAGGGTCGAGCCTGGCCTGGCCCACTCCTGGAGAGGCAGCCTAACATCCCTCAGAGCAGTGGTCCTGGGCCAGCATTCTCATTAGAACCCTTCAGGAGTGGCCCAGAGGGCACAGGCCTGAGGACACACCATGCAAACCTCGGGCTAGGGCCAGGGGACAGAGCTCTCACCATATAGGATGACCCCCACAGACCAGAGGTCCACACGGGCGTCGTACTGCCGCTGACACACCATCTCAGGGGCCATGTAGAGGGGGGAGCCACGGAGCACATGCTTCTCATCCCAGGGGGACATGTGCTGTGCAAAGCCGAAGTCTGCAAGCAAGAGGCCGGAAGCAGGGCTCAAATTCCAGCTGCTTCTGCTCCTGGCCTTAAAGCTTCACCCTGGGCTCTAGCGCAGGGCTCCTCCATGCCCTCCAGACTCACCAGGATTAATGCTACTTCCCTACTGTGTTCATGCTGTTTCTCTCATGATTAGCCTGTAACATCCTTTTACCTCTTCCTTTGGGAGCATAAATCTTACCTCTCCTCCACAGTCCCTTAAGGAACCTTTTTTCCTAGGAAGTCGACCCTGATCACACCAGCTATGAGGATGAGGGGTCACCAGGGGCCAGACCCTCCCTCACTGCTCCACCAAGTTCAGGTCATACCATGCCCTCTGGCCTCCAGCCTCAAGTCAATTGACCAAATCTTATCAGGGGCCATAACCACCTCCTCCCCCACCTCACACCCTCCAACACTGCCATAGATGGGTCATTATTTGAGCCCCAATCCTGGGGACAGACCAAGTTCTGACCCTGGTCACACACTGAGCCCTGAGACTGGTCACACACTGAGTCTTGACTCTGACCCTAGGCCAAGCATGACCCCATCTATTACAATGCTGGAGTCGAGTGTGGGTAGCCTGAAAAAGGTCCTACCTTTTGGTGATGGGGACCATCCCTGGATCTCCCAGCCTGTTGCCATCTGATGACTCAACAGAGGGTTCCATGAGAACCGGGGCTGCTGAGTAAGCCCAGGCAGAGGCAGACCCTGCACACCCACCCTCCAAACCTCATTTCTGCGTTCCAGACTCACACCTGCCAGTTTAAGGTGGGGCTTCTCCAAGGAGCTCAGGAGAATGTTCTGTGGCTTCAGATCCAGGTGAGAGATGTTCTGTTGGTGCAGGAACTGCAGGGCACTAGCTAAGGAATAGGACCCATGAACAGAAACAGGTCAGAGGAGCCCATCTCTCACCTGCCTCTCGCCTCCCCAGGCTTATGTCTGCCTGCACAACCTTAGTTCTGGCCTGGCTGGTTTCCTGAATACTTTACATTCAAGACCAGCTTCCTGCCACTTCTAAGAATTTGCCCTACCCCCACCCTAAGTGACCTCCTTCCCTTCCCTTGAGCCCCTTCACAAGGATCCCCTCTTCCCAGAAGCCTCCCTGGATGCCCCAGCTCTTTAGGCTCTTGCCCTTTTCCTTGGTAAAGCACTTGGGTCCCACCCACTGGGCCCTGGAATGTTCTATGAGGTCCTTATATTATGTGCCACGTGCAGATGGGGCTCCTCCCTCTGTCTCCCTCACAGCATCCTTAGGCCAGAGATG
Source organism: Equus quagga (assembly GCF_021613505.1). Classification (NCBI taxonomy): domain Eukaryota; kingdom Metazoa; phylum Chordata; class Mammalia; order Perissodactyla; family Equidae; genus Equus; species Equus quagga. The sequence goes on along the minus strand of NW_025796915.1, from coordinate 2,190,239 downwards.
GGCACATGGGAAAGATGAAGCCCTAAAGCAAGCTAGAACAGTAGGCAATTGCTAAGAGTGCCTGGGCTCTAAGCCTGATGCAGGGGTGGGATGGGAGGGCAGAGATCACGGGAAGGGGTGTCAGGCTGGGGTCAGAGGCTTTTACCCAACTGCTGCATGAAGACACGAGCCACCTTCTCAGGCAGAATCCTGCGGGTGTGAATGAAGCGAGACAGGTCACCCCCTGCGCAGAATTCCATGATGAGGTAGATGTTGTCACTGTCCCACTGTGGTTAGAGGCAGAGAGGCAGCTTGAAGAGTGTCCCTTATCCAGCCCCCTTTGGGAGTGGCCCCACCCCAGGCCCGCACCTGGAAGTCTTTCAGCTGTACGATGTGGGGGTGTTGAATGCCCTTGAGGATCTCAATCTCTGTCAGGAGGTTTTCCACAGATGCCTTGTTCAGACTCTTCTTGGCCACGCACTTGATGGCTACCACCTCACGAGTGTCCTTCTAGGTGGATAGGATATTTGTAGGTTCTGCCTTGAGAGGGCTAGGGCCCATGCCTGGCCAGAAGGGCTCTGGTTCCCTCTGCCCCTCTCCCTCTCACTGGGCCTACCCACTCTCTCCAGCATCCAGGCTTCCCAGCTTCCCCTTCTCAGGCCAATGAAGCACCAGATTCTGAAATCCTAGCTTTCCAACTCTGCCTGCCGTTCGTTCTCCAATCCTCTGCTCAAAAATCTATGTCTTTGTATTCTAGACTGCCTCCGCTAAGGCATGTCATTCAGTACTCTAGAACTGCCCAGTCTGCTTCCTAATTGGGTCCAGCCTTCTAGAACCCTGTCCCACACCCTTCCAGGCCACCAGCTATCCTCCCTGTTTTGAGCCTATTCTTCAGCTACTGACACCAAGGCTCCATCGAGGTCTCCATCCGTCTCTCTAGACAAAACAGGGGTGTGTGTGTGTGTGTGTGTTTGTTTTTAAGACCAACGGGTGGAGTCAGCTCCGGCCTCCTCCACCGAAGGTCAGATTGGGACGTGGCAGGCCGCAGACTCCAGCCTCTCCTCGTTTCCCAGCCCGGCCCCCACCTGGACTTGCTCAGGGTCTGGCAGGCATGGCGGCCGGGCCCTTGGAAGTTCTCGTGCCCCGGATTCCTGCCGCGCACAGGAGCCCCGGGGCGCCCTGGCCTGCACCCACCTTGGCGTAGGCCTTGTACACCGTGGCATACGTGCCACTGCCCAGGCGCTCGGTGAGGATGAAGCCGTCCAGTCGCGGGGGACCCCAGCCGGGCCCCGCCATGCCCGCCGCCCCGCGCCCGACGCCAGGCGCTTCCTGGTTCCCGGCGCCGGGTTCCGGAGGGCGAGCTGCCGCCCGGCCGGACCCCACGCTGCCCCCAGCGCCGCCCGCCGGAAGTGCAGCGCAGAGCCGGGCGCCGGCTCCCCACCGCCCCGCGCCCCGCCCCGCGCCCCGCCCCTCCAGGTGCCCCAGGTGCTGCTCCTGTGCGCATTCACGGCCTCCACCCCCACTGGAAATCACATGTTCCGCCAGTCCCCGCAAGATCCATTTGCGGATCCTGAGGCCCCTTCGGGCCGAACGGAAGTGAGCAGAGGCCAGCGGATGAGATCACCCAGGGAATCCCGTCCAGGCTGGGTTAGCACTCCAGAGATCGCCCACGTGAGAGCAGGAAGAGAGGAGCCCGGCCAAGCAGGTGCGTGTGGTGGAGGGCGGGGGGCACGGGGAGGGGGAGACTCAAAGAGGTGCCCTCCCCCCAAGACCAGCAGCTCTGAAAGTGAAAGTAGTGGGACAAGAAAGTCCCATGGAAGAGGCCAAGCAGACTTCTCAGGAACGGGCTCATCCCCAAGGATGAGGGGCTTGGCCTGTCACAGACCAGCCATGGCGCAGGGTGGCCACGTGCAGCATCTTGACTGTCCCCTCACCCACTGCTGGAGCACCTCAGCCCCGACCCCTGTGAGCCACCCCCATCCTCCCAAGTCCTGCAGACATCAGAACCAGAGTTGTCTGAAAATGTCTTGTTTTTATTTAAGCACAAAAATTGAAACATAACATATACATTTGTACAAGAAAAAAATACCAGAAAGGAGTTTACAAATCCTTGGTTGCTGCCATCATCATTCAGTGGCTCTGGGGCTGCGAGGCTAACAGTCTGAGTGAGGGCTGCCTCTGGGTGGGTCCCAGAGGCAGAAGGTTGGCCAGCTTTTTGAGAAGTTCCCTCAGTCCACACACCCACTCTACAGCCTCTGGAGGACAGGGTGCAGGTTTTAATGTGGACTCCCAGGCACCCATCGTAGTGACACACTTCCCAGGGAATCCCCAGGACCAGTGAAGGTAACCTAGGCTCTACTCGGGGGATGAGGGGACCCTGGAGGGTTAGTCTGGACTCCTCAGAAAGGTGGCTATTCAGTCTAGCCTGAAGGTTGCAGTTCCCCATTGATTCCCCCTGCCCTCCCTCGGAGTCGCGGAAGCTAGACATTGCTGATGGTGCGGGGCGCTGAGTGGGGTGGAATCTGAGGCCAAGGCAAAGACAGCTGGCCCTCAGAAGGAGAGGATATCAAAACAGAGCCAAACAAAGCACACCATGACAGTCAGACCCCAACCTCCTAGACACTGCCAAGGCGTGGCAGGACAAGTCAGGGTCAGCGTCCTCTATCCCTCCCCATCCCCAAATCCCAACCAACCCCATTGCACATTCAGTAAGTCACAAGAGGAAAAGACTCAGGGAAGGCCCCAGAGGGCACAAGGTGTTACCCACACCAGTGGGTACAGGGGCTAAAAGGCTATGAATCTGTGAGAAACACAAGGCAGGGAAGAGCCTGGGGCAACCAGGCCAGAGGCTCTGGAAGCCCCGAGACCACCATAGAGCGATCTGGGGAAGAGCTGTCCACTCGCCCAGACTGCAGCTCATCTACAGGAGAGCCGACCCTTGGGAGGCGACCCAAGCCTGGGCAGGAAGGAAGGACAGAACCGTGGAAGCCACAGGCTGGGTCTGTGAAGCCAGCTTCAGGCCAGGCCTGCTGGGGTAGGGGAGGGAGGAGTGGAGTCCCAGGACCCTGGCAGAAATAAATTCCAGCTGGGGTGGGCCCACGTCAGCTGGTGATCCAAGATGTGTACGTGTGTGTACGTGTGTGTGTGTGAGAGTGGGTGTGTGGCGAAGAGAACTTCAATCCCACTGCTTCCAGAGAGAAAAGAATCCTACCAAACCACCGCCAGAGAAGAAAGCGTTTTGTTCTTTTTCTTTTCTCCTGTGTGGAAAAAAAGTCCCTGTCCCTCCCTCACTCCCCTTCCCTGGGGCGGAAGGGAGAGCTGGTTGCTGAGGAAGGAGGAAGAGCCATGGCAAGACTCTCCCCAGGTCTGTGCTGGGCATAACCACTGCTTAAGGCACCCATGGAAAGTGCAGCTAGAAGGCAGACGAGAGAAAAGGCTGGGGCAGAGGGAGGAGAGTCAGGAGGACTAATTCCCCTGGAAGGCTCCCCGGGCAGCAGATGAGGCAGCGCTGCGGAAGGTCCTGTTGCTGAAGATGCCCTGGGAAAACTCCTCCTGGGCCTGCTGGAAGCTGGCCCCTGTCCGGCGGTACAGGGAGTGCACCTGGGGAAAGAGGCTGGGGTGAGAGAAGCCCACCCTGTGGGCCCACCAGGAACTGAGCCATTCATGTTATACTCCCAAGGGAGCCACCAGGAACCCAAGCCTGCCTGGCCTCTCACCCAGAGCCTTGGATAGAGCTGCTGGACCTTTGGAGACCCAGGATGCTCAACTCCTGTAGTGATGAACATCCTCATGGCTACGGCAGGAGAGAGGCACTTGCTTCCTCAGGTTTGCTGTTGGCCCAGCACCCACCACTTACCCGCTTCAAGAGGAAGACCGAGAGCACAGCACAGAGGGTGAAGAACCCAGCCACCACCATCATGATGATCGACAGAGCCAAATGTTTTGGTTGCAGTGTAGACACGGCTGCGATCCAACCACTACAAAGGGAGGAGGAGGCCAGACGGGGAGAGTGAGAGTGGGCCTCAGAGGTCCCTGAGAGGGAGTCTTCTCCAAGTGGCTGCTGTATGCTGACCACCACCCAGGCATCTCCCTGCAGCACAGAGCTCTATGGGCCAGAAGCCCATGGCTATGAGAGGCCAGGCCTCTGTGAAAGCCAACAGGCTCCAGACTGCCCATGGGGAATCTTCCGGCCGTGTGAGGTCTGGAAGGGAGAACGTGGCTGCTTCCCTCACAGGCAAGAGTAGCACTGGGTAGGGCCATTTCCTGCTGTTTTGGGGATTTGGGGACCCCCCCCCCCAAAGCCTGGAAAGCCTGGCTGCTTACTCCTAAGTGCCCACTCTCTGGGAAGGAGGATCACTGGACAACCCACAGCGTGCATCCTGTCCCTCAGCTCCTCCCACTGAGGCCTAGGAACAGACCCTCTGCCTCCAGTCAGTCATGTCACCTTCCTGAGCCCCCGTGTCCTCATCTATAAAAGGGGGTCTCTCCACACTTCCTGATTTAAAAGCTTACCATAAAGCTACATTTATCAAAACAGTCTGGTACTCGCATAAGGATAAACATATAGGTCAATGGAATAGAACTGAGAGTCCAGAAATAAAACCATGCGTCTGTCATCAACTGGTTTTTGAGAAGGGTGCCAAGACCACTGAATAGGGAAAGAACAGTCTCGTCAACAAATGGTGCAGGGACAACTGGATATCCACATGCAATGACTATCCACGTGCAAAACAATGAAGTTGGACCTTTACTTTGGCCACATACAAAAATTAACTCAAAGTGGATCAAAGACCTAATAATAAGAGTTAAAATTATAAAAATCTCAGAGGAAAACAGAGGTAACTCTTCATGATCTTGGATTTGTCAATAGTTCTTAGACATGACACCTAAAGCACAAGCAACACAAGAAAAAGATAAATTGGCCTTCATCAAAATTAAAAACTTTTGTACATCATAGGACACTATCAAGAGAGTGAAAAAATAACACACAGAATGGAAAAAAATTTTTAAATTACATATCTGATAAGGAGCTAATGTCCAGAATATATAAACAGCTCAGTGAAGAGACAACCCAATTACTAAATTAACAAAGGACTTGAATAGACATTTCCCCAACGAAAATATACAGAAGGCCATCAAGCACATAAAAATGGCCAACATCATTAGAAATTTAGGAAATGCCAACAAAACCACAATGAGATATCATACCTCTAGGTTGGCTATAGCAGAAAAAAGAAAAAAGAAGGAAAATAGTGTTGCTGAGGATGTAGAGAAACTAGAACCTTCATACAATGCTACTGGGAATGTAAAATGGGTCAGCCACTATGGGAAACAGTTTGCTGGTTCCTCAATAGACTTACCGTATGACCCAGCCATTCCACTCCTAGATACATACCCAAAAGAACAGAAAACATGAAAACAAGTATCTGGAAACTTGTACACAAATGTTTATAGCAGCACTATTCATAACAGCAAAAAGGTAGAAACAACCCAAATGTCTATGAACTGACAAGTGGATAAACAAAATGCAGTATAACCAAATAATGGAATATTATTTAGCCATAAGAATGAATGAAGTACTAGTACACGCTACATCACTCACCTTGAAAACATTATGCTAAGTGAAAGAAGCCAGACACAAAAAGCCCCATGGTGTAGGATTCCCTTTATATGAAATGTTCAGGATAGGCAAATCCGGAGGGACAGAAAGCAGGTTAACAGTTGCCAGGGACTCAGGGAAAGAGGGAACGAGGAGTGACTGCTTAATGGGTATGGAGTTTCCTTTTGGGGTGATAAAAATGTCCTGGAACTAGATAGTGGTGATGACTCCACAACCTCTGAATGTACTAAATGCCACTGAAGTGTATGCTTTAAAATGGTTTAAGTGGTAAATAAAATGATAAATTTTATGTTATATGTATTTTACAATCAATAACAAAAAAGGGGGGATTATATCCACCCACCTGTGGGTGTTATGAGGTGAGATGAGAAAGGCTGGAGGCTGCAGAGCTCATCTAGGCAGGCCCAGGCAGGGCAGTGAGGGGTGGAGCCAAGGCCAGAACTCAAGCATTCTGATTCCCCGTCCAGGGTGTAAACAGCACTTATTAATCACAGCCCTTCTACCAGGATCTCACTTAGGGTAATGAGTAATGAAATTAGGTCACCACTTAAAGAGAAAAGGAGCCAGATTAGAAACAGCAAGGTGAGGGGCCGGCCCCATGGCCGAGTGGTCAAGTTCACATGCTCCACTTCAGTAGCCCATGGTTTCGCTGGTTCAGATCCTGGGCACGGACATAGCACCACTCATCAAGCCATGCTAAGGTGGCATCCCACACAGCATAACCAGAGGGACATACATCTGTGTACTGGGGTGCTTTGGGGAGAAGAAGAAAAAAAAAGACTGGCAACAGATGTTAGCTCAGGTGCCAGTCTTTAAAAAAAACGAAACAAACAGTGAAGGGAGATAGAAGAGGGGTGGCAGGAGGGCAGCATGCACTTGCTTGGAGTGCAAGGTGGGTCAGCCCCCTCCCCACTGCTCTGGACTTGCCAGCTCTACTGGAGGGAGGGGACCAAAATAGTATAGCCCTTCCAGGCTTGGGTTTTCAGCCACATGCCAGCTTGACCTTTCTATAATGTTGCATGTGCACTGGGGCAGAAAGGAAAACACCAGCCATCAGCTTTTCTTTTTGAGACTAATTTTGAGTTGTGGACTGCAGCGCCCAGGAAACTCAAGCCAGCTGTATGCTGAGAGAGAGTAGCCAGAAGGAGCCAGTCCATGAGAGGCTAGGCTCCAACTCCTGATGTACAGGGCATCTGGAAAAGTCACAGCTCAGGGTCTGCAAAGGCCAGGAGAGCCATCAGCAGCTGCCCAAACCCAAGGCTCGTCTCGGGCCTGTGGAAATAGCACCAGCTTCCAGGAGGGCATGGCAGGAGAAAAGGAAGAGGACGCCGTCCAGTGCAGGACACAGCCCTGGTAGCCTAAGGATTCAGGCCACATTCACCCACAACACCCTAGAAAGTGGCAAGCAAGGTAAGACAGTGAGCGGCCACTGGTGAAGGACTGGAGAGGGAGCAGGAAGGCACACCCAAGCTGGCACCCCCCACCCCCACCCCAGCTCCCTGCCAGGATAGAAGGTGAGTCATCTGTGGGGCATCTCTGGGAGTGGGGAAATGGTGAGAGAGGCCAAACCACCTCCAAAGCGTAATTCCCTCTGCGACGCCCCAGGTCTCACCTGTCCCCCAGGTTAGGGATGCCGACCAACTGGATGACGTAGATCACTATTTGACAAAAAAATACAAAGAAGAACACGAAGAAGCTGAAAGAGTTGTCAGACCTGTGGAGAGAGGGGGAAATCAGAAGTCACAAGAGGACTTGGGGCTCATTCCTCAGTATTCCTCATCTGGTATGACATCTCTCCTCACTATGAGCCAGGTGGCAGGATGGGAGAGTAGACAGAGCTCCAGGGGACCAGCCACACTGTCCATAAGGGCACCGACACACAGACACCCACAACCATAATCAAAAAGGGCTTGCCTTTCACTGACTTCCAGTTTAAGGGGTCAATGCTTGACCTCTTCCTCAAACAGCTAATAAAGTTGCTCACCCAAAGGACAATATCAAGAGCCTAACACTTATCTGCATTTCATAAGAGGCAAGAAAATCTAAGCCAAAGGTATAAATCTCTAATAATAAAACTGTAGGCCTGGGTAGAAGAAAAGGTATTTGAGGAGTAGAGAACACCAGACAAAACTCTATCTCTGTGTCCTTGAGGGCCCGAATACAGTGAGGGTTCAGGTCCTGCCTGCTGAGTGCAGGGGAGGGTTCAGCCACTGCCCTGCCCCCTCCTTCCAGGGCCTGCTGGGCTCCCAGCCCTGAAAGCATCAACTCTGAGGAGCAATTCCAAAAGCTCTAGGGGTCTTTGAGGTGGACCCATTAATGTCCACGGTGTCTATTCTAGGTCAACTGGTTAAGTACTGGCACTCAGCAATGCTCAAGAGTTACTGGGGAGGTGGGGGGAGGCATAAATGAGCATGGAGAGATAAGCAGCTGAGAGCTTATCTGACTCTGTCAGAGAAATACACTCTAGAGCCTCAGAGGGGAGCTAAGAAAGTCCCCTCCCTCTTCGCACTGACTGAAATCCCACTGCACAGACTGGGAGCAGTGGGAGGGCAAGTAAGCTCCTGATCCCCTCTCTAGGTTTCCTGTGCCTAGTCCAGGGACAGTGCCCAGAGCAGACCTCAGGCACAACAACTGAGGAAACTGGCTTTTGATCCCTGTCTGCTCTCACTATGTGTGGGAATGGGAAAGTGAATTTCCCCACCATTTGATTCTGCTCTAAGATTGGAATGGAGACCCAGAGCATATGGCCCTTGGCCTGCCACCTAGGATGCCAGCCATACACTCACCCCTTGCCCTACTCACCTAAAAGCCTTATAGATGGGTCGGTACCAACAAAGGAAGGCACAGGGGGTGAACATCACAAACCACAGGATGGAGAGGCCAAAGTCTACTCCCTTGGTGTTGTCGACTAAGAACCAAGCCAGGCAGGCAAGCAGGTTCAGAAACAGAGTCACTGAATGCACTGGGAAGGGGGAAAGGAGAGAGAGATGGGCTGGTACCAAGGTGGCTGAAGGGCTCCCCAACATGGCAGACCACCCCCTGGAGAGGAAATGAGGTCCATGCTGTGAGGGCAGCTGGAGAAATACGAGAGGACCTTGGTCTGTACCTAGGCAGGGTTGGCTCCCAAATCCTGCTTTTCTGGGACCTCAAAACCAGGGACTAAACCAAGTTCCTAAGAGGTGATGGGACAGCCCAGGTATCTGACTGGTGGCGGTGGAGGGGGGAATGCAGACCAAAGGGCTGATCCTTGGGGAATGAAGTCTTCCTCTCAACAACTCTCCCCTGGCCCTGGATGACCCACAGTGGAGCTACAGGGAGTCTTTGATCCTCACTCCCAGGAGCCCAGGGGCCTATGGGGAGGGGAGGCCTTCACCTACAGAGGGCCTTTCAGAGCAATGAGCTCCACAGGAACTCAGAAGCCTCTGGCTAGTCCCACCCTACTTGATCCGTGGTTACTGGCCCTTTCAAGGAGATTCCCAGGACAGGAAGCAGACTGTGGAGGGCCAGTTATGCAGGTAGAAGGTAACCCCCTAGCCTGGCCTAGCACTGAGGAAGGCTGGAGTCTGCCAGGGAGGAGCAGCCACAGCATAGGTAAAGCTCTCAAGTCACATCCCATTTCACCCTTGAGCTCAAAGTGCAGGAGGGGGACTCACACATCCAGAGATAGTAGAGCATCTTGCATATCCGTTGGTAGTCAGCAGGGATCTCTATGGAGAAATCCTGATAGAAGCAGGGCTTGATGGGGCAGAACGAGGGCAGGGGCGGCCAGTTGTTCTCTCTCACTGTGTGGAAACAGGCGACCAGATGAGGCCCAGCCTCAGCAGCAGCATCATGGAGTGCACATACAGGCCCAGTTTATGGGCCAAACCAGGGCTCGCAGAAGGGTGCCAGGAAGTGGGGCTCAGGGTCTTCATGGGTATGCAGCGGGATGGGAAAAGGGTGATGAAACACCAACACTCACAGGCTCACTCCAAGCTAATGGACCCCAAATGCATGGGAAAACACAGAACTAAATGGCCTAAGTGATTATTTTTATGACAAGCAGCCCTTAAGCACAAAAGTTCATCATCACGAGCAAGGAATTGTGGCACCAGTGCCCTCACTCTATCAAAGAATTTCAGAGCTGGGAAGGAGTGCAGAAGTAATCTGCATCCATTAGGATTACACTGCAGGTCTCCTGAATCCCACCTTATTGCTTTTCCCCAGGACCAACACCATTCTAAGATGATCAAGAGCTCAGCAAAGTCCCCAGGCGGCCCCAGGAACAAGCAGGCTCAGGGAACTCTCCTGTGCCAGGCACAGCAGCCCAGGGCCCGCGGGGCCTCCCTTACCATGTAGGTTGGTCACAGTGTTCTGCAGCTCCCGCTCCTTGCGTTCCAGCTCAGCTGCCTTCCTGTCCAGCTCTTCCTGCTGCCGGAGCAGGCTTGCCTGGGCTGCAGAGGCCACGGCCTGGAGGGAACCAGGGAGGTAGAGGGCAGCCAGACACGAGACATAGGGACAGTGTCAGCCTGGGTAGGAAGTCAGAAGGGCCTTGCCCTATGCAGGGACAGGCAGCAGGGAGTCCCAGAGGCAGTCCCAGCCCCACAGTGTCTTGGGTACCTCAGACCACGACAGAGAGGCCAAGGTGACCTGTCCTCTACTACCTCTGTACCACCTCTGGCCCCCTTAGCCATTACCAGGGCTCTCCTCTCCCCTTTATCCCTGAGCTTGAGATAGAACTCTCCCCCATCCTGGAGTCCAGCCAAAGTTCAGGTATAGTGACTTCTGGGGTATCAGCAAAGGGCAAAAGGCCTCACAAGAGACTGACCTGTAGTCAGAAACCCAGAGACCCAAGCCCCACTTGAAGAGCCTGGAGGGCGTGCATGTGAAGGGAAACAGTACCATCCTGTTAGCAGTGAGTGGGGAGGGCGACACTTGTGGGCAGACCGTGTGTAGCTGGAGTCTCTGGGGTCTATATTTAAGCAGCTCCCCCGCTCCATCCCCAGGAGCTGCCACCTGAGGTCCACCTGAACTGTGACCGGCTACATTCCAGGACAGCCCCTTAGGCTTGGCCCTGCTCTGCCTGGCTTTCCTGATGTGCAGAATCCAAGCTTTTTCCCTCTTCAGGCAGTGCAGGGCCTCCAAGTGAGGCAGCTAGGGGACTCGACATGAGGCTGAGCAGAGCTGGCCCTGGCATTCCAGCTGCAGCTGTTGGGCCCAGTTCCTCATGAAGCCTACACTCCTTTTTAGGGAGCAGATATTAAACTGGTCACCTCGCAGGATGACAAGCCAGGCATAATGTATGTACATATGTGTACACACACAAGTACACACTCTCCAAAAGGAGTTCTCCAAAGAGCCGAGGCTGCCTTCAGGAGGTAAACTGCAGGCACTGGGGGCAGAAGCAGGACCACTGACTACACTGGACCATGCTGAGGGTCTTAGCCTCCTCTCCCCAAATCTGTGACTTCAGTTGAACAGGACCCCGGTCCCTACAGCCCACCACCCAGCTGAACAAGAAAGTCACCCCTCCCTCTAAGCCTTGCCTCACCTCCACAGGGTTCTAGGGTCATGGGTGGGGCCTAGGGCCGTAGGGTGCCAGGAAGGAGGAAAGCAAGACCAGTCAGACGGTGGGAGCAGTGTGGGACCCACGAGAGTGCAAAGCCCAGCCTGGGCAGGCTCCAGGCACCTGGCCCTCCCTCGTGTTCATCTACACTTTGCCTACCTTCGGAAGCTCTCGCATGTAGCTGTCTCTGAGACTACTATCTCCTCCTAGTAGCATCTGCCTCTCTGAGAACTCGCTCACTGCCAGGAATCTGGTAGGCAGGAACCTGCTGGCCTGTCTAAGCAGGAGCTGCAACATACAACTCCACTGTGGGTCATGCTCACTGGGGGCACAAGGAGTACGGGGGAAGGCAAGGAGGTGATGGCGTAGAGTGTCGGGCAGGAAGCCAACAAGAGTCACAGTATTTGGTGAAGGGACAATGGAAAATAGGAAGGAAGGCAGAAATAAGTGAGGTTAAAAAAGAGAGACAGAGAGATTCTCGGCCCTGAGTAAGAGAGAATAAACCAAAGGCCCCAGGAGGATCTGGAATGGCACAACAGGCAAAAGCTCTCTCTGAAGACACCAAGGACCCCAGTCTGGTGAGTTGAACTCAGGTTTTAGTGTTGGTAGTGGGATGGGGGGGTGAGGATAAGGGTGACAGAGCAGACCCTTCATGTGCAAGTGACCAACTCCAAAGAGATTATCAAAGAGGCCCCTGCAGGAAAGAGTCAGGGGTTACGGCCCTCTGCCCACCCCCAATCTCAGGACTCAACTACTGGTCTGGGTGCTTCCCTTTCTGGAAAGGAGAAGCGAAAGGGATCTTTGTTAACAGTACCTGGGGGCTTGGCTGGGTTGGTTCCACTGAGGGCTGAAGAACCGCTGGCTGCGAGGGCCCAGGAAGCTGTGTGACAGGAACCGTTGTCGCTGCATTTGTCTGTGTGGGCCAGATCAGAGGAGGGAGGTGAGTGGGGCTCCACTAGTTGGCCATGTTGGGGCAAACCCACAGCAGGGTGAGTGTTGTGCCCCTGCCTGTGAGAGGCACTCCCTTAGGACCTGCCCTGGGCCTCCCCCTACAGCTTCTTGGCCAACCAGTCTTAGGCCCCGGGTAATGTGATGCCTAACCCAGCACCCCTGGCCTTGCTGGATCCAGAGCTCCCTGGCACTGCCCTGCCCTCTTCAAAGAGGGGCCCTGTTAATGGTCCCAAGGGGAGAACTGGTGACTTCCTCATCCTTACCCCTACCCCGAGTTCATGTTAGGACTGTCCCTTTGAGGACTGCAGCTGCTTAGAGCTGTCTCTGTCTCTGCCAAGGCTCCTTGCCCCAGAGACCCCAGCACCACCCAGAGGACCTGGGGACTCAGAAAGAGGACATGCTCACCAACCTCTGAGAAGGGGTTGAATTCAGCCAGGCCACCTTGAGGGGCACTGGTCAGCTGGGTCACAGAGGGATCCTAAGAAGGTGAAAAAGAGCCATTAGACACTGGGGAGAAGAGAGAACCTTGGCAAGGGGGGTCATTACTATCTCTTAGCCCCACCCAGGGACACCTGGCTGAAGTGAGGCTACTGAGGGTCCTTCCTAGTGCCCTGAAAAGCCTCTCCTGAAGGCTCCTGTGCCTGGCCCGTGCCACACCACAGCTGCAATTTCTTCTCCCTTTCTGGAAAAGGAGTTCCATCCAGACAACTTCCCAGAAGAGACCCTGAGCAAGCTTTACACTCTGAGGCCTGGGAATAGACACCACACTTGTTCTTGTTAGTGCCCTTTATAGGTTCAAAATGGTTCATAATATTTATTTCCAAGGAGTTTTTCTTTGGTGGGGAGGGAGGGTGGATGGGGTGGTGCGAGTGGAGACTCACTTTTCACTTTATAACTTTTCTGGACTGTTTTATTTATTATTTTATAGAAAGCATTTATTCCTCTTATTTTTTTAAAGGACAGTTTAAGATTCTGGAACACAAACATGGTGCTGGCTGCCAGTGCTGATTTGATTAAATCAGGCACGCTTGCTAGGAATAGAGACATGAAGGGCTCAGATGAAAAGCTGGGAAAATGTTTGTTTTTGGTTTTTTTCCTGGATTCTTTTCAAAAAATGCAAAAATGTCCTCAGAACACAGCGTTTTCCTGAGTTTTCAGTCTTCGCTTTTCCATCTGATCTCTGCTGAGGCCAGCCCTTCTGGCCTAGGGCCTGCACAGGGCTCCCTGCCATCTTCTTCACCCAAGCAGCCTCCCTGCTGGCCTGAGGCTGGTCTGTCTTCACCCTGCCCCTCACCAGCAGAGGTCCTATACACCCCTTCCCCAAACATAATATGGTATGGGGCTCAGGTCCAGCTTGACAGTGATGCCTGGGCTCTGGGAGAAACAGCTGTGAAGGACAGGCAGCCTGCCACTGGACTCTGCCAAGGCCCCTGTTACAAGGCCTCACTTAGGCTCTCCTGTCTGCACACCTTACCCGCCCTGTCCCTCACCACTCGTCCAGATGCTCCTGTCCTTCTGGCCCAGCCTCACCTCCACCAGGAAGCCTCCATAGATTGGATTCTTAAACACGCTGTTAACATTAGATAGACCCTCAGAGAAAAGCCCCTCAATTTTTAGATGTGGGAATGGATACTCACCATGGTGCAGTACTTGTCCTTGGTCTCAAAATGGGAGCTGGCTCCCTATAACATTTCTAGAGCTGAGGGTCAGCGCTGAAGGTGTTTTCTGACTTTTTCACGCATGCTAACTCTCATCTTCCCACCTGGGCCATGAGTTCCTAGAGACTGTGTCCAACAGGCCCCACGGCCTAGCCCAAAGCTGAGCGCACCACCCCAACTCACTTCTTGTCTCTGGATGGGCCTCATCCCCTGCACTCCCACCCAACCTCCTCTGCAAGGAGGGAATGTGGCTGTGTCCTTTCTGCTGGACACCATCCCTGTGTGGTGGCTCCTACAACTTGGACAAAGTGCCAAGGTGAGGTTCAGGAGGCCACCTGAAGCTGTAGGAACTGGCCTTGAGATTATGTGTTGGCTGAACGACTAGATGATTTCTCCCAGAATTACTGGGCTGACTTCCTGCAAAAAAGATTTGGGGTTCAGTACTGTACCCCTTTTAGACTCAGTAGACACCAAGCCCCAGTGCAGAGTGAGCTACATCACTGAAATCATAGCCACCATCCAAGGAACTGGTACTTGAGTCTGAGTCACCACAGGACAGAGGGGCTCTGGTGGCAGTTCTGCGTGCTGGCATATACACCCGGCCGAGGTGTACAAGTTTAACAAGCACCTCCAGACCCATGAAGAGATTTCATTTCCTTTACCAACGTCAGCCAGAAGAGGATTTGGGGGAGTGGGTGTGGGGGGCTGACTACCCTATCCACACTGATCCTTCCTTCCTTTTCTAAAATCTTAAAGACCTGGTCCTAGACCCCTCACCAAGGTTCACCATAAACAAATCCTGTCTCCACTAGCAGGCTGTAACTCTGCAGCCAGGTGCTTCTGTGTCCAACACTTCTGGCTCCCTAGTGCTTGGTGAAGGGCCTGATGCAGACCAGAAGTAATGTTTGAGAATAAATGCTGCATGCTGTAGGCCCTCCTCTCCTTTTTCTAGGAGGTACTGCCCAAACGCTAGGGCATGGGGAGTGGGGGCACCTGCATCACAGCGGCAGCCCCAGGCCCAGAAGCACCTTGCCTAGAAAGAGCCTGGACCACTGAGAGATGGGTATCTTCCATCTGGATAGAGTCCACCTGGATCTTTCTGAAAGATGTGTGTGGCTTCAGGAAAGCTTCAAGAGAAGCTGAGGCCTGGTGAGAGAGGGAGTGAGGAGGAGGGACTGAGGAGGGAGCTGACATTTACTGAGTGTCTACTACGCGCCAGGCTTACCATGCAATGATGCTATTGTGAAATTCTAGTCACCCTAGAACTGCCCACTGTGTCAAGCTGTCAGAAAAGAAGGTTCTGGGGCTGGCCCCGTGGCCGAGTGGTTAAGTTTGCGC
Organism: Equus quagga; assembly: GCF_021613505.1. NCBI lineage: Eukaryota > Metazoa > Chordata > Mammalia > Perissodactyla > Equidae > Equus > Equus quagga. The sequence continues at coordinate 2,175,148 of NW_025796915.1, read as the reverse complement.
GCTCCGCTGCAGGCGGCCCAGTGTTTCGTTGGTTCGAATCCTGGGTGCGGACATGGCACTGCTCATCAAACCACGCTGAGGCAGCGTCCCACATGCCACAACTAGAAGAACCCACAACTAAGAATATACAACTATGTACTGGGGGGCTTTGGGGAGAAAAAGGAAAAAATAAAATCTTAAAAAAAAAAAAGAAGAAAAAAGAAAAGAAGGTTCTACCAGCCTTTCTCCACCTGATTCTTGACAGAATTAAGCCCCACTGCTCTAAGGCATCCACTGTCTACAATGACTTGACTTCTCTCTTGTGCACCTAGAATGGTCCTGGTTACAGCCCATCCTTGAGAGAATGGAGAAAACAGTCACTCCAATCAGTTTCTGTGTTCTGTGGCTCAACTGCAAAGCCCTGGCTGAGAAAAGCTACAACACACCTCCTCATTCAACCTCCCAACCACCGTGTGAGGGAGAAAGCCCAGCTCCCTCGTGCAAAATCTCAGGGCTAGTGGCTGAGCCCCATTCTGATTCTAAGTCTGTCTGTCTCCAAAGACACGAGTGGTAAGCCTGAGAGGACAAGGCCTGGGTCCACTTTGTTCAGCAGGGCATCCCCAAGGTACACTGCCTGACAAACGTAAGGTGCTCTATCAACATGTGGTTGAATGAACGAACCCACTCTGGAGGGACGCTGAGAAGGGCACCGGGAGTGACCAGGATGATTGCTTCTGCTCGTTTCTTTATTTCTGGACTTCAGAGAAGTCCTTAGTGGAGAACACCCTTGGTGGGACACATGCAGAGAGGTTGCAAGTAAGGACTACACTGACTGGCCTGAATGAGGACCCTCAGCTTTTACTCCAAGTCATAAATGGAAGTCAACAGCAGCATCCTTCATTCCTGCTCACCAAGCATCAACTGGCTCGTAAGTGGGTCAAGTGGTTATTTAAAAGGATGGTGAGAGCTAAGTTTCACCTGTGAAGAAGTAACCTAAAACTCCCTGAGTGCCGAAAGGACTCAGACTGACTAATGCCCTTTACTGAATTTATAACAAATATAAAGCTCTTGAACTCACTTCTTCTCATTCAGCAGTGACAGTGTGAGGGACACACCAAGATGAAGAGGACACAGCTTTTGCCCTTCTGGAGTCCACAATCTGGGGTAGCTGAGATAGGTGCACACAGCACAAGAGCCGTGGGAGGAGTGAAGACAGGAGGGGAGGGGAGGGGAGGCCTGGGGAGGGCTTCGAGGGAAGCAGGGTTCCAAGAGGAGGGGAGAAAGATGGGCAAAGACCCAGTCAGTAAGGCCCACCACAGCTCTGGGGCAGGGGGGCACTTCTGCGTAGCTGAGGTGAGAGGGACCTAAGAGAAAAGAGGCAGAGTTAGGTTCGAGCTCTGCCAGGAAGGGCCTTGAAAAACACACTTGTTTTCACTGGTTTAGCAATGTCTTCCCATGCATTTCACAGGTCCTGGCTGTGCTCGAGCTTTCTGTGACTCTTCCTTGTTTTCCCACCCTACTCTCCACCCAAGCTCCAAGCATGGGGTTTATTTCAGGCTCCAAGTAAACACATTAAATAAATACCTCATGGACTAAAAAACCCAGCCACGCTCTCCGGGGGGCAGAGAGTCACCAATACTTTGGAACTTCTGTGAAGTCCTATTTGCTTTGGAGACATGGCTATGTGTCATAGAACAAGAAAGGGCAATCAGCCCCAGACTGGCCAGTGGCAGGGTCTCACGTGCAAAAAGAGCACAGGTAACCTTGGTACTCTCTGACCCGGAATCTGAGAATCCATCCTAAGGAAATATGACAAAAATGTAAAAATCTGTATCTGCAAAGATATTCATTGCATCAGTATTTACAAGAGGAGAAAAAAGCAAGAAATGATTTAAATATCCAATGTCAGTGAGCTCAGTATGTTTTGGTGCACATCCCCTCGATGGCCTGAACAGCCATTAAAATCACACCTATGAACACAGGGCAGAATAGGGAAAAGGCTTTGTTACATGAATACCAAATGATGATTTTGTCAAAAGTACCCACATGAAAAGAGACTGGCAAGAAAACACATCAAAATAACAGTGGTTGCACAAGACTGGTAGCAATACGGATGATTTATTTTGTTTTCCAAATTTTCTATATTGTCCTTATGTTATCTTTACTTTAAAAACACACATACACATATATTTTTTTAAAAGAAAGTCTGAGAACCCACCAAATGAGCAAGGTGCACTCTTGGGCCTGCCGCCCTGCCACAGCAATGATGCACAGACCTGCCGGGAAAAGCGAGTCTGCACTAGCTGGCCTGGTCTTCAAGGCCCTCCATCACCCGGCACGAGCACTCTTTTCAGCACAGTCTGTCCTCAGTCAGACTGAGCCATTGCCATCTCCTTCCAGCTGCGTCTGTTTACTCCCTACACAAAACCATTCCACACCAAGTGTAGGGCCAGGGCATCAAGAAAAAGCCTTGGTCCCTGCACCCAACAAGCAAACACTACAGAGAACAAAACAGAAGCCAGGGCAAAAGTGATAGCCCAAGGGCCGGCCCGGTGGCGCAGTGGTGAAGCGCACACATTCCGCTTCAGTGGCCCGGGGTTCACTGGTCCGGATTCTGGGTGCAGACATGGCACCGCTTGGCAAGCCATGCTGTGGCAGGCGCCCCACATATAAAGTAGAGGAAGATGGGCACGGATGTTAGCTCAGGGCCAGTCTTCCTCAGCAAAGAGAGGAGGATTGGCAGCAGTTAGCTCAGGCTAATCTTCCTCAAAAAAACCCCCCCAAAACAAAAAAAAGACAGTGATAGCCCATGATCAGTGCTGTAACAAGGTGAGTGCTGTAACAGGGTGAGGGCAAATACAACGGGGTCACAGGGGAGGGAGGGACTAAGCTGTTGGGGAGAGTCAGGGAAGGCTTTACAGAGGCGGCATCTGAGTTGGATCTTAGGAGACGAAAGAAGTTCAGCGAGCCCTAAGGAGGGAGGCAAGAACAGCATTTGCAAAGACACAGCATCTTTAAAAAGAGCTTACATGTGTTCAGGGAACAGGAGAAGGTTCTGGGGGCTGTGGAGCAGTGTGTATAGAGAGGAGCCAGGAGTGCCAGGGAAGCAGCCTGAAGAGGAGGCCAGGCCAGCCTACAGGAGTTTGGACTTTACCTCAGGGGCATCGGAGGACAAGTAGAGATTGGGAGCAGGGAGTGCCAGGGTCATCTCTGCCAGCAGGGAGGAGAGTGCAATGTGCAAGGAAGGAGGATGGTGGGAAGACTGGCTGGGACACAACAGTCCACTGGGTGACAGTGCAGACTGAATTAAAGCATAACAGCTGGGGATGGAGAAGAGGGGATGGACTCGAGACCCTTCTCAGGTAGATGCCACAGGCTTGGCCACTCTCTGGTTGCTCAGGGTATGGAGTTACTGCAAGGCAAGAGAGAGGGGAAGGGAAGGGAAAGGAAGGAGTTGAGTGTCTGGGGTTGCTAGCTTGGCTAACAGGTGAACAGTGCCCCCACTGAGCAAGTGATCATGGGAGAAGAGAAACAGGTTTTTCAGGAGTGGGTGTGCAGGAGCAGGGAGAGGATCCAAGAAGAGCGCGCCTTGGAAATGCTGGTTTGAAGATCAGGAGACAGGTGAAAGCCAGAGTTCTAGATCTGGGATCGCTGGTATGTGGATGCTATTCTGAAGCCATAGAAGTGGAAGAAATTACTCAGAGTATACACTAAGAACAAAGTCAAGGACGGAACTCCAGGACCATCCCTAAATGTATGAGACAGCAAGTGAAACCAGGCTGAAGGAGGTGAGAGTTACCAGTGTTAAACAGGCCAAGGACAGAGAGCCTGGCTAAACGAACATGTGTGTCACAAGAAGCAGACATATCTCAGGCCCATGGCTCCCGAAGAGACCACAGGATCTAAAAGTGAGGAGGTGCCTGAGGCTGTGGGGGCGACAGTGTGCACAAGCGATTTTTGTTTCTTGGTGCTCCTTTACCTGAAATATCCTCTCTTCCCGGCGGCCAGGCTTTCTGCTTTCGGCCCAAGCCCCATCTACTACAAGACTCTGCCCTTCCTCCTCAGATCCCTCACAGCTCCTTTAGGCGAGTTTTAACTGCCTCTATCGTACCCACAGTCTTGTCATGATCAGCAAGCAGATCTGGCTTAGTCTCCTGCGTGGGCCCTCAGAGCAACAGGGCTCAGTGATGTGCACTAATGTGTCAGCATCTCAAAGGGGCACTTCTGGATACTCACACCTTGCTAATATGCATGGCACTCTTCTCTGAACGACTGGCAAGTACCCCTTGTTTGTCCTGGTTAAATATTACCATTTCTCCGAACACAGGATTATTCTACACCAAGTGGCTCCAAAGAAAACTTAACAGAAGGGTAGGGTCAAAGTTCACCTATGTCTCTGGCCAAGAACTTTCTAACACCCAGCTTGGCTCCAGGTGCCAACCATAAAGGCAGAGAGACACCCTCCCACCTGGGCAGCTGTCTGGAGTCAGTTAAACTGTATGAACATTGCCATTTTCAAATTTCTTGAGTCAATGCTCCTGTTCCACAGGGAAGTTCTACCACTTCCATCTGGTGGTTTTGAGAATTCCCAAAGTTACAGTCAAGCTGGAGCCGATCCTCTCTGAGAAATGGCAAAGTGCTTAGTGTCTGTTCAGGGAACTTCTTGTAACTTTGTTCATACCCACATCACGTTTCTGCCACCACTTTCTCCTCCCACAGGACAGAAATGTTTTAAATCCTTGGGAAGCAGCCAGGCCACTAAGATTATCTTGTAACTGCGAGGAGGCAACATGTGAGAGTGACATTGTGTAATCTGGCAACTCACAAACACTGAAAGGCTTTCTCTGTTCAGCACCACCAGCTAGTCCACTCCCCCTCCTCGAGATCGATGCTGCCTGCCTGGGTAATCCGGCAGAAAGGCCAAGGACAACAGCAGCCCCAGCATCTGCCTGGGTGATCTGCTTGTTAGTGGACAGCTGGAAAATAAAATGCACAGTACAATGCCAACCTATAGCCCTCTACCTCTTCATCACTCAACAAGACATAACGAGAAATGTTCGGGAGCAGACAGGTTGGAATCAGTGCAAAGCAGGGACCGACATACCCAAAGGGTACAAAGCAGATGCGCCATTGTTAACAGAACGATGAGGGTGTGCCAGTGGAGGTTGTGAAACTGCCAACACTTGGCTTGCAGTTTCCTGCTTCCTCTTAGGAGTTGGTAAAACCTCTGCTGCACTCTTGTGACTTAACTCTCTACTCACAGCTCTTACTGTGCAGGAAGTTTTCTAATAACCCAAATTATAACTATACACAAGGGAGAGGTCATAAAATCCCATGCCCACAGTGTGGGGTCGGGATGGGAGTGAGAGGTGGGTAAAGAACATGGGTAAGGAAGTCAACTTAAAGGCCCACTGGGAGTTTCAGGGGATATTACAAGAGTTAACAGAAAAAGGATTCCACGGTTGAAAAACTCTTAGAAATGCTAGATCAAATAAAGTTGAGCAAATGTCTTTATTGTAGGATTTCTCAGAACCTTTACCCAACAACAACCCTTTTCAATCTTCAAGAAAAATGGAGGGGATGGCCCCATGGCCAAGTGGTTAAGTTCGCACGCTCCACTTCGGCAGCCCAGGGTTTCGCCCGTTCGGATCCTGGGCATGGACATGGCACCACTCATCAGGCCATGTTGGGGTGGCGTCCCACAGGCCACAACTAGAAGGACCTACAGCTAAAAATACACAACTATCTACTGGGGGGGTTTGGGGGCAAAAAGGAAAAAAAATAAAATCTTTATAAAAAAAGAAAAATGGAACTTATTTGACCCCAGAACCTTGAGCAGCTTTCAAGACTGGTATTACTCAAAACATGTGCTGCTATAAAGTACTGTCTTTAAAAGCACAATACAATCTGCATTATTTCATCCCCACCCACTGGGAAAAGAAAAACTGGTTAGCTAATACTAATTTACTAGTTTCACCACTACCAGTACTCTCATTTCAAGAATGATGACAGTGGTGAAGTTACATTCTTTCCTCAGCTGACCTAAATAACCCCAAGGCAGTTTAAGACCAATATCTGAGCTTCAAAAACTTTTAAAACAGCACTGGCCTGGGACTGAGACCCAGGTCTGGGCCCCTTCCTGCTGCTAATTAGTTGGGGACTCTAGCATGTCCCATCCTCACTGGGGTCTTGGTTTCCTCATCTCTAAACTGAAGGGTTGGAATAGATTTCTGAGGATGTTCCTAGCTCTCATAGTCCACCATGGACTCGGAACACTACGTATATTTTCGTAACCCACCATGGAGTGACAGAAAAAACAACTCTGCTCTGAAGGCTGACTAGATGTGACAGTTTCTGAGCCTATCTCCTCCCTACCTGCTCTCTCCTGAGCTCTGTACCAACACCCTGGGTGAATGAAGCTGGGCTCACACCCAGTCACCCAATGTCCCAGCCCTGGCAGTCAGGGAAGCAGACAATACCATCACAAGGAGAGCGAGGGCAGTTTTCCAGAAGGAGCCTGGTGGCCTCAAGTCCAAAGCTCCTTCTCCACAGAAGTGTGTGCCAAGAGGAAAAACCCAGCCCAGGGTAGAGAGGAGGAAAATCGTAGGCAGCCAGCCCTCTTCTCCTCACACAGAATTCCCACCAGATGTTGCTGTTTACAGGACCACAGTTGCTTCCTGTCCTGCCATATCCTGGGGCTGCGTGATAGACAGACTCTCTTGCTTGAACGCAGAAATTACTTCTACCACAGTTTGCACAATCATTTCTGGGGCTGAAGATGTGGTTTAAGCCTTTCAAGCTGCTATTAATACAGGGCAGAACTCAGGCCAACTATCTTGCCCACTGCTGGCACTGGGGACAAGTTCTCTGCATCATTAGACAGCATACTGCCTATGACTTTCAGATAGGGGCAGACATTTCATTTCTGACTCTGACAGAATAAAAATTAAAAAGGCAAATCATCACAGAGCAGACACACCAAAAGGCTACTAGATCCTTACTAAAACTCAAACTCCAGTATTATACAGCAGTATTGTAAAAAGCAAAACAGTTACCAGAAGACACTGGCAGGAAGAAATTCAAACGTTTTTTCTTTACTCAACTACTAGAGATGACTGCATTACATAAGAGCCGAGGTCTTGCAAAGGTTCTGTCAAGAAGCATTAAGCTACAAGAAGAACGTCTGGAATTCCCTGTTGCAAAGAACAAACCACCAAAATTTGCCTTAGCCACTTGGCTAAGTCACTTTGACACCAAGAAAGCAGCAGACATTTTTCACTCTCCTGACAGCACATAATTGTTTCAGTTAAGTCTCCTTTGTCTTTGCTCTGACCCTTGAAGGGATTTAAGGTGGGAAAGCTAATGCTGTGAGACACAGGAAGGACCCCTCCAAGGACTTCCTCTGTACCTGCAGGAAACTTTGAAACTGTTAATGACCAAAAGAAAGTACAAATAGGATAAGTTCATGTGCCTGGTGACATCCTGACAGGGCAGAAACCTCGGGGCTCATAAATCACTAGTCAGCACAAGCAAGTTTCCCTAGAACTGGTTTCGAGCAGACATGAAACGAGAGGCACAGGAGCTTTGGAGCTAACAAGAGTCCCAGTCCTACATCAGGAAAAAGGAATACCCCTGTGCGCTCAGCTCAAAGGCAGAAAGGTCTTGGCTTTAAGTAGGAAGATTGTTTCTTTCTCGATCACTTGTTCCAAAGGTCAGGCCAGCTCATAAGTGACTGCACCTCAACTACCCTGCCACCACACACAGGCCCATCAGACCAACATTACCTGTGCTTCAAGACCCTCAGAGCCCCCTCACTTCTCTTCTCTTCCTAATCTGGGCTGTCCTGTCCGGCCAAAACCCAGTCCAAACTAGACCTATGACCAAGGAGTGGAATTCTTATCAAGGCCACTCTCTCAGCTTGGCTTACCTTCTCACCCTCTCCCAGCCTTCCTTTCCTGACAAATCTCAAGGACTCTCTTATAGTTTACAGGTCAGTTTGGCTGTTGGGTGGGTGGGTGGGGGGTGTCTTGGGATTTTCCCACATTTCTCCATCCCACCAGAGGCTTCCACTTCCTCATTATGTTGGGGTCACTCCCTCTCGTAAGGTGACTCAAGGCAGGTGTCTCCCCAAGACTGCGGGATGTGGTAGCCACACTTCCCCATCAGATGAAGTCGCTTCTCTCCCTGACACTACGGGATCTCCCTGACCGTACCTACTCCAGTCCCCTTCCCCAGCAGTGTCTAGTCAAAGGGGCTGCGTCCCAGGAGCTGGAAGATCCCGCTTCTTCCCAGGCTACAGAGCCCCGCCCCTCCGCAATTCCACCTGCTGCTAGTACCGCCCTCCAGACGCTACGATAGGCCAGCCCTCAGAGCTCGCTGTCCCATTGGACAGACAGCCCATCCCTCCTACGCCACGTCTCCCGGCTCTGGCGAAAGAGGCCCGGGCGGTGGCCCTCGGAACTAGAGAGAGCTGTGAGCTGGTAGCTCTACCTGGAAGGGGTTTACGTCCACTGGGTCCGCAAAGGGGTTGGTATCGAAGGTCGACATGGTGGTCGGGGGCCGAGGGGCGAGCTCCGCAAGCGCTTCTGCCTCCAGGCACCCAGAGCCAGCGGCACTCCTCGGACAGACCCTGGACTTCCGGGAGCTAGGCAGCCGTTCCAGCGCAGGCGCAATGCCCTCCCAGAGGGGCGGGGTCATGCGACGACACAGAGGCCCGCTCCGCCCCCCTTCCCACCCCACTGCAGAGCGGCGGTAGGCGTTTGGTTTCCATCCGCTTCTTCTATATTCCTGTGCTTCAAAGTGGAGGCGGCACAGAGGCACTAGGCAGCCAGAGATGGAGCCGGAGCTGGAGCCGTTCCCAAATGCCTCGGTCTGATAGCTTCCAGCTTTGTGTTGGAAACTCCCCAAAGTGGAACCAGAACTTAACCCCTTCACTTCTCTGGAGGGCAAGTTTGGAAGGTCGCACTGGTTCAGGAAGGGGCAGGACGGTGAGCCTACTTCGGCGGGAGTGGAAAATGGAGTTCCTAATCTGAGAGGACTTCGATCTAGGAAACGGTTCTGGTGGTAGGGGCCGAGGAGAGGGGTTCTTTTCGGAAGAACCGGCCGTGTAGCCGTCCCCTACACTAGCTGACCCCTGCATCTTTTAGGCCTCGCCCCCTGATGCCAAGTTTTATCGTTTTAGGGATGAGCACCCCTGAGCCCAAACAGGTTTAGGGCCTCAGCTGGGATTTGAATCTGGGCATCAAGCATTTATCAAGTGAACGAAGGAATTCAGCAATAGAGCCATCAGCCATGGGGAAGGTGGTTGATTCGCTCCCCACAAACACCTTATTTATTCATATCTCTCTGGCTTTGCTCATCTCCGCTGCCATCGAAGCCAGCCACTGTCATTCCTTACCCTGGACTGGTATAGGGCTGCTAATTGTCCTATTGTTCATGTTGTAACCAGAAATCTATGTAAAGGGGACAAAATTATTGTGGGACTTTCGGTTTAAAATCATTCAATTAGGGGCTGGCACGGTGGCGCAGCAGTTAAGTGCGCACATTCCGCTTCAGCGGCCCAGGGTTCCCCGGTTCGGATCCTGGGTGCGGACGTGGCACCGCTTGACAAGCCATGCTATGGTAGGTGTCCCACATGTAAAGTAGAGGGAGATGGGCATGGATGTCGGCTCAGGGCCAGTCTTCCTCAGCAAAAAGAAGAGGATTGGCAGATGTTAGCTCAGGGCTGAGCTTCCTCAAAATAAATAAATAAATAAAATGATCTGTTTATAAAAAAATAAAATCCTTCAATTATTTTTCCATAAAGGCCCATATTCTTAGTTTGGCCTTAAGGTCCTGCAGGATCGGCCCTCCACCCCCCACCCCCCCCCACACCTTCCCACCCCTTCCTGTGCCCCTGCATACCAGCCTTCCTAGTGGCTTTTCAGTTCCTCAAATTTCCCGTGTTCCCTCCTACCTCTTTGCACATGATGTTCCCTCTTTCTGATACACTGTTAGCCCATGCCCTCATCATCCCCTAGTTAACTCCTACCTATCCTTCAAATCCAAGCTCAGATGCCCCTTCCTCAGGAGTGGCCTCTCCCCAATCTATAGGTTAGATCAGCCTCCCCTCCCCCAAACCCCGCTGCTCCCACCCCCCAAACTCTCATATTACCCTGTACTTTTCCTTCATAACACCTCTTGCAGATTGCAATTACACACTTGTACAGGGGGTTACTTGTTTATATCTGTCTCTCCCACTAGACTATAAGCTCCACAAAGGCGTGGGTGGCACTAATATAGTACCAAGCACATAACAGGTATTTAGTAAATATTTATTGTTTCCCTCATCCATTTCCCTTACCTTCCTCTCCCCTGGGTAAATCTCAATGATCCTTTAGGGTCCAGCTCAACTTTTCTCCAGGAAATGTCCTCAAGTGGGAGGATGGGAAGGGATCCATGTTTGTGTCCCCTTAGCATCCACCTACCCCTAACCCCTCACAGCCACCATCAGAGGGCAATGTAAAGAAAAACTCTTGTGTTTCTCCTTTGCTACTCACACAGAATACTTCTGTGACCAGACATGTGGATTTTTTCCCCACACTAACCAATTCTCTGACAGTAGCTGGGTATCTCACATTCAATTCAGTTCTGATACTATCTACCTGGAGTTAGTGTCAGATCCTACAGGTTAAGTAAGGGCTCAGTCCCACAAGATTGCTCCCATCTCACATGCCAATTGAAAGCCCCAGGTTGTCACCTATACTTCTGTAAATCAGGGTCCCCCACGACCTCCTCCTCAGGTTCAATAATTTGCTAGAATGGCTCACAGAACTCAGGGAAACATGCTTACCCATTTATTGTATAATAAAGGATATGATAAACGATACAGATGAGCAGCCAAATGAACAGATACACAGGGTAAGGTCCGGGTCCTGAATACAGAAGCTTCTGTCCCCGTGGAGTTGGGGTGCACCACCCTTCCGACACGTGGATGTGTTCACCAATCTAGAAGCTCTCCAAACCCTGTAGTTCAGGGATTTTTATGAAGCCTTCATCACATAGGCATGATTGATTAACTCAATCTTCAGCCCCTCTCCCCTCCCAGGAGGATGGGGAGAGGGGCTGAAAGTTCCAACCTTCTAATCATAACTTGGCCCTTCTGGTGACCAAGCCCTTCCTGAAGCTATTGTAGAGGAGGAAGACATTTCCTCTTCCCAAATGTGGGTTCGTCTGGCCGGAGAATGAATTAAATTCACATGAGACAGAATAGCAAGAGAAAATTAAACAAAGTTTTATGAGGAACTATGGCCCGGGGCCTTTCTTCCCAAAGGAAGAAAGGGCACTGAAGAAGTGGGGTACACAGAGTGGTTATATACCCCCAAACAGGATATTTCACATATGATTGAAATGTCCCTCCCACAGTACTCACAAGATTGCCCTGTTGGCACAGCTCTTGATGGACACAGCAGGTAGTGGGTCTGCTATCTTGGTGGGTGTAGCAGGAGGCAAGTCTATTGTCTGGAGCTGGGAGGTCACAGGTGAACGCAGCAATCAGTTCCTAGCCTAAGGAAAGATGCTTAATCCTTAAAGAAATGCCAAAGTTGGGAGGAGGAGGGAAGTCAGTTACAGGAGGTTACCAGACAAGCACAATAAACAAATGCAGATTTAAGTCCTTGCCTTTGGCATTGATTAAGAGTTTCTAGAGAGAAGGTCATCTCCTCTCTTCTTCCTGGTACAGAGAGGGAGGCACCTTTTACAGATAGAGATTTACCTTACAAATGTAAATGTGTCCTAACAAAGGGCAAGTTCCATTCCTCAGAGCCTCCTTCCCTGTCCCAGTTTGTCAAAAGCAATCAGCCTCAAATAATTCTGATGCCAAAGAGACATATCTTGGGGTGGCCATTTCCAGGTCCCCACACTATCTAGGAGCCCATTAAGAGTTGCCTCATTATGGGGCCGGCCCCATGGCTGAGTGATTAAGTTCACGTGCTCTGCTTTGGCGGCCCAGGGTTTCGCCAGTTCGAATCCTGGGCGCAGACATGGCACCGCTCATCAAGCATCCCACGTGCTTGGGATCCCACATGCCACAACTAGAGGGACCCACAACTGAAAATACACAACTATGTACCGGGAAGCTTTGGGAGAAAAAGGAAAAGTAAAATCTTTAAAAAAAAAAAAAAAAAGAAGAGTTGCCTCATTCAAACAAAGATGCTCCTAGCATCTTTATTGCTTAGGAAATTACTAAGGTTTTAGGAACTCTGGCGAGGAGCTGGTTATTATATCCCAATATCATAGGCAGCATACAGAGATCTTTGCTGTCTGCAACCTGAGAGAACAGTACACATGACATGAGGCTGTCCTGCTTCCTCCTTGTCCACTCCAGCCTAGTACAGTGCTTGACTAGTGAAAACAGAATGGAACTTGATATCACCAATGTGCAGCCTGCCCACCCATCTGTCTCTGAAGACCCCTGGGATCTGTCTATTTTCCTATGAAAGAGACATCATGCATTTATTCACTCATTCACTTATTCACCAAGGGAGAAGGTATAGCAGATTGGACGCCTATGCCCTTGGACCAGTTCCTTCCCCTCTCCAAGGTATATTTTTCCCATCTCTAAAATGGGGCTAATGACAGTGCCTGCGTCATAGGGTTGTCTTGAGAATGAAGTGAGAGAATTCTTGAAAAGGGCTTAGCATAGTATCTAATGCATAACAGACAGTAAATTTTAGCTGCTATTATAGCCTGAGCCCTCAGGTGGGCACTGGCAAAAATGTGAAGCTGAATTAGACATCTAGTAGGGAAGAGAGAGAGGAAAGCAAATCATCACTAGATAATAAAGTGTGACCAGTTCTACTAGACATAGACAAGAGTTAAGGGTAAAAAATTCTAGATTTTCCAAACACCCTAGTTTCCCTTACAGATATATTTTTCTATGTGCAGGGAGGGTGGTGTGGGTTGTGGGCTCTGCCTATCCCAACTGTGAAAATTAATGAACAGAAACCTCATTTAAAATGGAGTTGGGGGGCCGGCCTGGTGGCACAGTGGTTAAGTTCGCACGTTATGCTTCTCGGTGGCCCGGGGTTCGCCGGTTCAGATCCTGGGTGCGGACATGGCACCACTTGGCAAAAGCCATGCTGTGGTAGGCGTCCCACATAGAAAGTGGAGGAAGATGGGCATGGATGTTAGCTCAGGGCCAGGCTTCCTCAGCAAAAAGAGCAGGATGGGCAGTAGTTAGCCCAGGGCTAATCTTCCTCGGAAAAAAATGGAGTTGAGAGGCCAGAAAGGGGACCTCTCACACACCTACCACTCAAGGTCAACACAGACCTCAACAGGAAGAGACCTACCTTGCATCTCCAGTAGGAAGTGATCCTACTTTACTACCTCAGAAGGAGAAAGGAGATTTCTCCTTGCTCAGCAACAGCTCAGCCAACGAGTGACTGTCACAACTCAGCCAATGAAAAGCCGCTATACTGCAAACTCCCAGTCTCCTCCAATAGATTCTTCATTTATAACAGCACCTCCCAACTCCCCCTTCTCCCCTATAAAACAACATAGCTCTCCTTCGTTCTCCAGATTTGCATGTGGTTCATCATAGATTGCATGTTTCAAACTGCAATTCTTGGCTATTCCCAGATAAACTCATTTTGCTGGTAAAATAAATGGCTGTTTTATGTATTTTAGGTCAACACAACCACCTAAGTTCTTCCTTCCGTGTGCAGAGATATTATGAGGAAATGACTCTAACTCTGGCTTCAGTGGTGGTGGTAGTGGGAGGTACTCCAAGAGTCTCCTGTGCTTAAAGTAACCCCTCATTGTTCTCCCAGGAGGTTCACATGGCTAGAGGGGTGGGGATGAAGGGAAAGAGAGGATTCAGAGGTAGAAGGTATGTGACAGGTGCTGTTAGTCTGATTCTTGTGTTTTCCACTTTACTATTCTTTAGTGTATAGTGAAGCTTCCTTTGAAAAGCAGGCTGATTTATCTGAGCCAGGGGACCCCAGAGAACGTCACCCTCCACAGCTGGGTAGAACACTACAGAGAAAACAGTACCTCTCTCTCCCTGGGCATGTGTGGTAGAGGCTGTGGGAATCAGGGTGTGTGTGGGGGTGGGAGGGAAGGCATAGTCAGGACTGTAGCCCTTCACTCCAGGCTCCCTGGATCTTTGGTTGCTGTGCTCTTGGACCCCTCCAGCTGGTTACTCTCCTCCTATGCTGTTGACGGAAGAAGTCTGGGTGCCAGCCCGGTGGCACAGTGATTAAGTTCACATGTTCCACTTTGGGGGCCTGGGGTTCACCAGTTTGGATCCCAGATGCGGACCTATGCACCACTTGTCAAGCCATGCTGTGGCAGGCGTCCCACATATAAAGTGGAGGAAGATGGGCACAGATTTTACCTCAGAGCCAGTCTTCCTCAGCAAAAAAGAGGAGGATTGGTGGCAGATGTTGGCTCAGGGCTAATCTTCCTCAGTAAAAATAAAAAAAATAATAAAATGATACATAAAAGATAATAATAATAAAGAAGTCCGAATGTCAGAGCCTTTCTCTACAGGATACAGTAAAGTTACTCCACAGCCAAGGCCCAGCCCAGCCTTTGCCATGCAGGGCTTCTGGTGACTCTCCTGATTAATGTGTGTGTGACTTGTGAGCAGCTCAGCCTGGAGGAGGGGCTAGGGTTTTTTTTTAATAAAACCTTCGTTTTTTTTTTTTTAAGATTGGCACCTGAGCTAACATCTGTTGCCAATCTTCTTTTTTTTCTTCTTCATCTCCCCAAAGCCCCCGAGTACATAGTTGTATATTCTAGTTGTGAGTGCCTCTGGCTGTGCTATGTGGGATGCCGCCTGATGAGCAGTGCCATGTCCGTGTCCAGGATGCGAACTGGTGAAGCCCTGGGCCACTGAAGCGGTACACATGAGCTTAACCACTCGGCCATGGGGCTGGCCCCAGGGCTGGGGTTTTGAGTCCTGCTGTACCTAGGCAGGGAGGATCAGAGGAGCATTGAGCACTGACTGCCTTCCTGAATCCCACATCATCCCATCCGACCCTCCAGCAAGCCTGTCATGTGGCATTATTATCCTCATTTTACAGAGGAAGAATCTGAAGCTCAGACAGATTAAGGGCCTTGCATGTGATATTTGTCATCATCGTCAAGCATCAGTGAGTCCCTGCTTAGATCACGGCAATTCTTTGCTCAAATCCGCTAATGACTGAGATACTCAGAGGAAAACCTGAAGTCCTCACAATAGCCTATAAAGTTCTGCCCACTGCCTTTCTTTTCTGATCACTTCACTTCCTCCTTGTCCTGCTCACTCTGGTCCAGCCACATTGGCTTCTTTGCTACTTCCTCCTGAATATGACAGACACATTCCCACGTTCCCACCTTAGGGTCTTTGCTCTAGCTGTTTCTTCTGCCCAGAACATTCTCTCCTCCTCACCTCCAAGTCTGTGCTCAAATTTCACCTTCTCAATAAGGCATACCTAGACAACCTTTTAAATTCTGCAAACTGCCTCCTACTCCTACCCATCCCCCTTACTTACAGTAGCACTTATCTTTCACCATGCTATATGATTTACTTATTTATTATACTTATTTGCCAGTCTTCCTTCCCCAGAATGTAAGCTCCAAAAGGCAAAGGGATTGTTATCTTGTTCTCTGATGTTATCTCCAGCCCTTAGAACAGACTGTGGCATTTACCACGTTCTCAATAAAATGTGTCCCGTTGAAGGAATGAATGAATGTATACTGACCCAGGATTGAGGGTTGGAAGCCTCTGGGTTCAGCAGGGTTCCTCCTGAACTCCTGAACTCCTGGAGGGTGGAAGAGGGACTCCGAACGTGGGGAGAGGCCCGGCCTTTGAGGAGGCGCTCGAGGAACTACATTTCCCATGAAGCTCTGGGCGTAGAGGGCCCGCGGGTGCTGCCGGGAAGGGCATACGTGCGAGAAGGCAGGTTCGGGGCCGCAAGGATGACCGCTCAGCAAGGTGAGTTGTTGGCTGGGGTGCTGGCCAGGGTGTGGGTGAGACGCGTCCTGGGATCTTTCCAGACTTGATAAGCCAGGTCGAACACACCCTTGGGGCTCCGAGGAAAGATGGATGAGCGCTGGGTAGAGAAAGGAGCACTTGCGACAGGGATTGAGCCGTTATTGCAGCCGGCGAAGGAGGTTCTTCAGGGGAGGGGGAGGCATGGAATAGATACCTCCTGTTCGCTCCCCCTCACCTCAGTGCATCTATCTGCCTCACGTCAGCAGAAGATGCCTACTGCCCGTTTTACAGATGGGAACATCAAGGCCTGCAGAGAAGAGTCTCAACTACCTACAAACTCCTTACTTGATTTTGTCCGCCAGCCAAAACCCTCAGCTGTGTCTAGTTTCCCTGGACAGTAGGGTCAGGTGTCAGGAGTGGAGTGGAAGCTGACCCTCTGTCTGTGCCCCCAGTTTTCCCACTTTCCTGTGTGGTGCAGCAGTATGCCTGGGGGAAGATGGGTTCCAACAGTGAAGTGGCTCGGCTGCTGGCCAGCAGTGACCCACTGGCCCGGATCTCAGAGGACAAGCCATATGCAGAGGTGAGACCTGGGCTGTATTTCACCCCACTTTACCAGCAGCTGAGACCAAGGGACGTCTCCACTCGGAGAGCCTGAGGCAAGTCATGTGGATCAGCTGGAAGAGGGGAGGCAGCAAAGAAGAGATCCTCTTGGCTCTTCTTATCAGTGCCTGTTGATGAACCCAGATGGTGGCATCAAAAGAAGAGAGGTTTTGTCATAGTGGGCTGGGATTTCCAGTATCATTCTTCCCCCATGAACTGTCAGCACTTAGTGAATTTTAATTCAGCCCTCTTTGACAATTAAAATTTTTACTTTGACTTTTTTTTTTTTTTAGGAAGATTAGCCCTGAGGTAACTGTTGCCAGTCCTCCTTTTTTTTCTGAGGAAGACTGGCCCCAAGCTAACATCCGTGCCCATCCTCCTCTAACTTATATGTGGGACGCCTACCACAGCTTGGTCTGCCACACGGTGCCATGTCCGCACCCGGGATCCGACCCGACCCGGTTAACCCCGGGCTGCTGAAGCGGAACATGCTCACTTAACCGCTGTGCCACCAGGCCGGCCCCAACTTTTACATTTTTAATAACCTAAAATACATATTTCTCCTGCCCTTTAGTAGAGAAAAAACCCAAAGCATAGGAAGACTTTAGCTTCTACTTCTGAGACTGGAATAAATGACTATTAACCTTTCACAGAGCCATTTGAGAGTCAGAACTTTTCAGTGACCTTGACAGTGCAGGTGTCATTCTCCTCATTGGACAGATAAGGAAACTGAGACCCAGAGACAGGAAATAACTAGCCCAAGTTTAGAGGTAGAGCCTGGGTCTCCTGACTCTTGGTGTTCTGCGGTCTGCTGCCTCCCTATATGTGGGTGATGGCATGAGCATTTATACCCAGTCCTGGGAGGCCCATCTCAGGACTCAGCTGCCCCGTGAGGAGCATGGAGTGAGTAGGTTTGGGGCAGGCCAACTGGTACTGCTAGGTTTTCCCCCTTTCCGCCCAAGTTTCCTGTTTTTCCAGATGTGGATGGGGACCCATCCCCGGGGAGATGCCAAGATCCTTGACAACCGCATCTCACAGAAGACCCTAGGCCAGTGGATCGCTGAGAACCAGGACAGCTTGGGTTCAAAGGTCAAGGACATCTTTAATGGCAAGCTGCCCTTCCTCTTCAAAGTGCTCTCAGTTGAAACAGCTCTGTCCATCCAGGCACACCCTAACAAGGTACAGAATCAGATTGGGGCACAGAGGTCAGGGTAGAGAAGAGCTTCTGTCAAGGCCCTCCCACGATTTTTGCTGCTACATTTACCCTACCCATGCCAGGCTCCAGCCCAAAGCTAAATCCAGGCCTGACAACTCCCACTTTAGCTCTGCAAGGCCAGATGCTGGTGACACATGCTGGCAACTAAGTCTAAGTAGACAGGTGAACAGCCTGTGCCAGGGAAGCTTCTCCAGGCTCATTCCTGGGATCTTGTTCCTGGGTTCCTCTTACCCAGCCCAAGACCATTTATGTCTGCCATTTTCCCACCTGGCTCTGTAGGAGAGTTCACTTTCCAGGGCAGGGCAGGTACCCTAGCTGTTGCCTCAACTCCACCCCCGTAGTCTTTGCACACAAGTCTCTGAGTCACAGCCTAAGCATTTGTCTGTCAAAACTCTTCATTTCTAGATGAACAAACGAAGACCCAGAGAAGAATGGGGTTTACCCAAAGCCACACAGCTTGTTAGGGTCAGAGCTTGGCCTGGTGTTAGGGTTCCTTCATTCACAGTCCCGGTCTTTTAAAGTCTGCCCAGCTTTCCCCCAGATTTGGCCCATGTCCCTGCCCTGGGTTGGCTGAACCTCAAGTTTCCGCATTATGCTTTGCCTGGGTTCGTTGCCAGAGGTAAGAAGCCACTGCTGTCTGGTGACTGGGGAGGGTAGAAAGCAAGGGCGGGGTGGGACTTTCCAGCTAGGTGAGGGCTGCACCTTGACCATCCTCCTCTTTCCCTGGCCACCCCACAGGAACTGGCTGAGAAGCTGCACCTCCAGGCTCCACAGCACTACCCCGATGCCAACCATAAGCCAGAGATGGCCATTGCCCTTACCTCCTTCCAAGGCTTATGTGGCTTCCGGCCAGTTGAGGAGATTGTGACCTTTCTGACAAGTAAGGTTGGGCAAAATGCTGAGAGCATGCACACTGGGCCTAGAATGCATGGGGGACCCAGGCCAGAGCTGAACAGTGGCAGAGAACAGAGGCTGAATGCCACAGGAACTGAGGGGCTGGTTGGCCTTATGAATTCTTGGAGCCACTGGGTAGGCCTGTGAGACCAGGCTCAGGTACGGTTGCCGAAGTGGGGAGTGGTCAGTTTTCACTACAAAGTTTGCTTAGCATTGCCTGGCTCCATGGTTAGGGATGGGACGGGGAAGATTCCTCCAACTCCCCACTTCTGTGGGTTCCATCTTGCCATTCCTGATGTGGCCCTGGCCTGGCCTTTCTGCAGAAGTGCCTGAGTTCCAGTTTCTGATTGGAGATAATGCAGCAACACAGCTGAAGCAGAGCATGAGCTGTGACTCCCAGGCCACGGCGTCTGCTCTGCAGAGCTGTTTCTCTCACCTGATGAAGAGTGAGAAGAAGGTGGTAGTGGAGCAGCTCAACCTGTTGGTGAAGCGGATCTCCCAGCAAGGTGAGTATTGTCATAAGCCTGGGTGCAGTGCTCCCTCCTGGGCCCCCAGCACAGACACTAGGCTGTGGGGACAGGGTTCTCAACCCCTTTGCTCAAGTGGAACATTAAAATGGGCCTGACTTAGATGGCCTGTTAGCAACTTAGCATTTCTTTCCCAGTCTTTGTGGAGCAGGGCCCTAGGTTGAGTGCTGCTTCCTAACTTGTCATCTTCTCTAGATGGCTGGAAGCAGACTGGCCTAGAAGTCTGTTAGGATATCTTCCACACAGGCATTCTGAGACTTCTCCAGCCCTACCGCTGCTCCCCATGGATGGATTTGTACTTTGGGGCTAGAGAGCAGGAAGGGGACAAAGAGATTCCCCTCTCCTCCAAAGGGCTGATGCCCAGAATTCTCAATTATGAGATCTTTCCTTAAATACTTGCTCTGTGCCCAACCTTGTGCTAACTAAGGAAAGTTCAGGAAATGACTGTGATGGGTGTGGTCCTGTCCCCTTTGGGTTAGGGAGTCAATACAAGCAGCGTAAAACACAAGGCAGTGGACTCCCAGGTATGACCTTATGTGGCACATGGGGCCCCAGCCCTTTCTCCAGGCAACTCCAGAGCTCTTCTGGTTCTTTCTCTAGGCATTTCCCCTGCTACCTTTGAGGCACAAGGAACTATTTACTTTACCCAAGCATACTGTATGTTTTCTTTGCTTGCGTGTCTCTCCCTTTAGGGCTTCTTGCACTCATAGCAGAACCGATTACTCCTGCCCGGAGCTCCCATAACACCCTGTTTGTATGTCAGGTATAGCCCTTAGCACCTGTGAGTCTATATCATCAGGTACACACTTGTTAAAACTGGGGTTATCTCCAGGCCAGGGACCTGTCTCCTTGACCTTCGTGTCCTCGCAGTGCTTAGCACAGAGTAGGTATTCAGCAGTTGCTGTATGAAGATTCAAAACCACCCTCCAATCCAGACCAGCTAGTGTCTTCACTGTGGCACTGATACACTATGTTTCTACTTACAAACACCCTCCCCCCTTCTCTGCACACTGCAGAACACTCAGCGCACTGACCTCCCCTCCGACTTCCCATAAGCCTTCCTTCACCACTCTGGCCCAAGCTGAGCTCATCCTCCTCTGGTCAGTCTCCAGGACACATTTTGGCCATTGGAGCATTCTGCCTCATGCTACCTGGGGTGACCAACCACCTCAGTTTGCCTGGGACTGAGAGATTTTTTGAGACGTAGGCTTTCAGTGCTAAAAAAGAGAAAGGCCTGGGCTATCTGGGACAGTTGGTCACCCTACATGGAACTCTCAGATATCTCCCTAACTAGATTTTGAGTTCCTAGAATAGTGGTTCTCAACCAGGGGACATTGGCAATTGTCTGGAGACATTTTTGGTTGTCAAAACCTTGCTTAGGGGTGCTAATGGTATCTCATGGGTAAAGGCTAGGGATGTTGCTAAGCATCCAGTGCACAGGACAGTCCCCACAACAAAGAATTATCTGGCCTAAAATGTCAGTAGTGCTCAGATTGAGAAAGACTGTGCTAAAAGGACCACACTTTAGCCCTTTTAGTGCCTAGTATAGTGCTGGGCAGATAGACAGTCAAAATGGGAAAAATGGCACCTCTCTGGGCTGGAGTATCAGGAAGCCTGGCACCCAAAGGACTAGAGGTGTGGCTAGGACATGCTCACCAGTTTCCAGATTCATGTGGGCAGGGACTTCCTAAGAGCTCCCTGGGCAAGGTGGGGCTGTGAACACCACTGTGTGTTCCTAAGTGGCCTTGGGGTGTTCTGTGACCCTCAGTGGCTGCTGGAAACAATATGGAGGACATCTGCGGGGACCTCCTGCTGCAGCTGCACCAGCAGTATCCAGGTGATATTGGATGCTTTGCCATCTATTTCCTGAACCTGCTTACCCTGAAGCCAGGGGAGGCCATGTTTCTGGAGGCCAACGTTCCCCATGCCTACCTGAAAGGAGGTGAGCCACATTGCAGCAGTGAGCCCACTACCATCCCCTTGAGCCTTGTTTCCCCATTGGGACAAAAGTGGAGGAGGGTAGTCAAGCAGACCTTCTTTAAGCTCCCATCCAGCTCTGACATCCCAGGGTTCCTGGGGTCAGCAGGAAAGCAGCTAGTGGGGATGATGAATGCCAGCTTGGTGTTGTACACTGCTTGAATCTTCACACTAACTCCCCTCGTGATACTCTCATGATAAGTCCTGTCAGAACTACAATTTGAACCCAGGCTATACTGGATCAAGGCTGCTGTTCTCCCCAGCATCACACTGCCTTTGCATGTCTGTCCTATCTATCCAGAGATTTTTACATTAAAATACACGTTACCACAGAAGGGTGTCACATTTTGACTGTTGGCTATTTATCCACTTAGGGACAGGATTCTGTGGTAGAAGTGGAGAATACAGAATCTGGGGAGGGCTGGGGCTCCCCCAGGGGTTAACATGACTCCCCTGACAATAGTGGGTGATGTGTCACCTGTTTTCGGTATCTGATGTCTTTGGCTGGCTCTCCCAGAGACTGCAATTCACACATTTTTACCTACTTCTGCAGGGGGTTCATGGCACTCAGGTTAGGAGGCCCAGCCCTGAAGAGTCAGATTCCAAGGTATCCTTATCCTTCATCAGCTTAGCACATAACTGTCTGTCCCCAGACTGCGTGGAGTGCATGGCATGTTCAGACAACACAGTGCGTGCTGGCCTGACACCTAAGTTCATCGATGTTCCAACCCTGTGTGAGATGCTCAGCTATACATCCAGCCCCAGCAAGGACAGGCTCTTTCTTCCAACACGGAGTCAGGAAGACCCCTACCTCTCTATTTATGATCCCCCAGTGCCAGACTTCACTGTTATGAAGATGGAGGTGAGTGGGGGGCCATGGTAGGTGTTGTGTGGCATGAAAAACCCTGGCAAAGGCTACAATTTGGAGTATACCTAGGGCTGGGTTTCCTTTCTGTCCAGCTCACTTCGTGGGGGATGGCCACAGGGCCTGCTCACTCCTCTCTGTAACAGGGACCAGATGTGGGCATCCATACCAACAAGAGCCTGAGAGGTGGCAGAGCACTCCCTCTCACTGTGCTTGGGGTTGTTGTGGGCCCTGTGAGCTACACTATCCTATTGTTTCTTTTTGCCCAGGTCCCTGGCTCCATCACTGAATACAAGGTCTTAGCGGTGGATTCTGCCAGCATCCTCCTAATGGTACAGGGGACAGTGACAGCCAGCACTCCCACAGCCCAGTCAACAATCCCCCTGCAGCGTGGCGGGGTGCTCTTCATTGGGGCCAATGAGAGTGTCTCATTGAAGCTCACTGTGCCTGAGGACCTGCTGATATTCCGTGCCTGCTGTTTACTGTAGAAGCCACAGCCTTCTGGCTCTCTTCTGCAAGTCACCCTAAATCCTAGTCAGCCACACCTCCGACCCAGGCCAAACCCCTTCCTGCTCTGGACTCTTTGGGTACACCCTGGAAGAGCTGGGGTAGAGGAGTGAGCTTGAAGGTATGACTCCTGAGCAGACCTAGGCTGATCCATCTTCTTCCTGGGAGGAGGGACCCATGTGAGGACTAAGGGCTGACACTCCCCCTTGTATTGTTGCCACACCTGAGCCAGGCTCTCCTCAACACAGGAGGCAGCAGCTCTGTTCCAGCCTATAGCATTAGGCAGGCTGGTGAAATCTATGATTAGCTCAGCATCAGTCACAGCAAGAGGGTAGGTAATTAATTTCTAAGAACAGGGTTCTGGCCCTGAGACTGCCCATTTCCTTAGGTGCAGAGGAGGAGAAAGGGTAAGCCTGTGGACTGATAAATTGTTCTTCATCACCCTCTTGTTCTGTCAAAGCAATTAAAGAACACTTGTGTAGAGGCTGTGGGGTAAAGAGCACTCAGCCTTTGGCATTCTAGTCTCTGAAGTGGGCTGAAAGATGCCTCCCTGGATGTTATCCAGCTTTTGCTTTATTCCTGCTTCACACAGCTTCCTCAAGTGGGCAGGGTGGACTCCAGAGCCCTTTTATGGGAAGGTGTGGGAGAGGCAGCTGGCTTCAGCCTCAGATGGAGAGCTTTCAGACAAGCCTTGGGCCCTCCAACCCTGCAGACAGTGAAAGGTGGGTCTAAAGATACTATGCATTGTCAGTGCAAGCTGCTTCTCTCCAGTGTTTCAGTTGGCTCTAGGGCACGGATCAGCAAGCTAAGGCCAGCAAGCTGGATCTGGCCACACCCATTTGTTTACATCCTGTCCGGCTGCTTTCAGACTATAATGGGAAAGTTGGATAGATGTGCCAGACTATGTGGCCTGCCAAGCCAAAAGTATTGACTGCCCTTCATAGAGAAAGTTTTGTCAAGCACTTCTCTAGAGCACATTCACTCATTCTAGATACAAGGAAGGACCCGGGGACAGGCCGATCCAATTCTCATTGTGAAGAGAAACCTAGCTACTTTTTCTAAACTGGCTGCGGAGTACCTAGGAGAGCATCTAGTCTCCCTTTTCCTACCCTCTTGAGGTGGGACACACCTCCACAGGAGGCTGCACAGCTGTCTGCTTTGCCACTGAAGTTTCTGACTGGTAGTCTTAGATCCTGTCACCCCAGACTAAGCAGAGACCTAGGCTATTGGCTCCTTCCTGTGAGGTAAGGGTTTAGACTGGCACAAAAGGATCTTTCTGAGCTGCTGCCCACAGTAGACCCCCTGTACAATGTAATTCCTTCAAAAAAGTTCTGATCAATCTGTTCTGTTTTTATTGGCTTCCAAATTTTCTTCAGCTAAAAAATAAAATAAAATGACCTGGGAAGAAAGGGTCTGCTAAAGGGAACCCATTTTAAAGAGAAGTGATGTGCAAAGGTCTAGTCCATCTATGGTCTCCAATGAAGCAGGCCTGAAAATGAGGCCCATTGGGAATAGCAGAAAGGAGAGAATGTCCTAGGAGGAATGGTCACAGTTGGGGTTATTAGCCTATTTCTTCATTTCAGAATTCAGAAAGAACAGTGATTTTTGTCTAGGCCTTTCTTAAAAATCCTATTGCAACACAGAGACAGCTCTACTATCATGATTCTATTTATTCTTAGAAACTTACAGAGCTGTAGAAGCATAAGCCAAGAGTTCTGTACTCTGTAAATACCATACAGTGCCACTCCCACCTGTGAGGTAAGCCCAAATACACACCTCTCTCCCCACGGCGGTGTCACTTGCAGAACACCCAGCACTCTGAATTAAGGCAGTTTGGCTCTGGGCACTTTGGTGCCTTTTATTGGTGACATTTTAGGCCGTGGCCTGGGGCCCCAAACAACTATTTCTACCCTGCCTTGCTGCACAGTGTCCTCTGTTCCAGGTTCCTGCAACTTTTTCCACAAAGGTAATACCTCCCACATGGGGTCAACCAGCTCTGAACATCCTCTTCAGGGACAGCTGCAGCCAAATACACCACTGCTGATTTATAGCAACAACTACCCAGAGGGCCTTGGTCTTGGAGTCCTGCTGCCACCCTCCCCCCCCAGCAGCTGCCAAATGTTCAAGCTACTCTGCCTTAACTAACCCCCACAGAAATGTGGCCCCACAGTTAGCTTCCAGAGCCGCTTTCTGGCCCCCACTGGGTTTCCCACTACCACCACTTTTTTTTTTTTTTACACTGTCCTGCTTCTGAACCCTTTCTTCATGTGCACTCTTCCACATCTGCAGAGACCAGAAAGGCCTGGATGTAATCTCTGTGGGTGGCCAGGGGCTTCAGAATGGAGATGTTCTCACTCCCTGCAGAACTCTCATTCTCATCCGATTCCAGAACAGAATAACTATCTGCCTCCCCTATTCCCCAGACCCCAACCTGAAGTACCTCTGGTCTCTGTTCCCTCTCGCTCCTGCTGTGATGCTGTTAGATTGTAGAATAAAAGTTAGCCACAGCCCCCTGGATACCGTATACTCCTCACAACTTTCTATGACTTGAGAAAAGCACCAAGATAGATGCCAATTGAGCAGTGAGAGGATTATCCTCATGAGGACAGTCGTATGACAAATAAGGCCTTTTTATCAATGTTTTTCAGTCTTCCAATCACCCCATGTGGTAGCGGAAGAGACTGTGCCATCCCTCATATATTCCTGGCAGTCATAGGACATCAAATGAAGCAAAAGACTGGCACTTTCCCATGTTAAGCCTACACCCCAATCCTGACTGCCATGCCCCTTAGGCTGGGAACTCTGTCCACTCCCATTCAGTCCTCACCACAATTCTGGCTGAGGCAAGAAAAAAAGGAACCATTGCAAAACTAAGTTCTAGAAGGAGGCCTGATATAGCAATAGATGTTATCTAGTGGTAATCACAGGGGAGATCATGCCTGTCTTTGCTGTTGTGTTCAGACTGGGGCCTGAGAGAGGCTGTGTTGCACCCAGAGGTTTACTATAAAGCCCAATGCTGAGTATACACCATGAGGCCCATGCAGTGGTCAGAGAAATCTGGAGGGCTGGATGGCATACAATGGACCACACTAGGATGAAGGAAGGCCTTCTGCAAAGGCAAATTATCTCCTCAGGCAGGGGCCTTGGGACCCGGCATAGGTCCCTCTTCCCCATCCTGTCTCTGGGCTTCCGTCTATGTCAAAGCCCACGTAACTGTGCCAGTGTACCTTTCACCCATTGCTAGTCAAGTTTAAAAAGCTAAACAAACAGGAAGGCACCTGACTGCTCCCTACAGCTCCCTCTGCTGGTAATCAAAAACTGCAGGCTTCTAGGTGAGCTCCAGTCCCTTCAGCCAACCTTTAGCTCAAAGAGCAGGTGGAGAACTAGCTAAGACCAAGGCGAAGCATGGTGACCAAGGAAAGACAAATAAATATGTACATAGTGGAGCAGTTTTTCTCTAACTAGGGATGGCCTGACCAGAGTCACTAAACCCACTCAGACTATTGGACCAGTTGGGGATGCCCTGCGTCCAGTGATTCTGGAACCTTGATCCTGGTGTACCATCAAGCAACCTGCTATACTCCCTGCCAAAGTCAGACAGGCACAACCAGATGAGAGCCAAAGGGCCCTGCTTTACGCTCTCTCAAAGGTCAAACATGTAACCCACGTTGGAGCTAGGAAGAGGAGAACACATGGAATTTCTTGAACTGGTCCCAAATAGTTAAATTAGCTTTCAAAGATTCCCAGCTGCAAGTCATAAAGTGCTATTTTCTGCCTCCATATAACACCATCCAGCATAGCCTGGGCACAAAAGCTCTCTTTTCCCCTCCCTAGAGTATGATAACAAATACCAGTCAAGAAGTCTGCAGGTGTTTTTCTTAGCCAACTTTGCCACTCACCATAAGATCCACAATTACCTCTGTTCTTGCCCTTATTAAAGTGGTTTCTCCAAAGTCTGCTCCAACAGCAGAGGAAAACTGCAGAATTCCACCCATCACCCCATGACCCAGATGGGGGCCTCTGGCCTGAGAAGCACCAGGTCACTGACCTTCCCAGAGGGTCAGTGCCTCCAGTGATTCTGGGGCTGACAGTAGTTCCCACTGCACTCTGTGAACTATGAATAATGGCCAACAGGGCTCTGCTGACATGGAGAGCAGGGCCCATCTTAGAGGGTTATGTCTACTGGAGGGTACAGGAGGAAGAGTCCCCAAGACAGCACCAGCAGCAGGAGCACGTTGAGGAGGCCATAGGCTTGGGGGGAATGAGATCCAAGTCCTCATCATCTGGAATCTCATCTAGGTGATACCCATCCTGGAGCAGCTGCCGGCTCACATCCTGGTTCACCTGCTAAGAGCAGGAGAAGAGAGAACTATAAGCCAGGCTGCAAAGCAAAAATAACTGCTACCCAAAAGGCAGACCCACATTCCCTTACCGGAGCTTCCTGTCTATGCTCCCTCCTTAGGCCAACCTGGAGGAACCAGGAGGAAGTAACACCTTTTCCTACCTGTGCCTCGTCCAGCAGTGAGGGGCAATCAGGGGCCTGAGCCAGTACTGTCCAGACTGCACTCCCAAGGGAGATGCTCTCACTAAAGAATCCTGAGGCGTCTGATGTAAATATCAGATCCTAGATTATGTTTGAAAGTCAATGCCCTGACCATTCCCTATGAAGGCTTAAGACTATGGGGCAATGATACAAGAACAATGGGGTAGAAGAGTAGAGGAATCTGGTTATAGTGGAATGGGGTGGGGAGAAGCTTTGTCTGCACTGCCAGTTAGATGTGCCATCCTTCGATGCCAGCAGAGCTCGTTCCCTACAAAGTGGACCCTGTCAGCCTGGCTTCATCAGTTCCACTGAGCAGAAGGAAAATGAGACTGGGAATAGTGTAGTACTTTCTCTGGCTCTTGGCTAATTTTTCTTCTCTTAGCTTTAACAATCTTAGACACCCAGATATTCAAGGAAGATACAGTTTATAAACTGCCTGGGGGCCAGCCCGGTAGCGCAGTGGTTAAGTTTGCATGTTCCGCTTCTCGGCAGCCCAGGGTTCGCCGGTTCGGATCCTGGGTGCAGACATGGCACCGCTTGGCAAAAAGCCATGCTGTGGTAGGCATCCCACGTATAAAGTAGAGGAAGACGAGCATGGATGTTAGCTCAGGGCCAGTCTTCCTCAGCAAAAAGAGGAGGATTGGCAGTAGTTAGCTCAGGGCTAATCTTCCTCAAAAAAATAAATAAATAAATAAATAAACTGCCTCTACTCTCTTTGGCAGAAACTTAGGGGGTGGCCAAGAGTTTCCAGGAGAATAAGGAAGAAATACCACTGGTGTACAATCATGTCCCCAGCACTTCACCTCTGTCAAAGGCAGTAAGCTGCACATGTGAGAACTTTATGTCCCTTTGTTTCTGTCTGGGACAATCACTCTGGAAACATGTCCAAAAGGCCAGCCCAGGAGTATCTCAGTCTGAGTTCCCATAGATGGAACAACTGAAGGAACAGAAGTCGTTGGCCTGGAAGAAAGTAAGCTTGGTGGAGGATGGCTGGGGGAGGGACATGAATGCTGACCTGAGAGAAAGGACAATCAAAAGAAGGGAGACTACAATTACTGTGTGACACTGGAGGGCAGGCTTAGGACCACTGAGTCCAGGCTGCAGGAGACATTTCAAATTAATAATCAAGACTTCTCTAAGAGCTACCTGAAGAAGGAATTGTGCATGTGTGTGTATTTGCGGGAGGGCAAGCAGCAAGGCTTCTTGGAGGTAGTTGAGTACCTAATTATAAGAAGCATTCAAGCAAGCCGAAGCTAGTAAACACTTAGCTCAGATATATCAAGAGGATTCCTTTTCTCAGTAGTGACCTGGACTAGAAGGTTTGTGAGGCCATTTCCATCCCTAAGGTTCTGTGGTCTCCTGGATTTTCAACAGCCCTTCTCAGACACCTATACCTCTGTTGGGGGAAGAGGGCAGAGTAGAAGATTGGAGAACAGACCGGAAGTCTGGCACAGTGCCGTGCACACAGCAGGCACCAGACAAGCATTTGGCAGTGGCGGTGGCGCTGCCTGCAGCCTGGCCTTGCGCAGAAAGGCGCTCTGGACTTGCCTCTGCAGAGGAATACCCGGAAGAGTATCTGGATTCCAGCTCCCCATCACTAGGAGAAGAGGAAGACAGTCAGTTCAGGGGGATGCCTGTGGAGCACAGCTGCAAATGGCAAGGTGGAGAGCATGCAAGGGGTCTGGAGGACTTGTGAAGCAAAGGCCACACACCATAGAATTCAAGCCCAGTATCTGCTGTGAGTACAAACAGCTCCTTCAGTTCGCTCCAGCAGGGAAAGGGTCACCGTCACTAACAGTACAGACATGATAGGGCAGGATGACTCCCCCAGAGAAGGTTGGTATTCCAAATCCAAGAGCAACACGTTCACCTAGGAGTCTGCTAACCAAGCCATCCTGGGAAGGGATAGTGCTCTGAAGACAGCCCTGGAACATGCAGGAAGGGTCTTGGAAGAACAGGGAACAAGCAAAGGCACCAAGCTACCTGCAGTTTTACCCAAGTCATTCCCCAAGGGGTATTTCCAAGGAGAGCACTCACCTGTCAGAGTCGAGGGACACCAGGTTTTCATCTGGACTCTGACTAAGAGCAGTATAGCCCTTGTTAAACTTCACCGACCTGAGGGGAGATGGAGGAGAGACCAAGCATAGATGAAGCACCAGTATTTCACAGGGAAAGCCAAAGTCCTCTCCCTTATGGAAGAAGAAGCGACTGCACTACTCCTGACTTGCCTTCTCCCTGATCACACAGCCACCACTGCCTGCCGTGTACTATCTGGCATTCGCACTTCCTCGCACCACTCCCCCCCAACTGTTCCTGAGGAAAAGCCCCTCCCCCCACCTTACTTAACCAGAGAACAGAAACGGCAAGTCCCTTCACCTCTGAGTTTTACCTCTTATCTGTAAAAGAAGCACTGAAGAAGCTCCAATTCAGCCCTCAGAGTTTACCACTCTGTTAAAAAAAAAATAACAGCGCTGGCTGTTCCCACACTGCTCTCCATCCTCACTCCTGGGGACCCAGCTACTCTGCTCCTCCCTAACTTGGTCAGACAGTGATGGATCGCAGGCACCGACTAAACTCTCTCATTCCAAAGCGCTTTCCCTGAGACCATCACATCCTTAAAGGGAAGGAAAAGCTCGCTCCTCTTCCGGTTTTAAAATAGAGAACCTGACAGGCTGGCGTCATGGGATTCACCAGCCTTAACCGTGAGTACTGTCGCCCAGCCTGAGGACCAGGGCCTTCTCTGGAAAGTGCTTGCACAGGGGAGGTGGCGCCTGCTGGACCTTTTCCCGGAAGAATCGGGGCGCTTCGGCGAGGCCCCCAGCATGCCTTTTCTCCGCAGAACGGCCTTGGCCAGGTCCCGGTGCTTCTCTGGAAGTCAAAGGGCCCGGGTCAGCGGGGTCTTCCCCACTCGCCGTGGCTCCCAAACAGATTTTCGGGGGCGGGAGCGGGCTGCAGAGCCCCTCCGAGGTGGCCCAGAGGGGCTCCGGAGCCTGCCCCGGGACCCGGCAGCCCGCCCAGGCACAGACCCGCTATCGGGCCGCACTCACGCAGCTTGGCCTGAATGGAAGGCGCTCGCGTCACCATGTAGGGCCCCCGCTTCTCCACAGCCGCCGGGGTCCGCTCCCCCAGCCTGGGGACTCCGCTGCCCCTTCGCCCAGAGGGCGGACCCGCAGCTCCTGCCACGCGGGCCGGGGTCCCCCCGGGCCGGGCTGCAGGACTACACGCCCGCGCCGCGTGCACGCCGGGCTCCGCCGTCGCCATGGTCTGGCCCCGCCCCGCCGGGTCTGGGAGCCCCGCCTCATGGCTAACGAGCCGTCGGCCGGGGGTAGGCGGCCTCTCCTTGAGCAAGATGGCGGCGCGCAGGTGCGGGCCGCACTCTTCCGAGCTTTCCGACCCCGCCTCCTGTGGGGTTGGCCCAACTGTTCCGTCCTTCCGGGGGCTGGGTAGTTTCACTCCCTCCTTTCCGGCACACTGCGGTACTTGTAGTTGGCCTGAGGCTGGCATGTGGAGGCCAGTTCTGTCTCTAGTTGAAACTGAGTATTGATATTTATGGCAGGCCGCGAGTGGGCGCCCGCGGGCCGGAGGCCGAGCCCTTTACGCCCTGGCACGCGCGCGCTCTCCGCAGTGTCTTCTCGCAGGTCATCTCGCCACAGCTGGAGCTCCCCAAGGACAAACCCGAGAAAGCCCGAGTCGAACCGAAAAGAGCTGTATGAGAAAGGGAGTTATTAGAGCCCTTCTCCAGAAAAGAAAACAGGCCTGAGAGAGAGGTTCTAGGACCTTCTGGAGGTCACACAACTAGAAACCTCCTGTGCTGATCCATCTAACGCCAAACCCGCGTTATATCCAACACCACGCGGTGCCTCAGACGTTTGACAAGGCCTGACCCTCCCTAGGCGTCAGTTTCCACATTTTAAAGTAGAACTGACGTCACTACCCGCCTTAGAGGGACAAATAAGGGAAAAGTAGGCCTTGAAAAGAAGGGTGAAAGTGCGAGGAGTCTGTTTGTGGCAGGGCACAGAGCTGTCACGGCTCTTGACTTCTCTGGCCCCAGGGGATGTGCTTGCTTGTGGCTAGCTGGAAGGAAACTCCAGATCCTCGAGGGAATTGCCAAATCTCACGAGGCTGTCCCAAGGCTAATTTATTGGCCTCCTCAGGGTAGGTCAACATTGTGCAACTTCTGAGCCCCCAGGACCACCCAATCAGTTGAATAGAACTATGCCTTAGGGAAGATAGGAGAAAAGAATTTAGGGCTGGAATTTTTGAAAAGTCAGAAGCACAAAGGAATGCTAACTGTTTTGGTAGATTCCACCCGTGTTTTTGACTTCTAGAAACAGCAGTTTCCTATGGCTCAACTTAATCTTCCCAATGAAGCCAGTTGTTACTGCTGTTATGCAAATAAAGACTTAGACTTGGTCAAATTCACCAGTTAAGTGGTAAACCTTGGAATCTGAACCCCAGCTCCCAGTGGACTCCAAAGAAATGGTTCTTCTGGTGGCTATGCTGCCTGTTAAACTGATGGGGACCCCACCAAGGACCAAAGAAAATGCCATCAAAACCCACTTGATGTCACAAAATCTTTTGTAGTGAAAAGAGTCTGAGTGCCCTCATCTATGCCCCTCCTGCGTCTCCCATCATTAGTTTTCAGTTAATTGCTATGTGATTGAACACGGACCCTGAATCCGGATTATTTGCTCTGCCACTTGCAGGAAAATTATTTAACCTCTTTATGTGTCAGTTTCTTTAGCTGAGAAATGGGGATAATAATAGTATGTATCTAATAGAATTGTGAAGTTAAACTGTAACGTGCTTGGAATGGCACCTGGCATATGGTAAGCACTCAAGAATGTACCCTTACAAAGCTTACACAGTGTTCTAAGGATTTAGTGTTTATTCTCTCACTTGGCTTTACACTCCCCAAGGGCAGACTGCCTTATTCATTTTGTATACGTTGTTTTTAGCACAAAGTCATAGTAATATGTATTTATTGAGTGGCTGTCCTATTTCTCCTCTTAACTTTTAGTTAATTTAGAATCATAGAACTTTGGGGCTGGGAGGGACCTTAGAGACTATATAGTCCAAATTCTTTTTTTTTTTTTTTTTTGAGGAAGATCAGCCCTGAGCTAACATCCATGCCCATCTTCCTCTACTTTATATGTGGGACACCTGCCACAGCCTGGCTTGACAAATGGTGCGTATGTCCACACCCAGGATCCGAACCAGCGAACCCTGGGCCCCGGAAGTGGAATGTGGGAACGTAACTGCTGCGCCAGCAGGCCAGCCCCAAATTCATTTTATTAATGAAGAAATTGTGATTGCCCAACTGTCCTGACTTGGGTGTGGGCAGTTCTCTTTTCCACTGAAGATATTATGTTCACTAGGAACCTAAGAAAAATAAATTACTCTTCGCTCCCCAAAACAAACAACAAAGAATAAAATCTAGGTTGTGAGGGGCTGAGTCTCCAGGGCAAGAACTGCCACAGCACACAAGGCACAAAACCCCTCCTGCTCACCCCTGCTACTCAGATCCTAACACAGAATGACTGTGCTCACTCCCCTGATGGGCCTGGGGGTCCTCAGGTCCTCCATTCAGCGAAGGTTTATTCATCTCCTAATGTGTGGCAGGTGCTATGCTAGGCCCTGCAGATCTAATGATGAACAGGACAGATAAGGTCCCTCCTAGTACCTGATTCTCCGTCTTGTTTTATTCTTTGTTGTTTGGGGTAGGGGGTGGATTCTTGGCTGTTAAGAGCAAAGGCTCCCGCCCTGGCTTTCAGGTCTTCCTGCCCACATTGGGGAGTTATATCCTTTATCCTTGGCTTCAGGTCATGGAAATCCCACCCAGTCCCTAACCTTTCTTGGTCCTGGGACGCATGAATCATGATCAGTTGAGAATTCTGGTTCTGCTGTCCATTGGAGCCAAATTCCTTCATCTAGGCAGGTATCTGGGATTAGGCATAGGAAGGGATGGGGGACAGTGGTGAATTTTTCTTCTTTAAGCTTTATTAGCAGGCTTTTTTTGGTGAGGAAAATTGGCTCTGAGCTAACATCTGTTGCCAATCTTCTTCTCTTTTTTCTCCCCAGAGCCCCAGTACATAGTTGTATATCCTAGTTGTGAGTCCTTCTGGTTCTTCTATGTGGGATGCACCATAACATGACTTGATGAGCGGTGTGTAGGTCCGTGCCCAGGATCCACACAGGTGAACCCCGGGCCACTGAGGCGGAGTGCACGAACTTAACCACTATGCCACTGGCCAGCCCCTGAATTTTTTTTAATTGAGGTATAATTGTCATATAACATTATATTAGTTTCAGTGTACAACATAATGATTTGATATTTGTATACACTGTGAAATGATAACCAGAATAAGTCTAGTTAACATCCATCGCCATATACAGTTATAAAATTTTTTTTCTTGTGATGATTACTTGTAAGATCTACTCTCTTAGCAACTTTCAAATATGCAATACAGTATTAACTACAGTCACCATGTAGTACATTACATCCCTATGAGTTATTTATTTTATAGCTGGAAGTCTGTCCCATTTGATCCCTTTCACCCATTTCACCAATCCCCGACAACTGGCAACCGCCAATATGTTCTCTGTATCTATGAGCTTGTTTGTTTGTTTGTTTGTTTTGTTTTTTAGATTCCATATATAAGTGAGATCATACAGTATTTGTCTTTCTCTGTCTGGCATTTCATTTAGCATAATGTTCTCAAGGTCCATCCATGTTGTCACAAATGGCAAGATTTCATTCTTTTTTTATGGCTGAGTAGTATTCCATTGTGTGTATATATATCTTCTTTATCCATTCATCCATCAGTGGATACTTAGGTTGTTTCCATATCTTGGCTATTACAAATAATGCTGCAATGAACATGGGGGTGCAGATATCTTTTTGAGTTAGTGTTTTCATTTCCTTTGGATAAGTACCCAGAAGTGGAATTGCTGGGTCATATGGTAGTTCTATTTTTAATTTTTTGAGGAACCTCCGTACTGTCTTCCATAGTGGCTGCACCAACAGTGCGAAAGGGTTCCCTTTTCTCTGCATCCTCGCCAACTCTTATTTCTTGTCTTTTTTATAATAGCCATTCTAACAGGTGTGAGGTGATTTCTCTCTGTGGTTTTGATTTGCATTTCTCTGATGATTAGTGATGTTGAGCATCTTTTCATGTGCCTATTGGCCATCTCTATGTCTTCTTTGGAAAAATGGTCATTAAGTAACTACCCATTTTTAAATCAAATTGGTTTTTTTGCTATCAAGTTGTATGAGTTCTTCATATATTTTGGATATTAACCCCTTATCAGATATATAATTTGCAAATATTTTCTCCCATTTGGTAGGATGCCTTTTCATTTTGTTGATTGTTTCCTTTGCTGTGCAGAAGCTTTAGTTTGATGTAGTCCTACTTGTTTATTTTTACTTGTGTTGTCTTTACTTTTGGAGTCAGGTCCAAAAAATCATCACCCAGACTGACATCAAGGAGCTTACTGCCTCTTTTCTTCCAGGAGTTTTATGGTTTCAAGTCTTACATTCAAGTCTTTAATCCATTTTGAGTTACTTTTTGTGTATGGTGTAAGATGTCAAATTTCATTGTTTTGAGTGTGGCTGTCCAGTTTTCCCAACACCATTTATTGAAGAGACTGTCCTTTCCTCATTGTATATTCTTGCCTCCTTTGTTGTAAATTAATTGACCGTATATGCGTGGGTTTATTTCTGGGCTGTCTATTCTGTTCCATTGATCTGTATGTCTGTTTTCATCCCAGTACTGTGCTATTTTGAGTACTGTAGCTTTGTAATACAGTTTGAAACCAGGGAGTGTGATGCCTCAACTTTGGTTCTTCTTTCTCAAGATTGTTTTGGCTATTCGGGGTCTTTTGTGGTTCCATGTAAATTTTAGGATTGTTTGTTCTATTTTTTGTGAAAAATGCCATTGGAATTCTGATGGGGATTGCATTGAATGTGTAGATTGCTTTGAATAGTATGGACATTTTAACAATATTAATTCTTCCAATCCATGAGCACAGATATCTTTCCATTTATTTGTGTCTTCTTCAGTTTCTTTCATCAGTCTTATAGTTTTCAGTGTGTAGGTCTTTCACCTCCTTGCTTAATTTTTTTTTAAAGATTGGCGCCTGAGCTAACATCTGTTGCCAATCTTTTTTTTTTTTCCTTTCTCTCCCCGAAGCCCCCCAGTACATAGTTGTATATTCTAGTTGTACGTCCACCTAGTTGTGCTTTGTGGGATGCTGCCTCACCATGGCTTGATGAGCAGTGCCATGTCCGTGCCCAGGATCTGAACCAGCAAAACCCTGGGATGCCGAAGCAGAGCATGTGAACTCAACCACTCAGCCACGGGGCCAGCCCCTTCTTGGTTAAATTTATTCCTAGGTATTTTATTTTACTTTATTTATTTATTTTTTGGTGAGGAAGATTGGCCCTGAGCTAACATCTGTTGCCAATCTTCCTCTTTTCTTTTCTCCCCAAAGCCCCAGTACATAGTTGTATATCCTAGTTGTAGGTCATTCTGGTTCTTCTGTGGGATGCCACCATAGCTTGGCTTGATGAGCGGTGTGTAGGTCTGTGCCCAGGATCCACACAGGTGAACCCTGGGCCGCTGAAGTGGAGCACATGAACTTAACTACTTGGGCCCGGGGCTGGCCCCTATTTTATTCTTTTTGATGCAACTGTAAATGGAATGGTTGTGTTTTTTTTTTTTTTTTTTTTGAGGAAGATTAGCCCTGAGCTAACATCTGCCAACAATCCTCCTCTTTTTGCTGAGGAAGACTGGCCCTGAGTTAACATCCATGCCCATCTTCCTCTACTTTATATGTGGTACCACAGCATGGCTTTTGCCAAGTGGTGCCATGTCCGCACCTGGGATCTGAACTGGCAAACCCCGGGCCGCCGAAGCAGAACATGCGAACTTAATTGCTGTGCCACTGGGTCGGCTCCTGGTATTGTTTTCTCAATAGCTCTAATAGTTAGTTGTTAGTATATAGAAATGGAACAGATTTTTGTATATTGATTTTGTATCCTGCAACTTTACTGAATTCGTTTATTAGTTCTAACAGTTTTCTGGTGGAGTCTTTAGGGTTTTCTATATATAATATCATGTCATCTGCAAATAGTGATCGTTTTACTTCTTCCTTTCCAATTTGTATGCCTTTTGTTTCTTTTTTCTTGCCTAACTGCTCTGGCTAAGACTTCCAATACTATGTTGAATGAAAGTGATGAGAGTGGGCATCCTTGTCTTGTACCTGATCTTAGAGGAAAAGCTTTCAGCTTTTCACCATTATGTTAGCTGTGGGTTGGCTGTATATGGCCTTTACTATGTTGAGGTACATTCCCTCTATACTCACTTTGTTCAGAGTTTTTATCATAAATGGATGTTGAATTTTGTCAAATACTTTTTCTGCATCATTTAGATGATCATATAGTTTTTATCCTTCATTTTGTTAATGTGGTGTATCATGTTGATTGATTTGTGAATGTTGAATCATCCTTGCATCCTTGGAATAAATTTTACTTGATCATGGTGTATAATCCTTTTAATGTGCTGTTGAATTTGATTTGCTAATATTTTGTTGAGGATTCTACATCTGTGTTCATCAGGGGTGAATATTTTATCATGCTACTTTCCTCTCAGGCTCTCTTTTCTCATCTCATCAGGTTTCAGACTCTAGCCTTCGACTTTTCCCATTGTTGGTAGAACAAAGATAACTGACAGATGAAACTCATTAATCTGCAGGTCTTTCTGGGCTCCGAGGTGACTGGCCCCACCTTCATCCAGATATTAATTCATGTCACCTCTCTCTGGGGAAGAGATATTTCCCAATCCTCACATGGCACTGTCATACACACTTCACATATGTATAAGGAAACTGAGGGTCACAGGGGTTAACTGATTTGCCTAAGGCCACAAAGTTGTAGAGGTGAGAGTTGAATCACCTGCCTCTAATGCCTGTCCTCCTTTTATACCAGTAAGCTGTGTCTTTTTTCTTTTTTTTTTTTTTGGAGCAAGACTGGTTCTGAGCTAACATCCATGTTCATCTTCCTCTACTTTATATGTGGGACACTTGCCACAGCATGGCTTGCCAAGCAGTGCCATGTCCGCACCTGGGATCCGAACTGGTGAACCCTGGGCTGCCGAAGCGGAACATTTGAACTTAACCGCTGCGCCACCGTGGGCCAGCCCCATCAGTGTATTTTATTCTTGTATTTTTCTGTACTGTTTCATGAACATGTATTATCTTTATATTCGGGAAGATCAGTAAAGACATTTTTATTTGAAGGAAAAAAGGCCACCACCAAAACCTAAAAAAAAAAAAGTTTAAAGTCTTTCTTTATTGTGGTTGTGCTTAAAAATATATATACTTTGAGGTATTCCAAACTATTGGTTTACAGATGAAATGACATGATATCTGAGATTTGATTCAAAATATTTGGAGTTGGGGTGAATGAGGATGAAATGACATGATATCTGAGATTTGATTCAAAATATTTGGAGTTGGGGTGAATGAGGATATAGACGAAAAAGAGTGGCCAGGAGTTGATAATTCCTGAAGTAGAGTGATGAATATATGGGAATTTATAATGTTACTCTATCTTGTAAATGTTTGACATTTTCTTTAATAGTTACTCTCCCTTTCCCTTCTAAATATACCTGCTCCTGCAATTTCAGCCACCAGCTTATTTCACATCTGCCTCCAAATGGCCTTACTTAGAAATCTTACTTTTTGCTGTTTCGAACCTTAAATTCTTCTCTCTAGTCTCAATCTCTTTTCAGAGCTCTAGGCCTACTTTGCCCATTGATACCTGATATTTAACAGGTCCAGAATGAAACGCAATACACCTTCTCTACCCTGCATAAAGCCCCTCTTTTTGCTGACTCCTATTTTCCTAAGAATGGCACCATCACTCAAATCTGTAAAATGGGCCTTCCAAGAGTTCTCACTCCCTTTCACTTAATTACACCTCAAAAATGTGACTCTCAAAATTAATCTTTCTATTTCTGCTACCACCCTAATTCAAAATCTTAAGTTATAACTACAGTATATAACTTCCTAAATTGTGTCCCTACCTCCAGTTTCTCCAGGCTCTAATTCTGTCTCTGCCGTTCGCTGCTCTATCTTCAGTACCTGGCAAAATGCTTGGTATATAGTAGGTGTTCAATAATTGTTTGTAGCATGAAGACCATCATAGCACTTATTTCACCCTTGTAGATAGTTGTGAACCTATGTTCCCTCCTCAGGCTGCTCCCATAACCTTAAGAGCTGAAACCATTGTATTTTATTTATTTACTTATTTATTTATTGAGGAAGATTAGCCCTGAGCTAACTGCCACCAATCCTCTTCTTTTTGCTGAGGAAGACTGGCCCTGAGCTAACATCCGTGCCCATCTTCCTCTACTTTATATGTGGGATGCCTACCACAGCACGGCCTGCCAAGCGGTGCCATGTCCACACCCGGGATCTGAACTGGCGAACCCTGGGCTGCTGAAGCAGAACGTGCATACCCAACCGCTGTGCCACCGGGCCAGCCCTGAGATCAACTTTTTATAAAAGGTCATTTGTGTTAAAACCTTACCAAAACTGATTTTCTCCTTACGTGGTTTTAGGAGAGAAGACATCTCAGTTTCAACCTGATATCAATCCCGTTCCCTGACACTGCAGTCTGAACTGGCTAGACTAGAAGTCACTTAGACCTGGAACCTCTTTATCCAGTAGCTGGTTTCCAGTACTATGGGGCTTCTGAAGTAAGACAGGATTTGTGTATTTTATTAATTCTCTCAAGAAGTAAATCCATTTACTCAGTTCTTTAAGCAGAAAGTCTCCAAATCCACCAGGTAAATTCTTTTTGTCCAAGGCTAATCCTGCACTTCGAGGGAAGAACAGGCAGGGAAGGAAAGGGGCACTAACGAGCTGCCCACCACACAGCACGTCCTCAAGACTATCTCAGTGACGACTTTTAAACTTTATTTCACCGCTTTTAGGAAGGCACACAATTTGATCTATCCCCACAGACAACCAACCCCCTAAGCCTTTGGTGCTTGCTGGTCCCGTCAACAAGAAAATTCCATATACGTAACTTTTAGCCTTTAGCTAATTTACCAGCCAGTGCCCAAAGTTGTTTAATTAGCTGACTTTCACATCAGATGGTTCCCAGAGAACTAAAGCAGTTCTCTCAGCGCGTAAGGTGGCAACAATCGTGAAATCAACGGCCCTGTAACAGTTTATTTTCTGCTTTTCAATGTAAACACATCAACAATACCTAATTTCCGTTCAAACTCATTTCCCTTTTATTAAAGTCCAAGTTACCATTACATGGTTTGGTACTCAATAAAGGAAAACTTGTTCAAATAAGGTAATATGTCATCATCAGTATTTCCAGGTGACTGTTTACAATCAAGTAGCATTATCAATAAATCCTTGGGAAGCCCATCTGTAAGAGAAAAAAATGAAGAATCAGACAGGATACAAAAAGGAAGAAATCTTACTAAAACAACCTTTAGAGCAAGAGTCCAGGGAAATCACTGCCTCTGTGTAGCCTTTTCTGCTCTTACTTAATCTTGCCTAGAGTCAACTTACAGGGGACTAGCTGTGACTTTTTTGTTGTTTATACACCTGGTACTTACTAGAGTAGTCTTTTCCAATCAGGAAAGTATTGGGGAGTTGCCCTTTTAAAAAAATTTTAAAAGAAATATAATGCTGTTGCAACTAGAATATATCCAAAACACAAAGATCTTCTGAACTTCTTGGAATAATACTTGATAAAATGAAAATTAAGCCCAAATGTTTAGACAACCTTTTAAGAGTCCATTATGGAATATGAACCACAGACAAGAGCTTCAAAAATATAACTAGGAAATCTTCTATTCTCAATAGTTTTCTCCAAGTACTCACAGAAACTTTTAATAACACACACAAAAAAACTCTTTCCATTTATTACAAAGATGAGCTATCTGATTTTAGGGAGTTGGTGGCGATAGTGGTAGTATTGGGGTGGACAAAGATAAAATTAAGACTCCTGCTCCAAAGCAAGCTTTAAAAAGAGATCCCAAAAGTGGATTATAAACCTTAGGCATTTTCTGCTCAGTTTGTCAGCAGGAAGACTGAATATAATAGGGATTCTTTGAGTTCCAAGATTTTTTTTTTTTTTTTAAAGATTGGCACCTGGGCTAACAACTGTTGCCAATCTTTTTTTTTTTTTCTGCTTTATCTCCCAAACCCCCCCCTGTACACAGTTGTATATCTTAGTTGCACATCCTTCTAGTTGTGGGATGTGGGACACCGCCTCAATGTGGCCTGACGAGCCACAACCCTGGGCTGCTGCACTGGAGCGCGCGAACTTAACCACTCGGCCACGGAGCCGGCCCCAAGTTCCAAGATTTTTGAATACATGTTTCAATATGTGTTCACTAATGATGTCTTAACCAGGCTCAGTGGTTCTTTATCTAGTGAGGGATTTGATATTAGCTCCGTAAATAATTTTAAGACCACTTTTATTGAAACTTTTATTGATAAGAGAGTATCTCCAGTTTTAAAAATAAACTCCCTCTTACTCTTATGAAACAAATCCTCTCTTTAAGCCTCATTATTTACCTCTGAGAAATAAGAGTATGGCCTTAGTAAATGCCTCAATACTAAAATGGTATATAGGACATGTGGCATAGTAAGGACAATGGACTCCGGAGCCAGATTGCCTGGGTTCAAATGTGGGTTCCACTACTAGTTGTATGACCTTGGACAAGGTGCCTCAGTTTCCTCATTAGTAAAACAGTAAAATGGGAATAATTATAACAATACTAACTACCTCACAGGACTGCTTATGAGGATTGAATGAGTTAATATTTATAGAGCACTTAAAACAGGCCTGACACACAGTAAGAGTATACACAATATGTGTTTGTTAAATAAAATAAAACTTTGAGTTACTGCTTATATTATTTTCTGTTTCACAAAGAATTTTCTGCACACTGCTCACCACATTAATCCTATGGCTGGTTTTATTACCTAATCTGTCCTTCCATAGAGAACAAGGTATCAAATACTTCTTTTTTTTTTTGCAAGGAAAGATCCACTCTGAGCTAAGATCTGTTGCCAATCTTCCTCTTTTTTTTTCCTCCCCAAAGCCCCAGTACATGATTGTATATCCTAGTTGTAAGTCGTTCTAATTCTTCTATGTGAGCCACCACCAACAGCATGGCAAGTGACAGATGAGTGGTGTGGTTCTGCAACTAGGAAGTGAACCC
Source organism: Equus quagga (assembly GCF_021613505.1). NCBI lineage: Eukaryota > Metazoa > Chordata > Mammalia > Perissodactyla > Equidae > Equus > Equus quagga. The sequence goes on along the minus strand of NW_025796915.1, from coordinate 2,133,824 downwards.
AGGCTGCCAAATTGATGAGCGCTAAACGCTGAACTTTAACCACAAGGCTGTCAGGGCTGGCTCTCAAATAAGTTTTTATTATTAATGAGTACTTACTTGACTATTAAATTCTAACTTGGGCACACAAAAACAAAGCCATCAAATTAATAAAACTCTGCTATTAAAAATAAACAATATGAATAAAAGCAGGCATGATGAACACCTTGTATGCCGTGGATCACCTTTAGTTTGGGGGAGGTTAAAGGGCTGGAATTAAGGAAGGGTACACAGAGGGCTTCAACTCTATGTGAAACCAGTCATTTCTTGGGGGGGGGGGGTGGAACCAAAGCAAATATGGCAAAATAATATCTGAAAATCTGGGTGTGGTTGCACTTATTCTCTATGCTATTCTTTTTTTTTTCCTGCTGAGGAAGATTTGCCCTGAGCTAACATCTGTTGCCAATCTTCCTCTTTTTGTATGTCAGCTCCTGCAGCAGCATGGCCACTGACAGACGAGTGGTGTAGGTCTGGGTCCAGGAATTGAACCCAGGCCACCAAAGCAGAGCATGCTGAACTTAACCACTAGGCCACTGGCACTGGCTCTCTATCCTTGAAATACTGTATATAGATTTTTAATTAAGGAGGTTTTTACTTGCCTTTACACCAGTAAGAGAAGAATTATAACAACTAGAAATAACAATTCTAGCTCCTTAAATTTATCATCATTGGTACTCTCTAAACCTCTATGCTCGCAGCCTCTAACAAGGCCATTAAAAGGTCTTACTCTGAGAATACTGAAATGTCGCTCATTCATCTCTCTCTAGATTCTTTCCTGCCTTATTCAGTAGTGAGTTGCTTACCCATGGGGTTTACACTTTGTCAAGGCCCAGTTCCTCTGGAGTGGAGATTCCCAGTTCATTTAAAGTTGGTCTAAGTTCCTGGATCACATAGGGGTATATTTCCTTATGAGGTCCTGCTTTGTCCTGACAGCAAAGAAAATATTCACATTTAGCTCTCTGAAAAGCCATCTCTATTACAATGAACTTGAAAATGCTTTTAATCAAATATACAGAGGATAGTGACAGAGAATACAAGTCACCTCTTCTTTTTAGGACTTTTATGGCTCGATGAGCAGCACACAGGTCTGTGCCTGGAATTCGAACCTGTGAACCCTGGGCAGCCAAAGTGGAGCCTGCAAGCCTAACCGCGACACCAGCAGGCCAGCCCCGAAGTCACCTACTTTAAGTTAACATATTTGTCCACTAAAGAGAACAACTTATGTAGGCACTATTCAAGGTAGGTTTTTAAGATACCTTGAGAATACCTAAGACAATTAAGACTAAATCTAGGGGAAAAAATAAATATTTTAAAGCCTTGAGTTACTGGAAAAGAAGGTGGTGATGACAGAATTTTGTGAAGGTAATTAAATGTGCCCAGCAGGCAACAGGAATAATTAAGTTAACACAAGAAGAGTTTTTAAATTTGTCTCTAATTTCAGACTCTAACTGAATTAGCTGCTGGTGCTGAACGGATTGATAGCCTACAGAACCCTTAATTATCGTATCTGTTGTAGAAAAAGTAATGTCACATGTTCCCTCTTACAGACTTTGAATCTCTTTCTTCTAGACCATAATATCTTTTCCTGGAGAGCTACGCTTAGAGAACACTTATTTCCAAGACAAGAGAGTTTTGACGAATACTCATTCACCATGACATATAATTTTATCTATACTGTCACAGGGTACCTCAGGGACAAACATTAAAAAGGCAAATGGATTAAGACAGCGCCAAGCTGCTGTTCTTCTGCCTTTAACAAATTCTAAGTCTTTTTAGTTCTATTTTTTTATTTATAAAATTCTTGTTTAAAATGCATTGTATTTATTTGTTCATTACAGAAAAATCAGAAACTATAATCAAATAACAAATAGCACAAAGGTAAATTGTAGTTAAACCTTTGTATATCCTTTTTTTTTTTAAGATTGGCCCTGAGCTAACATCTGTTGCCAATCTTTTTTTTCTCCTTCTACTTCCCAAAGCCCCCCAGTACGTAGTTGTATATTCTAGTTGTAGGTCCTTCTAGTTCTGCTATGTGGGACGCCACTTCAGCATGGTTTGATGAGTGGTGCTAGGTCCACACCCAGGATCCAAACCGGTGAAACCCTGGACTGTGGAAGTGGAGTGTGGGAAATTAACCACTCAGCCATGGGGCCAGCCCCTTGTAGATCCTTAATTATTTCTTTAAGATAAATTCTCAAATGGAATTGCTGAACAAAAGGATATCAAGCACAATTTTTAAGGCCTTGGATAAATTCTGCCAAACTGCCCTCCAGAAAGATTCTAACTGCAACGTACATTCCCTCTAAAAATGAGAACTGATTAAAAACCACAGAATATGCTGACACCTAATCAACGGCCCACCCACTTCCAGAACTTCTTTAGCATTATTATTTCACTGACCTTGACAACCTCTAGGATGCGAACTGCACTAGCAAAATCATTTAACCGTCTGCATGCCCGCAAAGCAGCATCAATGATTTTGGGTTCTGGAACCAGATCATAGCCAACAAGTGTATTCATCCCTGTCAAATTAAAAAGAGGGGCCATATCAACCTAGAATATCCTTACTTAAACTACAGTTTAATTATCTATATTTGTATTGAAACAGACATGTGATCTTGTCTGTTTAGGCCTCTATTATCTACAAAATGAGAGAATCTGCCTTTAACAAATTCTAGATGATAAGATCATAGTGGATCTTCCAGGGAATTAGTGGAAAGAAAGAAGTATGCAGTAGCATGCAGACTGAAGGGAAAAAAACCCAAAAGTTTTCTTAAATGCAAACACAATTTTCATAATAATTAGCTGGTTTGTTTTCAAACAAGAGGGCTGTTTTCAACTCATATCTTTAGATCTTAGTACAATGTATGTACTTTGGTTGCTTTAAAATAAATTTGATTGGAAAGTAATCTAAAAACACCCAGAGAAATGCTTAAGGAGAGTTAATGAAGCCCAAATGAGGACATTAAGGAGATATAGAGAAATATTAGCGCACAGACTCATAAACATTCAACCAAAAAAATGACTGGACATGATTACTTTAGGCTCTGCACAAAATGACACATCATAAAATTTAAGATTCTCTTAATGGGAAAGCAGAATTGCCATTCTTTTCATCACTTCTACTCAAGATTATTCAATAAGAATTTCCCTGGTTGCAGCAAAATTGAGTCATTACATTCCTGCAGAGAAGTTTGAAGCACTTAGGTTTCTTGCTTTTATTTATTTTAAAATATTTAAACAAAGGACACCAGTGACTACAATGCTAGAATACAGTCATAAAGACTGAACTCTTGGTCTGAGATAAGTTGCCTATACTTAAAAATAGTTATCTACTAGTCTAACTATCAGACTAGTTATCATTTTTTCTTTAAGATTTTTTCTTTCATTTTTCTCCCCAAAGCCCCCGGTACATAGTTGTATATTCTTCGTTGTGGGTCCTTCTAGTTGTGGCATGGGGGACGCTGCCTCAGCGTGGTTTGATGAACAGTGGCATGTCCGCGCCCAGGATTCGAACCAACAAAACACTGGGCCACCTGCAGTGGAGCGCGCGAACTTAACCACTCGGCCATGGGGCCAGCCCCAAGAGACTAGTTATCATTAATACTACTCACGTTAAATGTGCATCTGCAAATTTAGGAAAAACAAATTCTAGCTTACTTAGACTGGGCACTTATTCAGGGCAAGACAAATCATAACTGAGAATAAAAATAACAAAAAACCCAAATTATTACCAAGAAGGGAAGAGAACCAAATGACGACTTGTATAAATTATTTAAAAGGTACAAAACTGTTAACTCTTGCTCACCCTGATCTATCATGATAGCCGTGGTTTTCAATCAGGGGTGATTTTGTCCCCCAGGAGACATTTTTGGTTGTCACAACTTGGGGGAGCTTGTGGCATCTAATGCATAGAAGTTAAAGATGCTATCTAACATCCTACAATGCAAAGGACAGTGCTTGCAACAAAGAATTATCTGGCCCAAAATGTCAATAGTGCCTGCCTTAAAAGAAACACTATGGAAGTTATAAACTTTCTTAACTGCAAGTTGCAAGACAATACCCAGTTTACATGATACATGTTTTTAAAATAGTTGCTTTCAACAAAGTAGTGGAAGACTACAAAGCAGTTCATAATTCTATACCAAAATAGACAAATATGGCTATGTTCCAATTACCTTTACGCAATTCCCAGGCATCAATATCTGGCTTGTTGAAGTACGTCACCCAGCGAGCATCAAACTCCTCATCTGTCTCATGTGACCCATGGGAGTAGCAGCGAACCGACTGGACAGCTACAATGGAGAAAGAGCAATAACTTCAATATACAGAAGTAGCACTTGACACGTCTCGTCAGTATAAGGTTTTTGCTTGTTTTTTCTTTTTATTGCATTAAAATTACACACAAAATTTACCATGTTAACCATCTTTTAGTGTACAATTCAAAGGTATTAAATACATTTGATTTGTATCATTTTGAATCAATTATCTATGTCATGGTAGGAAAATTATTCAGCAGGTCAAATGAAACAAATCTTATGTACTGATATGAAAAAAATCTTAAAAATTAGGCAAAGAAAAACCAGTAGAACAAAAAGCACTATATATGTATGTTTATGCTTTCCTCCCATTAATGTGTAATGCTAGCTTGAAATTGTTAACAGTGGCTACCTTTGGAAGGAAAAACTTTACTTCTTCATACACTTCCATAATGTCTGAATTTTTGCAATAAGTAGAGTATTAATTCCTAATTTAAAATAATGTCAATTCTAAGTTCCTAAGTAAATTTATAAGATATATATATTTTTTTTGAGGAAGGTTAGCCCTGAACTAACTGCTGCCAATTCTCCTCTTTTTGCTGAGGAAGACTGGCCCTGACATAACATCCATGCCCATCTTCCTCTACCTTATACGTGGGATGCCTGCCACAGCATGGCTTTTGCCAGGCAGTGCCATGTCCACACCCAGGATCCGAACTGGCAAACCCCAGGCCGCCGAGAAGTAGAATGTGCACACTTAACCGCTGCGCCACGGGGCCGGCCCCTATATTTTCTTGATAAAATTTTTTAAAAATCTTATGCCCTCCATTAAATTATATTTAAAAATAAATTACGGGACCAGCTCAGTGGCGCACGGGTTAAGTTCACACGTTCTGCTTTGGTGGCCTGGGGTTTGCCAGTTCGGACCCCGGATGCGGACATGGCACCACGTGGCACACCATGCTATGGTAGGCATCCCACATATAAAGTGGAGGAAGATGGGCATGGAGGTTAGCTCAGGGCTAATCTTCCTCCAAAAAAAAATTAATTAAAAAAATTTACACATCCTGATAAAGCAATGTAATTTAAAAATTATTTTATCAAGCTACAGCCCCCTCCTTGCAAATTCTGATAAATCCCCTAAGGGAGAATATGCCCTCTGAGTTACATCCAATGAAAAAAACACTGCTTTCAGTGCTTAAGATTTCTAAGAAGTAAGATTTTTAAATATAACATTGTCAAGAAAACAGGACACACTTAGTGTTCTGCTCTCAATCAATATACCCTATGCAGGACCAAATGAAAAGCCTCTCCGTTGTTAGTTTCTGCCTGACAAATGGACACTGAATTGGGAGTTAGAAAATCTGGATTCTTTCTAAACAACCTCTGGGTAGGCGGGAAGGGGGAGAAGAAAATTTTCTCTTTGGGTTTCAAGAGGCAGCAGAGGGGCCAGCCCTGTGACCCAGTGGTTAAGTTCACACACACTGTTTCAGTGGCCCAGGGTTTTGCCAGTTCAGATCCTGGGTGCAGACATGGCACCACTCATCTGGCCATGTTGAGGTGGTGTCCCACATAGCACAACCAGAAGGACCTACAACTAGAATATACAACTATGTACTGGGGGGCTTTGGGGAGAAGAAGGGGGAAAAAAAAAAAAGATTGGCAACAGATGTTAGCTCAGGGCCAGTCTTAAAAAAAAAAGAGGCAGGGGGCCAGCCCCGTGGCCGAGTGGTTAAGTTCGTGTGCTCTGCTTCTACGGCCCAGGGTTTCGCCAGTTCGAATCCTGGTCGTGCACATGGCACTGCTCATCAAGCCATGCTGAGATGGCATGCCGCATGCCAAAACTAGAAGGACCCAGAACTAAAAAAAAATACACAACTATGTACCGGGGGCTTTGGGGAGAAAAAGGAAAAATAAAATCTTAAAAAAAAAAAAAAAAAAAAGAGGCAGCAGAGCCTAGTGGTCAGATACTTCTCAGCTTTTCACTGTCCCACTGTTTGACCCTGGAAAATTAACTCAAGTTTTATGTTCATTATCTCCAAAATGAGGATACCACTATCTTAGCAGATTATGATGATCAAAAATGGAAGCCAGGGGGCTGGCCTGGTGGCGCAGCAGTTAAGTGCGCATGTTCCGATTCAGTGGCCTGGGCTTTGCCGGTGTGGACATGGCACTGCTTGGCAAGCCATGCTGTGGTAGGCGTCCCACATATAAAGTAGAGGAAGATGGGCATGGATGTTAGCTCAGGGCCAGTCTTCCTCAGCAAAAAGAGGAGAATTGGCAGCAGTTAGCTCAGGGCTAATCTTCCTCCAAAAAAAAAAAAAAAAAAAAAAAAGGAAGCCAGGTAATACTTTGCCCAGGGCTTAGCACCTTAAATACTCAGTAAATGCCAGCTATAAATTAATTTTATCTAAAAATGTCTTAGTTGATCTTCTATTTATGTTAATCATAATTTATAGAAATAAACATTCTTCAAATTGCATTTCCTGTTACATGAATTAGACAAGCTTAGTATAATTTCTAATTTTTTGGGGGGGACGGAGAGTGAGGAAGATTGTCCCTGAGCTAACATCTGTGCCAATCTTCCTCTATTTTATATGTGGGATGCCACCACAGCATGGCTTGATGAGCAGTGTGTAGGTCCATGCCCAGGATCCGAACCTGCAAACTCCAGGCCGCCAAAGCAGAGCACACAAACTTAACCACTCGGCCACAGGGCTGGCCCTCTAGTTATTTTTAAAGGCTTAACATATCAAAAAAACAGTAACTACTCAGAAACCTCCACTGCAGTTCTAAGAATACTCCAAAATCTAAATGTCAGGAATATCCTATACATCCTTAATGCAATAACTGGCAGGAGAAAGAGCAGAGAGAAAAAAAAAAAAAAAGAAAAGAGACAAAGATGGAAAACTGGCCAGTCCTGGAGATGGACTGTCACTGCTACATCAAGGACAAGAATTCTTACTTAAATTACTATTTGAGCCTATAGCAAAATACCTGCCAAAGTTGCAGAGGATCACAACACAAGTCCCAATTTTCTCAGAGACCTAAATTAGCTCCACAGTCCAGGCCCAGAACAAAGTGGGAGATGTACATAAATGGGCTGGAATTGGACACCCTTTAATCTCTATGACAAGAAAAAAGAATGGATCCCTAGATCTAAACGAACTTAGTAAATGCAAACATTTAAACAAAACTATGTGGGTATTTAATAACTCGTAAGGACTAATATTCATTTAATATATTGGGAAGCATAGATCACAACAACCCTCTAACCCACTGTTAGCAAAAACTTATAAGCTACCTTTTTCAAATATTAAAGTTACCCTTAGCTGAATATTTAAAGTGCAAATGTAAAATGCTACAACTTTGGAAGACTGTTTAGCAGCTTAACAAGTTAAACACATACCTATTATACTATGCAGTAATTTCACTTCAAAGTATTTACCCAAGAAAAGGGAAATAAATGTATTCCCTCCCCAGAGGTAATTATTAAGTGCACCTTTCCTATCACCCAGAAAAGTGTTTCATGATAACCAATTCCTTTTGCTCACTGCTGGGCATGGATTTCACCAGGTGACTGGTAGCTGGACTTTGTTTTCTAAGTGAAAAAGATGACCAGCAACTGCAAATCCTAGTCAAGGACATCAATGGATCACCTTCAATGATTTGTTCACCTTCCTTCTAGGAGTCCCAAATTATAAACTGGTTGCACTCCAAAAAAACCTAATATGAAACAACTATTTAGAATACCAAGCATGCACCCCTTACAGGAGGGCAAAAACAGACTTTCCCTCATGGTTTAAATTATATTGCTAATTCCAGGAATGGGTAGAATAGGATCTATTCTCCTAGCTGTGAACATGTCCCCCATATGCTTAATGTTTTGATTCTTAGGTAAACTAGATAGGCATTCTTTCCCTCTCCCCACCAACCCAACTTAAGTACAGTGTACAGCATTTCCACCTAGTTTTAAGGCTTGCAGGGCAACCTATCTTGGAAAACAACTGCTCAGAGCTTTTATAGAACCTAAAGTTTCCAGAGCAGGAAAAAGGAAGCAGCTGTAAAAGACAGGGACACACCTACGACCTCAAACTAAAAAGCAGAAACTGCTTTTTGGCATTCAATTAAGCACTCTATTAAAAAAAAAAGCTAACATATTTAGAAAATTAAGAGGCTCATTAATCTCTCTGGTTTAAGTTTAGTTAAATCAGATAGCTTTCCATCTAATAACTGATCAGCTCAGACAAAGCCCAAAGAATGGTCATTTTGGTGGTAGTAATGCTAGGAGTAAGAGAAAGAAACAAATAATGTGAAGGGCACATGAACAAGCTCAAAGGCAGGGTTGTTGAGGTCCAAGGCTTAGAGCATCCCTACACCTTGGGGCCCAAAGGCTGGAAATTTAGAAATGTGGAAGTGGTGCAGAAAAGAAGGTTGGAAGGTAATAAAAAGTGCTACTTAAATTCAGCCGTGCACCAAGAAAGGGAAAGAGAAAACTCCCACCCTTCCAGGTTGTATAGGTTTTGAGGGCTGACTAGAGAATCTAACCAATATTCAAAACATTTTAGGGGCCGGCCCCGTGGCCGAGTGGTTAAGTCTGGGCACTGCGCTTCGGTGGCCCAGGGTTTCACCAGTTTGGCTCCTGGGTGCGGGCATGGCACCGCTCGTCAGGCCATGCTGAGGCGGTGTCCCACATGCCACAACCAGAGGGACCCACAACTGAAAATACACAACTATGTACCAGGAGACTTTGGGGAGAAAAAGGAAAAATAAAATCTTAAAAAAAAAACACCAAAACATTTTAATTATCCAATTTCAGCAGTTATTGGAAAAAATTCTGTTTCAAGTTGGAGGCTTCTTTACAGACCAAATATGGAATTTGAGTTACTACTCAACTAGAGCAAACTTGAGGCCCCTCAGGTTAACCCTTCTGGAGCTCTCTTTCAAGTATACTCTCATCTGACCTTGGACAGCCTCATCCAAGAACCTTAATCCTTTCTGACTCACAAGTGCATAAAATCTCTTCAGTTTCATACTGATAACAAACCTCAACCTATAATATACAAAAGTGAAAGGCACTATAATAAAGCAAATACGTACTAAGCATTTGTGCCAGGCAAGGTGCTAAGAGTTACATTATCTCATTCAAACCTCACAACTACCAAATATTATCCTGATTTTAGAGATGAGGCAACTGAGTCTTAAGGTTAACATGTCCAAGGTCACAGCTAGAAAGGAGCTGACATAAATGTAACCAATACTGCCTCCTTGTGGCAAATATTTAGGTCTATGGGACAAACACCTAAGATAAAGCTTTTTGTTTATGAACTATACTCAAGAGGAATAGAATGCCTAGGAGATAAAACACTATGTCCAAACTTACTAAGAAAAGAGGAACTCCTTAATCTACAGTTTGCCAAAAACCTCTGCCATTTCCAAACCTGCCACAAAATGCAGCTCTTCTTTTGAAGGGGACCTAAGAAACCTCCCCAAAACGTATCTGTATGAAAAAATTAAAGCAGTATTTGCTGATTTAGCACTTAGATAAGGAAAGAAACAAAAAAACATAAAATCTGACAAACATCAGGATGCGCCGAAAATAACTATAACTAAGAAACAGAAAATGGTTCCATCACTAATAAAGGAGTCCGTTTCCCAGGACGGGCCTCAGTTTCTTCTTCTATAAGGTGGTCTCCATGGTCTTCGAAGTGTATGCCAGCCTCGCCCTTCTATGATAAAGTCTACATTGAATGAAGCAAAACACACTCCTTAGGTTCTCAAGTGTCTAATTAAAACACGCAAAATAGTCAAGAGAACAACCTTACTGGTTTTGAGTTTCTGAGCTCATGTGTTTAAATATGCATGCTTAGGGGCTAAATTTCATAATGTAGCATATACTAACACCATGGACCACGATCAAAGAGCAGCTACAATAATTAAAAGTGCAGTGCTGGGCACAAAGCCTCCTGGAATACATATAAGACAAAATAAGAGACAGGAATCAGCAACACACTTCATAATCAAGCCATCAGGCTTCTAATCCGAAGCAAAAAAGAACCCTTCCCCATGTTTGCAGAACCCAGTATTTCCGGGTCTGTGGTACCCAATCTTCGAAAAGAGTAATGTTCTCATCATAAGACCTATCAATTCAGACTCTCTTCCAGACCCCCGCAAACAAGCACACACATCTATCTATGGTAAACGTGGAAGAATTAGAACGCGGCACAACAGTCTCTAAAAATGACAGCACGGTCTGTGAAAACGACACACAAAACGCCAACCAGGAAATGCATGATAACAAAGTATACTGTGTCCCACACGGAAGCATATTGTATTTTCGGAAGGCGCTGGGGGCGACGGTGCCCGGGTCCCCGGAGGGGCCACCCTGCTCCTACACTGAGCAGCGCGCCCTGTGGCTCAATGTCACCTTCGCCGAAGCGCGGCGGGCTGGTGGCGGACGCTCCCAGTCAGGTGGCCGCAGGGGTCAGTGCCAGGGCAGGGCCACGGCCCGGGACCCGAACGGGTCCGGTAGGCGCCTGAGGTGGGCTGTCCCCTCCGCGGCGCCCACAGCTGGTCCACACCTGACCAGTCCGCGGTGCCCGCACCAGGAAGTCGCGCTGCGGAGGGCCCCCGGGTCACGTCCTCCAGTCCTCCACAACTGAAGGCAGCGGAGAGAGCGGCCAGTGGTCACCGGGTTCGGCCCCCCGCCCGCAGAGCAGGGACTAGGCCGCGGGGCGAACCAACTCTCGAGTGGCGGCGGGGGCCCAGGTCACCGCAAGGACACGCGGGCGCGGGCAATGGCAGGCGGGGGCCTTACCGGCGGCGGGGCCGGGGGCCGGGGCGGAGTGCAGGAGGCCTCGACGGCTGGCCCGGGCAGCTGCGGCTGCTGCTACCGCGCAGCGGCGAAGAGGGGCGCCCAGCATGACGGCGACGGCGGCAAGCAGGCTAAGGCTCAGTGGAAGCCGAGCGTGAGCTCACGGGCCGCTCCGGAGCGCGCGGGGTCGGACTCACGCACCGACGCACAGCGGGCGCAGCGTAAGGTCCCGCCCACTGCGGCGCTCGCGCCTCGGCGGGAGGGGGCCAACATGCTGCCGCGGGCGGACTACGGCGGCGCGATAAGGACAAACCACTTTGGCGCCGCCCCACGCCGGGAATCGGGTCTCGTGGATTGCAGCAGCCATTATGGAGCGAGCATGGGAGGAAATCGAGCGGCCAGCAGTGGACGGTACCGTGGTTTAAGTACGCTTCCGGAGGCAACTCCATCACCTACCTCAAAGTGGGAACGACTATAATAATAATGACAATTTAATAAAAATACCTTCTTTGCTTACACACAGCCTCCCCCATACCCCACCCCTTTGACGCTTAAAATAGGAGAACTAATGGGAAAACAACTGCTACATGTAAGGAACCTTATTAGTAACTATTCTTATATTACAAAACTACAAGTGAAACCGGTATACAGTTAGCCATTGTCAACGAAAATAATCCATAACCAATCTATAAATGAAAATTTGGGAGAGTTTATTCTGAGCTGAAATCTGAGGACCATGGCCCGGGGCCTTTCTTCCCGAAGGAAGAAAGGGCACCAAAGAAGTGAGGTATACAGAGTGGTTATATACCCCCAAACAGGATATTTCACATATGATTGAAATGTCCTTCCCACAATAGTCACAGGATTGCCCTGTCAGCACAGCGCTTGGTGGACACAGCAGGGAGTGGTCTGCTATCTCGGAGGGCCAGAGGGCCGTAGCAGGAGGCAAGTCTATTGTCTTGAGCTGGGTGGTCACAGGTGAGCCCAGCAATCAGTTCCTAGCCTAAGGAAAGATGCTTAATCCTTAAAGAAATGCCAACGTTGGGAGGGGGAGGGAAGTCAGTTACAGGAGGTTACCAGACAAGCACAATAAAATGTAGATTTAAGTCCTTGCCTTTGGCATTGATTAAGAGTTTCTAGAGAGAAGGTCATCTCCTTTCTTCTTGGTACAGAGAGGGAGGCACCTTTACAGATAGAAATTTCCTTTACAATGTAAATGTCTCCTTAAAAAAGGGCAAGCCAAGTTCTACTTTTCATTTGCTTTCCTGTCTGCAAAGAAACCAGCCTCAAATAATCATGCCAAAGAGACATATATTGGGGTGGCCATTTCCAGGTCCCCACATCCTCATCAGTTGTAGGTCCTTCTGGTTGTGCTGTGTGGGACACAGCCTCAACATGGCTTGATGAGCGGTGTCATGTCCATGCCTGGGATCTGAACTGCAAAACCCTGGGCTCCTGAAGCAGGGTGCCTGAACTTAACCACTCAGCCTCGGGCTGGCCCCCCACCCATTATTAACTGTGATGCTTAGGCAATATACTATCCTACTCCCACTAGGTTCCTCTAGGTAACATCTCCCTAGTGCCTGGGTCACCATGGTAATGGGTGTTTTAGCTGTTTTTCAGGAATTAGGACCCCCTTGTCCAGTTCAGGCCACCTGAGGCCACCAACCAATCAACTAGACCTGTGAAGGTGTGTGATAAATGACCTTTTTGAGGTCAACAGACTAAACACTCCACGCTCAGATCATGCTAACACCACCATCTTGTGAACATGCATCCTGTGAAGAGCCGTGAAGCTTTACTAGGCTTGTGCAGATCATCAGTTACCTCACTTCTTACCTCCAGTCATCTATCCCCACACTTCAGACCACCTTGCCCACTACCCCATAAATATCCCTGATTCTCCATTTTGGGGGAGGCAGATTTGAGGCTAATTCTCCCACTTTCTTATGTGGCTGCCTTGTGATTTAAACCCTCTCTCTGCTGCAACCTTGTCATTTTGGTGATTGACTTCCTCGGCGACCAGCAAAAACAAACCTGGTTCGGTAACACAAGAATTGAAAAATGAGTCCAACTGCTTCTCTTTACAGATAGAAAACAGGCTCAGAAATTAGGTTGCTTGGGCTGGCCCGGTGGCGCAGCAGTTAAGCGCGCATGTTCCGCTTAGGCGGCCCAGGGTTTGCTGGTTCAAATCCCGGGTGTGGACAAGGCACCACTTGGCAAGCCATGCTGTGGTAGGCGTCCTACATATAAAATAGAGGAAGAAGGGCATGGATGTTAGCTCAGGGCCAGTCTTCCTCAGCAAAAAGAAGAGGTTTGGTGGTGGATGTTAGCTCAGGGCTAGTCTTCCTCAAAAAAAAAAAGAGGAAATTAGGTTACTTGCTGGCAATCAAGGCTCTTTTCACCAAATCCCCAGTTGTGAGGACTCACTTGGATGTTTCTGACCAAACTCCTGGCCCCATTTCCTACAAGAGGGCTCCTATAAGCAACTGCTCTGAAATGAGGTTAAATTCCAAGACTTAACATCTAATCTGGCCTCACCGAACTACATCATGTCTTTGAGCTCCTGGGCAGTGGGGCCACTTTCCCCAGGCCCGAATTATCTTGCTGCCACCCAGAGTTAACGAGACAGTCTGTTTTGTCTTGGTATCCCTCATTCTCTATCCCTGGACTCACTGAGGAGAGAAAAGATGGACATTCAGCCTCCTCTTTTGCACTCCAGGCCCTCTCTTCTGGGTGTCAGCATCTGCCCTTCTCCTTTTCCTCCCTAGAAGTGTGGCTTTAGAGATTATGAGCCCGGCTAGGAAAAGGATAAAAATGCTTTTCAAGCATCTGACCTCACCTCCTCCCAACAACCTAACTAAAGGACACCTGGGGAAGCTTTGACCTCTGTATTTCAACTAAGACTCATCAAACTTCCAAGAGCTGGAAGCCCAGGGTGTCAGGGCTCCTGTAATTAAGTACTGGGATATATTGCAACTGAATTCCAACTAGTCTCTCTGCTATCCGTCTCTCCACTTTTCCTACAGTGCCTTAGATTGGCTACTAGAGTGTTCGTGTTGTTGTTTTTTAATACAGTTATGATCATTTATTATCCCAGCTAAACCTCATGACAACTTTGTGAGATAAGCATTTATCCCATTTTATGGATGAAGGAATAGACTCAAAGGACACTTGCCTAAGAATCACACAGCTAATAAACAGTAGTGCTTAGATTTGAGCCCAGGTTTGTCTAATTCCAGAAATTGTTTTCTTTCCCCATCACCCCTGAAGGTAGGCTTTGCTGGCTTCTCAGTGAATTCTGAGTCCCCTGCTACTTGCGGGCAGTTCTCAGCCTTTATCACCTGTATTAGTTTTCTATTGCTGCAAAAAATTTACCACAAACTAAGCAACCTAAAACAACACTCATTTATTATTTCTCAGTGTCTGCAGGTCAGAAGTTCACGCATGGACTCTACTGGTTCTCTACTCAGGGTCTCACAAGACTGAAATCAAGATGTTGGCCAGGTCTGTGGTCTCATCTGGAGCTCAAAGTCCTCTTCCAAGCTTGTTCAGGTTGCTGGCAGAATTCAGTTCTTTGCCGTTGTAGGACTGAGTCCCCATTTTTTCTTGCTAGCTGTTAGTCAAGGACCACTCTCAGATCCTAGAGGCCACCTCCTGGGCCTTACCACATGGCCCCCTCCATAGGCCCTCTCACAATCCCACAGCTTATTTCTTCAAGCTAGCAGGAGAGTGTCTCTATGACACTTCACCCTTTTAAAGACTTCATCTGATCAGGCACAGATCAGGCATATCCAAGGTAACCTCTCTTCTGATTGACTCAAAGTAAATGGATTAGTAGCCTAATCTTGGGAATGATATCCCATCAAATTCACAGATTCCGCCCTGATTATACAAGACATGTACACCAGGGGGCATGAATCCTGGAGACCATCTCTGAATCCCCCCTACCACATCACTTACGGGGGCCACTGCTTGTTCCCAGGTCTGCCTCCAGTTGTGGCCCCAACCTCCAGGCCATTCTGCTGCTTCTGGTGGGTGTTCCCTCCCTGATGAGTTCAGACCAGACATCCTGGATCTTGCCCAAGGCCATCAAGGTCTTTTGTCTCTTCTTACCATCTTCTGCCCCGAAATGCTTTTCTGTCCCTCTGGAGAAGCAGTAGCTGGACTTCAGATGCCTCACGGATCATCATCACTAGTCCATCAGCCTATGGGCTTCCTGTTGCAGCCCAGAGCCTTCATCCTGGAGCAGTTGTGATGAGGCATTTCCTCTGATGTCTGCAGAGGGGAGGGATGATGTTACTGAGGAACTTGTGAGGAAAAGGACACTGTTTCACCATGTGAATGTCTAGTAAAGGGAAGTTCACATTCAAGAAAAGCTCTTATCTTCTCTGGTGGAAATGAAACATGCATCAGGAAAACAACGAATCCTGCCATTTCAAGGCTGGAAGTGGCCCTTGAGGCCATTAGTCTGACCCTACATTGCTTCCATTTCCTCAGGTCCCTACTCACCTTCAATGATGGTGATGTCACTACTAGACTGCTTTGAAAATGGGGATGAACAAGATATGGCACCTGAGAGAATGACATTCTTGCTGCTGTTGAATTATAGCTCTGCCATATGCCCTTAGGCGAGTTACTCCAATTTCCTGAACCATAGTTTCCTCTTCTATAAAATGGGAACAATAGTGGAACCTATCTAATAGGTCATTGGGAAGATTACATAAGATAATGCATGTAAAACACTGTGTCCTGGCTGGCATACAGTAAGGGTTCAATAAATGGTAACTGTTACTCTGTAGAACAAGTATTTTCCTCTTGTAAAATCATAGAAATTCTTTTCCTAGGGCAGGGTAGGTTGTGAGATGGGGACAAAGCATGGAGGTGGGGTAGACAAACACACCATATGGATCACTTGAGAATCAGGGAGAAGGGTGGCAGAAGGAAACAGTCTTCAAAGGTAATCCTGTGGGGCCACCATCCAACAGAGATAGGAGGGCTCTGATGATACTTTTTCGTAGTTTATTTATATTTATTATGTAATTTCCTAAATTATTATTTTTATGATCAGAAAATCATTAAAGGATATAATTTTGTATTGAAATATAACACATACTAAAATTCACCCTTTTGAAGTATACAATTCAGTGATTTTTAGTATATTCACCATGTTGTATAAGCGTTATCACTAGTTCCAGAACATTTTCATCACCCTAAAAAGAAACCCCATACCCAACGGCACCCACCAACCCCACTAGCCCTAGGCAACCACTAATCTAGTTTCTGTTTCTATGGATTTGCCTATTCTGGACATTTCATATAAATAGAATTAAATGACGTGTTCTTTCTGTCTGGTATCTTTCACTTAGCATAATGTTTTCAAGGTTCATCCTCATTGTAACATGACTCATTACTTCATTTTTCATGGCAGAATCATACTCCATTAAATGGAGTTACTTAATGGAGTATAATTAAATAATTTCTCTTACCTTTCATCAGTTTATGGACATTTGGGTTGTTTCCACTTTTTAGCTATTCTGAATAAGGCTGCTTAAACATTTGTGTATGTGTTTTTGTGTGGACATATTTTTCTTTCTTTTTTTTTTTTAAAGATTTAATTTTTTTCCTTTTTCTCCCCAAAGCCCCCCAGTACATAGTTGTATATTCTTTGTTGTGAGTCCTTCTAGTTGTGGCATGTGGGACGCTGCCTCAGCGTGGTTTGATGAGCAGTGCCATGTCCGTGCCCAGGATTTGAACCAACAAAACACTGGGCTGCCTGCAGCGGAGCTCGCATACTTAAGCACTCGGCCACGGGGCCAGCCCCTGTGTGGACATATTTTTCAGTTCTTTTGGGTATATATCTAAGAGTATTATACGGGTCATATGGTAACTCTATGTTTAACTTTTTGAGGAACTGCTGAACTGTTCCAAAGCAGCCTGCACCATTTTCCCTTCCGGCCAGCAATGTACACATGTTCCAATTTTTCCACATCCTTATAATTTTTTTTAACAAAAAAAGCTGAGGGCTGGCCCGGTGGCGCAGCAGTTAAATGCACACGTTCTGCTTCGGCGGCCCAGGAGTCACCAGTTCAGATCCCGGGTGCAGACATGGCACCGCTTGGCAGGCCATGCTGTGGCAGGCGTCCCACATATAAAGTAGAGGAAGATGGGCACGATGTTAGCTCAGGGCCAGTCTTCCTCAGCAAAAAGAGGAGGGTTGGCAGCAGTTAGCTCAGGGCTAATCTTCCTCAAAAACAAAACCAAACAAATCTATGGTGACCTTGAGCTTCTTCAAAGAGTAGTTAGAACTCAAGGGCCCAGATGGGAAGAGAAGCTGTGGTGCAGATAGGTTGGGCCACTGTCCATGGACTGGACCGTTAAGGACTTCGATGTGGCATCAGAACAGTTCAGAAATCTGACTCAGCCAGTCTTTATTCACTCAGTCAACAGTTCTCTGTGGGCTTCCTCTGTGTCAAGAGCTGGGTAGGGAACAAGGCAGGCAGGATCCATTCAATCATGGCTTCTGCTTTATTGGGGTGACTGACAACCAGAGGATCACATTGAGGGTACAATTACAAACTAAAATCTGTGCTCTGAGAAGAAGAAGCCTGGTGTCACCAAGGAGACTCTCCTATGGCTGTATTTCCTTCCTTCCTCCCTCCCTCCCTTCCTTCCTCTTCACTTCCTCCTTTCCACCCTCTCCTCCTTTCTTCCCTCCCCTCCTTTTTTCAATTACCCCTCTCTCTGGGAGACAGGGAGGTATTTCAACATCACAGTGAAATAGAGGGGACTAGAGTCCCTAGTGACTAAGGTGGGCTTAGCAATGACCAAACTGCAAAACTAATGGGGCGTAATGGGGTGGGGGTTGGGAGACTGAGAGAGGGGGATGAGGGAGGTGTGTGAGTGGGTGGGACTTTATTTGACCCAGGTCGTCCCCCTACTGTGCAGTGAACATGCCCTGGCACGTTTGTGGCCAAGGGACAACAGCTCCTAAAGTTTTTACCAATTTGAAGCTGTGGACACTCTCCCCCGCCCCCTGCAATCCCTCTATTGTTTGGCCCTTACATAACATATCCCCTGGGATGCCAGGAAGGCAGGCCAAGTCCTGGCCAGGCTAAGGTTAATGCTACAAGGAGAAGCTCTCCTCTGTCCTGGCTGTAATGGCAGTGAAATCCTACCCAGTCTGGGGAGCTCTCAAATCTGTCCGCACTACCACTGTCCCATCTCTTATCTCTCTTTAGCCTCTGAGATGCAGTCAGGCCCCTTCCAAACCACCTCCCACCAACACAGGTGTCAGAGGGATCCTTTTCAAACACCAGTCAGCCTGGGGCACTCCCTGGCTTCCATTGGCCCCCCACTTCCTTCAGGGAGGCTCCATGTAACCTGGCTCCCACCTGGTACTCCAGTCCCACCTGCCTCTCACCACGTATCTTTCAGACACTTATGGTTCCCATAACAGCAGATGTAGAATCACCTTCTGTGGTCTGCCTGGAATTCCCTGTCCAGTCTTGTCTAGCTGTAACTCCTTCTGGTCCTTGGGGAACCAGCCCCATCAGCACCTCTGGGTATTAAGTGCCCCTTCTTAGAGCTCCCGCCTTTGCCCACTATCATTATATTGTGCTGTAACTTTCTTCTCTTTCTTTCCACTAGACTGGGACATCATTGAGGCAGGAAAAATGTCTAATTACACTGTGATTCTTCCCCCCAGCTCCACCCTGTGCCTACATTAGGACTTGGCACAACAACAAAGTCCCTCAAGGCCCAGCTGGAGGTCCACTGCTCGTCTGACCACAAGCTCTGGCCTTGGATTATATACATTTATTTTCCCAAATGGATTTTTTTTTTCCTGAAGATTTGCCCTGAGCTAACATCCATGCCAGTCTTCCTCTATTTTTTATTATGTGGGCTACCAGCATAGCATGGCTAACAGAGCAGTATATGCCTGCGCCTAGGAACCAAACCTGGGCTGCCAAAGCAGAGCACGCTGAACTTAACCACTAGACCACAGGGGCCAGCCTCCAAATGGATTTTATTGTGTGATCTGACAGCTTTGTGGGTGTGAGCCTTCACTGCCACTCCTAGCCTGCATGTGCCCAAAGGCAGGGCCCAGGAAGCTCCTGGATAGAGGCGACAGGAGAGATGGGGTCTCTCAGGGGGGCTTCCCACTCCCTCCCATTCTGCTACTAGTCAGCTCCCAAAGTGGGCATCTCTGAGGGGCTCCCCTAGCCACTCTCCTCCTTATTCCAGCACTTCTCAGGTTTTCACCTCAGCCTTGGGATGGGGGTGTACAGGTACAGCTATCGTCTTCCTGTGGAGCCTGCTCCTGGGTCAGCAGGGCCAGAGGATCAGTAAGGCAGGGGTGGGGTGCTCACGGGTGCTGGGTTCCATTAGCATCCAAGAGCACCTATCAAAAGAATGGGAACTGACCCTGCTGGGGTGGAGTGGGGGTGCAGAAAAGAAAGCCAGTTTCAAAACCTGCTTTCTGGCATGGGAAGCAGAAACTCAGCCCACCGTGGGGGCAAGTTAATACTCTGAAGGTGAGGAAACAACATGCCCCTCTCCTCCCCATGTTGCAGAATGAGTTTATAGGCTGGAAAGGGACTTACCTGACTCAAGCCATCAAGGGAAAGCCTCTGCCTGCATAGTCCTCGTGAACCAGCAATCAGGACTTCAGACACTAACGGCCTTGGAAGGTTGGCCCTTTTCCAGAATCAAGACCAGTCTCCTTTAAGCTTCTACCATGCAGGACCTCTTCCAAGTTTTATCATTTACTTTACATATGGAAACCCAGGACAGGCCCAGAGCACGTTACTTGTCCGAAGAGTTTACATTCTCTTTATTCTTCTTGGGCTGCCCCTGCGAGGGTCAGAGAAGCACACTCAAAAACCCTTGGTTCTCCCCAGGGACTCATCAAGAACAAGAAATTGAGGAGCATGATCAGTGTCAGATTCTGGATGACAGGGCTCACTGATCAAAAGCTTAAGCAGACAAGGGGGTGGGGGACAACTCCCTGAAGGGCCCCTCCTGTCAGCTGCAGAAACCTACTCTTGTCACCAGCAGAATTTATTTCAGGGTTCTGCCAGCAAAGTGACTTACATTTTTCCCTATCTCCTTTCCAGGGGTGCTGTCGAGTTGCATGGGGTGGGCTCTGCTTCTGAGATCCTGGAGCTATGTGCCCCTCCTTCACTCGCTAGAGTTCTTCCAGCACACAGCACTTCCCCCTACTCCCCCCAGTTGACTTGGAGCTGGGCAGCGAGGCTTATGAGGCTGTTATCTTTCCACAGACAGCTGTGCAGGGCTGCAGGCAGCAGCTTATCAGGGAGCCTGCAGTGATTCACAGCCCAAGTCCCAGCTTCTCTGCTGAATAGTAATTTCCAGCAGTGGATTTGTGCTCAGTCTCTCTCCTCCCCTCTCCAAGGGTGTGCTGTCCTTTCTGAAAGAAAGCAGTGAAGGGGAGATCCTACCATGGGGCTCAGGGGGTGGGGTTGTGCCAGCCTTCTGAATAAGGCTGTCTATTGGCAGGAGGCTGCAGGTTTAGGGACCCCAGTGGGGTCTGCCACCCTTGACAGTGACCCTCAGCAGAGTTCATCAATGCTCGGCTTCCTTCCCCTCCCAGAAAAGCAATGTGCTGCTCCATTTCCCTTAGAGGTAGTGCACAAGGGGACAAAGGCACCCTTTGGGCCACAAGCCCCTGAGGCTAGAACCAGCCAGCAAGGGCTGGGAGATAGGGAAAAGCCAGGAACCAGCCAACGTGTCCCTTGCACCATTTTGAAGCTCTCCAATCTTTGTGCCTGACCCTGAAGACACCAAAAGCTAAGGATTCCAAGCTGGAGAGGACTGAGACACAAGGGGGCAGGCCGGAGCAGTCTCTGCACAGTGGTTAGGAAAAAACCTGGGGAAAGAGCCATTTTTGCATTTGTTTTATTGGAAGCAAGACTCTAGCTGTGGGGCTCAGGGGAGCAGGCATGGAGACTTCTGTCCTGGGTCTCTCCCTCTGAGCCAGCCGGGGGTAGGGGGCTTGTTAAAAGAGCTAGAGGCCATGGAGATGCCCCTGCCACGATTTCAGGATGCTCCTTAAAAGTAGAGGAAGGAAAACTAGAAAGGGAACTGTGTTCTGGAGCGAGGGGCAGAATAGGGCCCCCCCACAACTCAGACTCCCCTCTCCTCAAGCAGTTTCTCAGCCCTTGCCCTCTGCTGCTAGTGGTGGGGGTGATTACAAGAGCTCTCCTGGGCTTCCACACTCAGAGGCCCCCACCTGAATGCTGGGTACCTTTAACCCTCGGGGTCCCTGAGCAAGGCTCGAGTCCCCCTGCCCACCATTCCCTCCTGAAGAAGGTCCCAGTATGGCTCAAAAAAGCTGAAGGTGGAGTTCTGCGTCTTCAGGCAACACAGGTGGAGGAGCAACCAGCCCAGGAAGCTTCCTTGGGGTCCCTCTCTTGTCGCCTTGGGGTCCATGCTGCCAGTCTGAGGAGTTGTGTCCAGGTTGTGGGCTCCAGAGTACCGAGGCCTGAAAGGCTGAAGGTGCGTCTCAAGGTCCATCTAGGTGGCCCAGAGCCGGGAATTCTCAGGCTGTCTAGTCCTCTTGCGCGGCACCTGGCTCAGGTTGTGATCGCTTCGCGGAGCCTTCTCCAGCCGCAGGTTCCCCTAGGCTCCTCTTGGATGTGGGCGCGGATGGCTGGGAAGAGGGGCCAGCATGGGGGTTAGGGGGCTGGTAGCCCGGTTGGCGCGGATCCAGTGCATCCTTGGAAAGTAGGATGGCGAGGCTGGGCACGTTCTTAACTACACTGAGACTGGTAGCTGGGTCGCCAGGCTTCTGACTCGGCGAGGGCCCAGGTGGCTGGCTCTGCCACACCTCGCGCACACTCCGGTAGCGCAGCCGCGTGACCTGGTGCAGGCCCGCCAGGCGGCGCTTGAGGATCTCCGCGCACGTGACGGTCTTGGTGGTGGCCCGACCGCAGCCGCTGAAGACGATGGCGCGCGTGGCTGGCTGCGCCATGCTGGCGGTGGCGAAGGCCAGCAGGTTCCGGATCTTGCTGCCCTCTTTGACCCGCATGTGCACCGCTCCCGGCGCCAGGTCCGCGAAGGGGCCAGAGCCCGGGCCGCCCCCATCGGCCCCGCCCCCCACCGGCGCCTCCTCGGAGCGCACCTTACGGAAGTTCTCCATGCGCCGTCGTTGCCAGGACCGCGGGGACGCGAGCTTCGCCATGGGGCCGCCTCAACCCCGGGGCTGCATGGCCGCCAGTCGCGTCCGGCAAGGGCCGGGAAGGGGTAAAGATGCAGGAGACGCGTGGACGCTGGCAGGCGGGCTAGGACGGCGCGATCCTTGTCTCCCACTTCTCCCCAGTGGGCGCTGCTCTACTCCGCGCTCTCGGCACCCTGAGCTCCGCACCTTCAGCGGAGGCCCCGCCTGGGAGCCTGGGAGCCCCCGCCCCTTCCGCCAGGCCCCGCCCTTAACTCGGCCCAGCCTGCCCGGGTCCCAGCCTCGCCATCCTCTCGGATTCAGTCGGGTCCTCAGCTACGGGGGCGTGGGAGCGGTGCACACGCTGGGGCGCAAGGGCAACGCCAGGCCGTGGGTTGTCAAGCGAAGTTCCCTTATGATCTCCATCAGTCGTCTCCGAGCCAACCCTCATAAACGGGCAACCTAAATAAGAACTGCGTTTGTGATGCAAATGCCGCCACAAGTCGGGTCCCCGAGCACTTCCGCGTTCAAATTGAAGGCTACTCCTTGTCCCCTCCCAAGGAGAGATTTCTAAGTAGGCTGCTGGGGCCTCTTTCCTCCAATCCTCCAGAGAACTCCCCTACTCTGTCCCTTCCGCTCCCGAGCCAGTATTCTCGCCTCAAGGACAGCCTGTGCACGGTCAGCAGAGTGCGGGAGGCGCTGGCTCCGGCTGCGCTCCGCGCCTACCCTCGGACGACTATTCACGGCGTGGTCCTCGCAGGGCAGCCAAAAACCGAGATGTCAGCCTCGGTGCGCCTGACCGGAGCTGGAGGCTCCTGGACCCCCGTACACCCCTGCGTGTGGGGAGTGAGGCTCTGCGTCAAGCTGTTCCCTGAGGTGAATGGGAAAAGGAGACCCCTTCTCCAGGGGAGTTAAGCTCCCTCCACCCATGCCTGAAAGCACACCATTAGAGCTGCATGCTTTAGGGTGAGCCGAGCATGCTTCCCTGCTAACGTGAGTCCCTTCTTCCCAAGTGGAATTCGTTGTCAGTCAGCCTTGGCCCCCTGAGACTCAGTGGGATCCTTTTTTTCAAAAAGGAGACGATGAAGGCAGGTTTTGAGAGAGAGAATGGCGGAAGGTGGGAAGTTGAAGCTTTGGGGGTATTATGAAGCTACTGGGTGCCCCTCTCAGGGAACTCCAAGGGATGAGGAAAGTGGCCCTGGATCTCCTCCCAAGAGAGATGAGCAGTGAAGGGAGGGGTGAGGTTGGGATTGAAGGACTGCTGATGAGAGGGAGGGGGTTTGAGAAGGAGCTGGCCCCTCTTTAGAACTGCCCTGGGGCATTGCCCTTCATCCTTCCACCCCTCTCACACACACGCACAGTCAGAAACGAGAGAGTGGGGCGCCTGATCCAGATGGGGCAGACTAGAACTGGGTGTAGCGGGGAGGCGCACGGAGAGCTGCCTTGGGCGGGAAACTCTGAAAGTGCTGGGGGCATACCAGTGCTTGGGGGTGCTGGGCCCCACTCATGAGACAGGGCTGTCACGGTCCCCCTCTCCATCTTCAGGCTCTTCTCGCCTCCTCAGCATCTTGTATCTTCTAGTTCTCGGCCCTTGCTGTTCAGAACCTGGGGCTGACCCCATTACCGCCCCTTGGGAGTTGCTGGAACAGGTGGATCTTTGCGCCCCAACGTATGAGCGACCGCCCCTTCTCCGATCTCTTGCTCGCGCGTTGGGATTAAGGGCCCTCGAGGTCGCAGTCCACCCCAAATATGGACTTTAGCCGCTGCCCTTCTCCCGCGGGCCCCCTGAGGAACAGCCATAGAAGCTGGAGGTACAGCGGCCTTGAGAAGACACAAAGATTGTCTGCAGCGCGTAGTGGGGCGCGGGGAACCTCAGGCTCTGCAAGACCCAGGCAGTTGTGGGACTTAAAGGTGGCAGTTTCGGCTAGGCCCGAGAAAAAGTGCCTGAATGGCTGGAATCTACGGTAGAATAGGCTGGTTAGGGAAGAAGCGAGCTCTCCATCCAAGGGGGGGATGCAAGCCTAGGCTGAACGTTCACTTGGAGGGGATATAAGCAGGAGTCTGTAGTTTGGAGGCAAAGGCCTAGAAGATCCAGGTTTGGCGAGGGTAGGGTAAGGATGGGGCTGTTCTGCGTCCGCTTGGGTTGGCCCTCGAAGGCACCTACCCTCAACCCCCCTCCAACTGCCGCCAGCGGTAAAAGACTCGGATTCACTTCGCTCCCCAGTCAGTGAAGGGAGAGCGTGGAAAAGGCCTGCATGCCCTCCCGCCGATTCCCTCCCTTTCCCCCCTCCCTCTGCAGCACTTAAAATGTAAATGTACTTCGTGATTAGCCGCCGGGTCGCTAATTACCGCTGTAGCCATTCATTACACTGTCAGCGCGCGTCGTAGCCCGCCGGCTGTGCACCCCTGCCGGGCCGCGGAGTGGCAGGGCTGGCTGGGAGGGTGGGGGGAACGCGTGGATGGGGGGTACTGAGAATGAGGGTAATGAGGTTGGCTGGGAGAAAGTGGAGGCGGGAGAGGGGCGGGTACGGCAGAAAACCGGGTGGGCGGTGAAGTACCGGGGCGGGGCAGGGAGGGGGCAGAAATGCCGGAGGCAGCTAGGAATGCGGGCGGAGGAGAGAGAGAAAATGCCAGGGGAAGGGGGCGGTGTGAGGGAGGAAACCCGGTTGAGTGGGGAGACGGGAGAATACCCGGGGAGGCAGCGAGGAACCCCGGCGCCCGGGCGGACGCGGCTGGGAGGGGAGTGGAGGGCTCAACTCTGCGAAGGTGAGTAAATACCTTGGAGCATCTGTGGCGAACACCCTGCGACGGTTAGAAGCGTGGAAAGGCAGTCAAGATTTTCTGTTAAAAGAGCCGGATGCCGGCTATACCCACAGTAGGACCGCAAGTATTCTTTAAAAGGGGGCGAGTCTATTTCCGTGTGTGCGTGTTTATAGATGCAAATATATTTTTTAAATATCTGCAAGAAAACAGCACACTGTCTCTTACCTCTGAGGCCACATCCAGTTTCTGTGGGCGTCCTTAAGAAAAGAACTACTAAATATGAATCCAAAATTAAGCAGAGTCTTGGAACAACCTGTGTACTGAGGTACTGACCTTGAAGCCCGAGCTTCATTAGCTTCTTTTTGCCTCTGTGACCTTGGGCATTTTATGCCTTGGTTTTCTCAGCCATAAAATGGGGCTAACATCAGAACCTACCTCATAAAGTGGTTGTGAGACACATAACAATCTTAGAAACTTGGCTGGTAAGTTCTCAGGAAATATTGACTAATATTATTTTTCATATATTATTTGTGATTAAAATAAATTTTAAAAATTTAAAAAGGGAGGCAAGGGAGAAAAGAAGCTCGTGAAAAGGAAAGGAAATGGACAAAGCCTTGGAAATAGCAATTTTCCTAATATGTTAGGGACTAGTGAGGGGCAAATTAGACTCCTTTTACCCTCAGAGGAGGTGGTGGGGTGGCTAGCCTGGACCCCAAGCCTGGCCAACACGGCATCATCCTCTGCTCTGAAAATGAACCTTTCCAGAAGTATATCCTGTCTCTCGCCTCTAGTGGACAGATCTCCTCTCACCCCAAGACTGGAAGAAAATCCCTGGCGCAGGGCAGGTCTCGTCCTCCTCTGTCTCCAATGGTGGGAAGAGGATGGGAGCTCCTAAAGCACCTGGTCCTGTCCTAGCCTCTCTGGGCAGGGACTTGGGAGCATGCAAAGGAGTCAGGACTGAAAAGTTAGAGGGGACCAGAGGGAGCTCAGATTTATCAGGCATCCACCAGTGCCCAGCACAGGGCCAGTTACTCTCACAGATCTATTATTCTCTTATTTAATCCTCACAATTTTCCTTTCCATCCTTGTTTGACAGATGTGGAAACTGAGTCACACAGAGGCTAAGTAACTTGCCCAATGTACCACAGCTAGAAAGCAGCAACTGTAGATATTTGAATGTATGTGCTCTGACTCATTTTACTACCTTACCTGAGTATAAGAGAAAAAGAAACTTTTAAAGGATTTGAGCTTCCCAGTAAAGGTATGAGTTGGTTTTGCAGAGAGAGGGGGTTCCTACAGTGGGGAAGATTATTGGTTATCTATTACTGCATAAAAAATTTACCCCAGGGGCTGGCCCAGTGGAATAGCAGTTGAGTTTGCTTGCTCTGCTTTGGGGTCCCGGGGTTCGCTGGTTCAGATCCCAGGTGCGGACCTATGCACCGCTTATCAAGCCATGCTGTGGCAGGCGTCCCACATATAAAATAGAGGAAGATGGGCACAGATGTTAGCTCAGGGCTAATCTTCCTTAGCAAAAAGAGGAGGATTGGCAGTGGATGTTAGCTCAGAGCTAATCTTCCTCAAAAAAAAAAAATTTACCCCAAAACTCAGCAGCTTAAAACAAAAACATTTATTATCTTACACCGTTTCTGAGGGCTAGAGATCCAAGAGCACCTTATAGGGGTGGTTCTAACTCAGGGCCTCTCCTGAGGCTGCAGTCAGGATGTTGGCTGAGTCTGGAGGACCCACTCTCAAGCTTATTCACAGGTTGGTCAGAGGCCTCAGTTCACATGGATCTCTCCTAGATCTGCTCATGACATAATAGCTGGCTTCCTGCAGAGTGAGCAATGAGACAGGGAGAGAGAACAAGCAGGGAGCCACAGTGCCTTTTATGGCCCAGCCTCCTCCGAAGGGGAGTATTTGGGGGCAAATTTAGGAGGGGGGGGAATCAGGAATCAACATATTGAAGCAAATATGTGGAAAGACCTTGAATCAGGAGAGCTGAACTTATTTCCTGGCATACAGCAAGCAGTGAATAAATGTTTTTTAAATGGATGCATGAGTGACAACTTTTCTAAGATTATTTTCAAGTCATGGGCATAAGAGCAGTCACCGCTTTATAGGGCTCTCCTGAAGCTTGAGTGGGATTATGGCTCCCAGAGCTCTTTATAAATTTAACACTGCTGGGCAATGATGCCTGGAGGTGAACGTGGCTTAGGAGAGGGGGAGAGCTCTACCATACAGAAGTCCCTGTCCAGGCCAGATACCTCTTCTCTTAGACTGAGTCTCAGGTCCTGGGGTGCTGCTCTGATTGCAGCTCCCCATCTCTGTCTCCACCTCAGTCCAGCCTCCTCACCATATGTCACCTCCAGTCATTGCTTTTCCCCTTGGGCCAGCCAGGACAAGACCCAGGAGTCCCAATACCAGCCAAGCCTCTGCCTTCAGGATGCTCCTCTTCCTGTGCTGGCTTAGCCCCCAAGATGGGGAATGGGGGTTTGCATTGCAGACCCAGTGATGGTGCTATTTAGGGACAAGAGCCATTAACCTTGCATGAAATTCAACTGCTTTCCTAGCAGACAGGCTAGGAGTCACCTATAGACAGCAGACGGCACCTAGCAGACAGTCACCTGAGTCCTGGGAGAGAGAGGAGGAGAGGGGATACGTGGGGCCTAGAATGAGTGAGGAGAGGGGTAGGAGGGGGAAGGGGAGGCAAAAGAAGCCATTGGAGTTCCTTCTCTAGCTCCCCAAGAGTTGGGTGTCTCCCCAACTTCCTTCCAGACTCCAGAGGCGAGTATAGTAAGAAGCCACCACCTGAACAAAGTTAGAGTTCCCAGGAGAGTGCTTGTCCTCAAAAGACTTCCCAAGAGCCTGCTTTGATGCCTGAAATCCCCCATCATTGCTTTCCCCCTTTGGATCAGCTTTGCCATCTAAAGATAAGGTCATACTCCTAATTCCAAAGGCGGAATTGATCAAAAACAAGAGTCAGGATGTTTGAGAACCTTGGGGTGGGAGGAAGGTATAGAGCTGATCAGGTGAGGGAATAGTTGCCAATTACAGCTGACATTTACTCAGCACTTACTATGTGCCAGACACATACTAAGCACTTACATGTGCTAACTCAATTAATACAGCAAGCACTATGTGCAACTGCATTTCGTTAGTGAGGTAGAGCCAGATCCAGAGTCAGACAGTCTGGCTCCAGAGTCTGTTGTTAATCATGGTACCAGACCACCCGCAGGAGGAAGGGGAAGCAGGGCAGAGAGCCATCAGTTGTAGGCCTCCCTGGCTGTCCATAATGAAAGTCCTGGAACTCCAGGGTAGAGTTCTGCTTGGCCAGGTGCTTGCCTGGGTGGGGGTGGGGGGATGGGCGGGGGGCACTGGACGACACCAGAGTGGCTCTTCCTCTGGCTTTGACCTGGGGTAGAGGTGGGGTGCTTGGTTTATGCCTTCCCAGAATTATAGCTATCCTTCGGGGGTGCATTGAGTTTTTGTAAACTTACAAAATACTTGCCCATCTATACCCAGAAGCAGCTAGTGGGGTGGTTAAGAGTCCATAGATGCTGGAACCCAGCTGCCTGGGTTTAAGTCCCAGCTCTGCTCCTTGATAGCTGTGCTCTTGGTCAAGCTATGGAATCTCTCTGTGCCTTTCTTCTCCTGTAAAATGGAGATGATGATGATGATGATAGTACTTCTTGGAATTGTCTCAGGTTATCCCCCTAGTATCTCCATGGGGGTCATCACTCCCACTTCGCAGATATAAGCTAAATCCCTTGCCCTAGGACTCAGCTGCTGAGCAGTACAGCTTGAGGCAAACCTGGAGGACAGGGTAAAAAAATAGAAAGGCAGAGCAGGTTGCCAACCTCCACGGTGCACCCAGGGCTCATGGGTCCTAGCTGTTTGTTGACAGGCAGGAATGCCAGCCCAGTGGTTTTTATTTTGCTTGTGTGTGATTTAACATTTCCTGCTTCATTTCAATGGAGAGTGGTTGTATCAGCTTTTTTGAGTGTTGCATATATAGAGCCCTTCTCCCATCACATCCTGCTGGAGTCATGCTTATGATAAACAATGTAATTGTGTTGCTATAGAGGCCCCTAAGGTCTGGAGCACTGGAAAGAAGCCGGGAAATGATTCCCTTTTTTCTGTGTCACCTCTCTACCTGGCAATTATGCCTTCCTCACCTCTCTGTGGTGGTGAGACTGGAAACAGCTCTTTTCACATAACATCTCTGTAACCCCCATCCCACACCCTACTGGCCCAGAACAGAGCCCCCAAATCAAGCTGAATAAATTGGGGTTCTTCCCAGTTCAGAGAGCTACTTGGTCAAATGCTCTTTATGGCCATGATGGTCCTCTGTCACCACCAGATAATTAATTGTCTTCCCTTCTCTTGAGCAAAAGATGAAGTTACCCAAGTGTGTCTCCTGTCTATTGTTCTGAAGTAAATCACAAGGTGCCCTGTACATAATGTCCCAGAAGATAAAAGTTATATATTTCAACAAGCGAAAAAGAGCGTATTTTGTTTGCAAAAATCCTGGGAGGACTCTCTCTTTGCCCAGAAATTATGTGTACTTGCTGATTAATGATCTGCCTGGTGAACTTGCCTCAGGAAAGATAATAAAGTTATGATTGGGTGTCACTAGTTCCCATCCTTTCCACCCCTGGAGAAGTCATGGGAGCAGGCGGAACTCCTCCTTTCTCTGAAGCAGTTGTTTTGTTGTACCCACAGATTTTCACTGTGGGTTGTGGGCACACCTCTCAGATTCTGCCCTGAAGTCCAAGTGAGCAATGCAGATCCAGTGTTTTCAAAAAAGAAGCCAATAATTTCTTGTTTTTGTGACAGTTTCAGGTTGTTAAATGTTGTCAACTGTTTCAGCGACCTATTGCTGGTAACAAATCACCTTAAAACTTAGTGGCTGGGGCCAGCCTGGTGGCGTAGTGGTTAAGTTTGTGTGCTCCACTTTGGTGGCCCAGGTTCGCTGGTTCAGATTCTGGGTGTGGACCTACGCACAGCTCATGAAGCCATGCTGTGGCAGCACCCCACGCAGAAGAACTAGGACTCACAACTAGGATATACAACTATGTACTGGGGCTTTGGGGGAAAAAAAAAGAGGAAGATTGGCAACAGATGTTAGCTCAGGGCCAATCTTCCTCACCAAAAAGCATACCTTTAAAAAACAAAAACAATCAAAACCAAAAAATTTAAAAAAACCCCTTATGGCTAAAAATAACAATGATTTGTTATTTCCAATTAATTAAATTATCCAGCCCCTGTGGTTTGACTGGACTCCACTGGGCAGCTTTTCTGCTCCATGTGGTGTCTGCTGGGATCACTCATTCATCTGCATTCAGCTGAGAGCTTTACTGGGGCTGGAACACCAAAGATGGCTTCACTCACATGTCTGGTGCCTTAGCTGGTGTTGTTGAAATGGCTGGGGTTCTGGCTGGGCCTCTCTCCACGTGGTCTCTAATAAGTTCAAGATTATTTCTTGGAGTGGCTTGATCCCAAAAAGATGAGAATGGGGGCTGCAAGGCCTCATAAGGTCTAGGTGTAGAAGTCACACATTATTTCTTCCTCTGTATTCTATTGGTCAAACCAAGATACATGTCCAGCCCAAATTCATGATGCAGGGAAATAAACTCTGCCTCTTGGGGGAAGGCCTGACATGCATATATAGGCATGAGAACCTGTAGAGAGATGGCAGCCATCACTATGGACAGTCCAGTATGTCAACCAACTCATATCTTTAAAACACATGTATCTGCAAGTCAGTGTGGCCCATGGTTGCAACTTCTATGTGAAACTTTTAAGGATTTCACCTGGAAATCCGTCATGACCAGGGACTTTTTATGGCAGGAGGAAGGGGTAGGCAGTAGCAGGGCAAGGAGACCATGGGCTTTCTCTGGGGTTTATGTGAACTCTGTTCATTGGAGGAAAAGCATCAGGAACTAGGCACTGCCCATGCCTGACTATTATTTCCTTCTTATTAACTTACTTTGGGACTACTTCTGTCCATCAGCCTGAATCCCAAAGCTACCCAATCATAACCTGGAGGAGAGAAGGCCAAGTGATTGCTGAGATCTCTTTTAATACCCTGGTGGGCTGACCAGGTTTGACTTTAGCCTATGAAATCATTGCAGGATTTTAGTCAGGCCTGTCTTGATTAGATTAGTACTTCAGAAAGCTCACATAAGATGCTAAGAGGCCTCTCTTCCAGTTATCAACTGCTGCATAACACATTATCCAGGATTTAGGTGTGTAAAGCAATCATTTATTATGCTCACAGATTCTGTGGGTCAGCAATTTAGGTAGGGCACAGCGAGGATGGTTTGTCTCTTCTCCGCCATATCTGTGGTTCCAGCCGGAAGGCTCAAAGGCTGGGGCTGGAATAATCTGAAAGTTTGTTCACTTATGTGTCTGTTGGTTCTTGCTGGCCATCAGCTGGAAGCCTCAGATCTCCACGTGGACCTTTCCATGTGATCTTTCTGCTTGGATTAGTTTGGGCTTCCTCACAGCATGGTGGCTGGATTCTAGGGCAAGCATCCAATGGCAGCAAGAGAGCCAGGCATAAACCACATTGCCTTTTATGATCCAGCCTTGGGTGTCGCATAATGTCACTTCTGCCACATTCTGTTTATCAAGGAAGTTACTAAACCCTGCCCAAGTTCAAGGAGAAAGGAAGCAGATTCCATTCTTGATGGGGAATGGCAAGGTTCCTGGAGAGCATGTGGGACTAGAAATATTGCTATGGCCATTTTTTGGAGAATATAATCTGCTGCAGCCTCAAAGAGGGGCATGAATCCAGTGAAATCATCATTATCCCTTCAAAGTGTATCCAGAATCTGAGCACTCCTCTGACCTCATCTCCCACCAACCTCCCCTCACTCATTCCATTCAAGCCTCACTGGCTTCCTTGCTTTTCCTGAAACACGATGAACACACTTCTGCATCAGGGCCTTTGCACTTGCTGCTCCTTTTGCGAACTGATATCCTCTGTCCCTCTAATGTGCCCCCAGCTCTCTCCCTCATATCCTTCAGGCTCTGCTCAAATGTCACCTTCTCCAGAGGCCTCCCTGACCACCCTAAAATAACAGTCCCCCTCCTTTAATCTCTATTCCCTTCTCTGGCTTTATTTTTCTTTGTGGAACTTATTATCACCTGACATAACTGTATTTTTTATTGTTTATTACCAGTCTCCTCCCACTAGAATGGAGGCTCCATGAGGGCAAGGACTTTGTTTTGTTCCTGGCTGCATCTCCAGCTTGCAGCATGGTATCTGATACTCAGTAGGTGCACAATATTTGTTGAGGGAATGAATGACGGGCTTCTTTAGGTGTGAAGAGTCAGCAACCCACCCCCAGGACATGGTTTAGAACAGTGGTTCTTAAAGTGTGATCCAGGGATCTTTGGGAGTCCCCAAGACTCTTTCTTGAGGAGGGAGATTGTATGAGATAAAAACTATTTTTGTAACAATACTAAGACATTATTTGCCTTTTTCATTCTTATTCTCTTATGAATGTACAGTGGAATTTTCCAAAGATTGCACTGACATGTGATATTGCAACAGATTGAATGCAGAAGTAGATATGAGACTCCAGCTGTCTTCTATTAAGCCAGCTATTAAAGAGATCTGCAAAATTGTAAACAATGCCAATCTTCTCGCTACTTTTTTGTGTTTTTTTATTTCTTTATTTTTCCTTTTTCTCCTCAAAGCCCCCCCCGTACATAGTTGTATATTTTCAGTTGTGAGTCCTTCTAGTTGTGGCATGGGGGATGCCGCCTCAATGTGGCCTGATGAGCAGTGCCATGTCCGCGCCCAGGATCCAAACCAGCGAAACCCTGGGCCATGGCAGCAGAGCGCGCGAACTTAACCACTCGGCCACGGGGCCAGCCCCCCTTTGTGTGTTTTTTGTTTTGGAGAATATAATTGCTTTAAATTAATATGTATATATATATTTCTTTTTTGGTGAGGAAGATTGGCCCAGGGCTAACATCCATTGCCAATCTCCCTCTTTGTTTGAGGAAGATTGTCCCTGAGCTACCTAACATCTGTGCCAATCTCCCTCTATTTTTTGTACATTGGTTGCTCCCACAGCATGGCTTGATGAGCTGTGTGTAGGTCCACACCCAGGCTCCGAACCAGCAAACCATGGGCCGCCAAAGTGGAGTGTACGAACTTAAGCACTATGCCACCGGGCCAGCCCCCCCAAAATATATTTTTTATGTTAACATGTAATGAGTTTATTATTGTTAAATGAATCAATGCATAAATATTTTTTTAATTTATTGGTTTTAATTTATAATACAGTAAATATTGGTAAACAACTGCATTTAAAATATTCCATGGGGTTGGGGCTGGCCCCATGGCCGAGTGGTTAAGTTCACGCGCTCTGCTGCAGGCGGCCCAGTGTTTCGTTGGTTCGAATCCTGGGCGTGGACATGGCACTGCTCATCAAACCATGCTGAGGCAGCGTCCCACATGCCACAGCTAGAAGGACCCACAACGAAGAATGTACAACTATGTACCGGGGGGCTTTGGGGAGAAAAAGGAAAAATAAAATCTGAAAAAAAAAATATTCCATGGGGTTAAAAATTTTTAAGAATGTAAAGTAGTTCTGAGAATAAGAAGTTTGAGAGGGTAGGAAATAGAGAGGCTAAATTGTTCTCCATGTTACAGGATTGGGAAGCTGATTGTCAGCAGTTCCAGAGAAAGATAAGAATTAGGAGGAGGCTGAGGGGCCTGGACCCAGGGAGGAGTTGAGGTGCACAAAAGAGCCCAGTGTCACAGTGGTCCATGCACTCATGGAGGAACAAGGCCAGCGCAACAATCTCTGAGATCAGGGAAGACCAGAAATGTTCTGGGGACAGTCATGTATGATATTGACTGTTTATTGTTTTAATTGATCCAAAAAGATTTCACTTGTTTGGGAGAATATGCATAACAATGTTTTTATTTTTGTAGTAAGTTGCATATAGTAACAAAAGAATAAAGCAGCTGCCAGATCCTTGAAATCAAAAGTGACAAGCATAATACTGGTACAAATTGCTTCAGTTTCTAAAATTAAAAGTCAAGCAGGGAAAGTAGTATTTTTCTTCTTATTAAATAGTGAATAGCCACAAAATTACCAATTCATGAAAATGAGGCTGTCTTATAGCAAACTAGCTCACAAGAGTCTGATCAATAAACTAGGTACAAACTGGTAAAGAGGCCGGCGGTCACAGCCTCTGAGTAATCACACCCCTAAAAAAGGGAGGCCAGATAATGACAAGAATTATGATTGATGGGTCTTGAGTTAGAGCAAGAGAGTTAGTTATATGACTTACCTGATACCCTTCCAGTAAATATCCTGTCTGCTCACGTTAGCCAGAGTTGTCTTCTTCACACTTACAGCTGAGAAACGTTGGCTGATCAGGGAGTCTTCAGCACACGAGGGATATTTACTGCCCTGGAAGTGGCTGAAATCATCCAGGGATGGGAGTTAGACAATAGCTTGAATGGGCTGTGGACAGAGGAATAATGGTTTTGCTTTTTATTTTGGGAGATGTTGGAAGAATGAATAGAAGAAAGAAGGAGAAGTTGAAAGCACTGAGGAAAGAGGATAACTGATGGATCAGACTCCCTGAGGAGATAAGAAGGGGTGGGAATCAGAGCACAATTCGGGGACTGGTGTTAGCCTGGGAGAGGGAGGAGAGACAGCTGCCTTGGTCCATTTGGGCTGCTATAAAAAACATACCACAGGGGTCGGCCCTGTAGCCGAATGGTTAAGTTCGCATGTTCCGCTGCTGCGGCCCAGGGTTCAGATCCTGGGCGCGGACATGGCACTGCTCATCAGGTCACGTTGTGGCAGTGTCCCACATGCCACAACTAGAAGGACCCACAACTAAGATATACAACTATGTATGGGGAGGGGAGGGTTTGGGGAGATAAAGCAGAAAAAAAAAAAAAGATTGGCAACAGTTGTTAGCTCTGGTGCCAATCTTTAAAAAAAAAAAATACCACAAACTGGGTGACTTATAAACAACAGAAATTTATTTTTCATGGTTCTGAAGGCTTGCGATCACGGTGCCAGCATGGTCGGGTGAGGGCCCTCTTCCCAGCTGCAGACTTCTCCTTGTATACTCACTTGGCAGAAAGGGGTAGGGAGCTCTGTGGGGTCTCTTTTACAAGAGTACTAATCCCATTCATGAGGGCAGAGCCATCCAGTCACTCCCCAAAGGCCCCGTCTCCTAATACCTTCACCTTGGGGTTAGGATTTCGACATGTGAGTTTTAGGGGGACACAAACATTCAGCTTACAGCAATATCTCTTCCTCTGAGACAAGTAGTTTGAAAGGATACACAGGGAAGTTGGTTAATTTTTCCCACTGATAGAGTTGAGATTACCTGCTGAGAATGAATGGAATGGGCAATATTGACGAAGAATTATCCCCAAAGGGCTTTTGCAGGTTTCACATTCCACGTCAGGTGACAGAGTTTATTGAAAAAAGAAGCAACACTGTTATTAATCATTCATTCATTCAAAATATCATTGGATCTCTATTATGTAACAGGCACTATTGTGGGTGCTAGGGATACAGCAGTGAACAACACAAGACCAGTTCCTGCTCAGTGGAGCTCACACTCTAGTGAAACAAAAATAACCCAGTAGATGTGCTCATCACCACCTCCACGGCACTGAGTCATCGGATGAACTGAACTCCCTATTGCCTCTGCAGACAACATGCAGAATGAAGCCCACAGTCCCCTGAATGTGCTCAGTTGGTAGCAGGCTGCTCTCTAGTGTGTTTGTGCTCACCAAGTGTGGCAGACAAGGCTGGCAGCCTCCTCAGTAGCCATTCTCCCCTTCTTCCTTAGTAATACAACTCTGATTTTATTGGCAGAGACAACGTGCTCAGCTAAAAAGCTAAAGTGTGTCACGTTGTCACTTCCTTGCCAAATGGGAGTGACTATGTGACAGTTGAGGCTAATGAGAGATAAATGGGAATTGTTGCATAGAGCTTTCTGGAAAGATGATTAAATGGGGGTGCAGACTCAGCTGGCATGCACTTTGGCCCTCTGCTCTTCCTCCTTCCAGCTGCCTGCAGTATACCCATGATGGCTGCAGGTGAGAAGCCATCTCAAAAGTGTGAGGGAAAGACTGAGAGAATTGCAGAGACTTCTACCCTGAATCTTTTTTTCTTTTTAGTAAGGAATATTGGTCCTGAGCTGACGTCTGTTGCCAATCCTCCTCTTTTTGCTTGAGGAAGATTGTCCCTGAGCTAACATCTGGGCCAGTCTTCCTCCAGTTTGCATGTGGGACACTGCCACAGCGTGGCTTGAGGAGCAATGTGTAGGTCTGCACCTGGGATCTGAACCTGTGAACCTTAGGCCATGGAAGCTGAGTGCGTGAAGTTAACCACTACACTCCCAGGCTGGCCCCTACCCTGAATCTTAAAGTCACTGAACCAACTCGCTTATTCCTGGACTTCTCATTATGTGAGAAGAAGAAGACCTGTCTTGTTTAAGCCACTGTCATTTAAGTTTTCTGTTACATGTAGCCAAGCTAAATCCATACCTAATACACCAAGAAGCAGCTGTTTGTTACCTATGGTGGCCATGAGAATGGCTTTTCACTTTTTTCTTTTTTTTGAGGAAGATTAGCCCTGAGCTAACATCTGCCACCAATCCACCTCTTTTTGCTGAGGAAGACTGGCCCTGAGCTAACATCCATGCCCATCTTCCCCTATTTTATGTGGGACTCCTACCACAGCATAGCTTGACAATTGGTGCATAGGTCCGCACCTGGGATTCGAATTGGTGAACCCCTGGCCACTGAAGCGGAACTTGCGAACTTAACTGCTGTGCCACTGGGCCGGCCCTGCTTTTCACGTTTTTTATTGCAGGGAGCATAATTAGTCAAAGGACCCAGCTGCTGCACTCTGAAATCCATCACTGCATTTGTGCCAAGGCCAAATTTCCCATGGGCTGCTCCCAGCTAATAAATGAGTGCAGGTGGGATATTAAAGCAGGTCCACTCCTGGGAGACAGACAAAGGATGGGTGGCTTTGGCTGGAGGTCTCCCCAGTGGCCTTGCCGAACTTTCCTTAGAACTGTACTACAGTCTAAGATGCTTCTACCCAACTTCCTTCCTTCCCTCTTTCCTTCACTCAGGTCAGACTTGTAGCATGGTTTGATGACTCTACCAGGTTCTCCTGGCTCCCTCCTCACTTTCTCTAATAGATGGTTTCCCCTAATAAATGTGTATATTTAATCCTGTCTTGGTGTCAGCTTCTCTGAGGACCCTGAGTAACACATTCCTAAACATGTTAGTGCGTTTTGTGCTCGTTATTGTAAGTACAAAATTTAATTAAGTGTAACTAAACCATAGAAATATGAGTGCAAAAGGAAAGTAAATTGTTATTTCTATGAAAACTAACTTTACTGCTTTGGAAAGTTTTGAAAAAGATGGTCGCTAAAAAAAAATAGCTGTTCACAAAAAGAGAAATACTGTATGATTCCACTTATCAGAGATATCTAAAGTAATACATTCATAGAAATAGAAAGTAGAATGGTGGTTACCAGGGACTGAGGGGAAGGGAGAAATGAGGAGTTGTTGTTTAATGGATATAGAGTTTCAGTTTTGCAAAATGAAAAAGTTCCGGTGATCTGTTGCATAACAATATGAATATACTTAACACTACTGAATTGTACACTTAAAAATGGTTAAGATTGTAAATTTTATGTTATGTGCTTTTTTACCACAATTAAAACTAAATTTTTTGGGGGGGCCAGCCTGGTGGCTGAGTGGTTACGTTCGCACGCTCCACTTCAGCAACCCAGGGTTTCGCCAGTTCGAATCCTGGGTGCGGACATGGCACCGCTCATCAGGCCATGCTGAGGTGTCATCCCACATGCCACAACTAGAAGGACCCACAACTAAAAAATATACAATTATGTACCGGGGGGCTTTGGGAGAAAAAGGAAAAAAAAATAAAATCTTAAAATAAATAAATAAATAAGTATATTTTAAAAAAGCTGTTGAGAGGCCGGCCCTGTGGCTGAGTGGTTAAGTTCGAGTGCTCTGCTTTGGTGGCCCAGGGTTTCGCTGGTTCGGATCCTGGGCACAGACATGGCACCGCTCATCAGGCCATGCTGAGGCAGCATCCCACATGCCACAACTAGAAGGACCCACAACTGAAAATACACAATTATGTACCTGGGGACTTCGGGAGAAAAAGAAAAAAAAATCTTAAACAAAAAAAAAAAGCTGTTGAGTTTGGCTTGGCTAGAACACTGTAAAAGATTTAGAAAACTCTGTAGAAAACCAACAGTCTGCACTTAGATTGCTTTGCAAGTATCCTTAAGCTCTTATCCACTTTACAGAATCGGGAAGTCTAAACAATTTGTTATGGGTATTGTTATGCAGGAAAAGAAATGTGGAATTCCAATCAGCAGACCCATAAAAGAAAAAGCCTTGGCATTACAGCAAAAGATTGGCAAGTTAATACGCATTTGTATGTTTTAAGTTAAAACAAAATGTCCAGATATGTATCATTTTTTATGATACTCCTTTTTTGTTTAATTGACCAACTTCTGGCATCAATTGCATCAGATAAAAGGGCTTCTACTGAAACAATAATATTAAATGTGAATTGCTGTATTGTGCAGTTACTATATATCCAGAGTGAAAGGCTTAAGTATAGACCCAGCAGAAGGATGGGCAGAAAGGAGAAATGTTCCAGGGATCAGGATTTGGCTAATAAACACGGCTCAGGGAACGATGTCCTTCAAGGTTGAAGGACACGTGTGGGGGTGCAGAGAGTACTGGAAGGAGAGAAGGCTACAGTCCAGAGGCAAGAGGGTAGGGTGTGATTCCTGGGTAAAACCATTCCACATGATGACAAGGCCTATGGTGAGGCCACGGGAACAGGTGGGTGGCTGAAGGAGAGACAAAGGTCACTGGAGTGAGGAGGAGTCAAAAGTCCAAGGCACTGGGTGGGTCATCCAAGGAGCCCAAAAGCCTAGACTGGCTGCAAGATTGGGCCTGGAGAAAAAATTGAGGGCTAGTGATGTGCTAGAAGCAGCTCATACTGGCTCATGAGAGCCAATTTTTAAATTTTCAATTTTGTGTTCTGGTTGTTAAACACGACCATTATTAAAAATTTAATTATATTAACTTGCAACTAAGTAACTTATATTAAAACCAAGGTAATAAATATTTAAAACTCATCACTTTCTAATAATTTTATGACATTTTACTATTGTACTCTTGAAGCTTTTACATTTCTTGCATCTGTGTGGTGGAAATACTAAATCATGGTGTGCTGTGGTGCATCTTTGCCCAACTTAGCCTTCAGCGACATCGTTTTGGTAGCTCAAAATAAGCCAGAGCGGAAGTACTTGCATCACAAAAATTAGCAAACACTACAAAAGAACTTGACTTATTGTTTTGTTAATTATGTACACTCATTCATCAATTGTAACTGTAGGTGGCTATGGATATAAGAGTTAAGGAAAAACCAACGAAAGCATTCTGTGAGAATCAATTGGCTATGTGGAATTTACAATAAAGAGTATGGTATATTTTGTGAGGTGTAAGTTGTATGTTACACATCCTTTATATCAGCAAAACTTATACTAAATGTATGTGTACATTTATGTATACATTTTTCCCTGAAGAGCTGGTTTTTAAACATTTACCAAACACACCACTTAACCCTGGTCTCCTTTCCTTGAGACTGGCAGCGGGGTGATGGTGAGCAATACAGATGTGCGCTTGCTCCCTCATCCCTGCCCCAAACTCACAGCCTCATGGGGAGTCAGGCACTTAAGTAACAACACAGCAGTGGGTGGCAAAGAGGGAAGATGCTGAGCACCAAGTAGAGCATCTAGGCCAGGGAGGCATCCAGAGGATGTGAGACTCATGTGGGCACTCAAAGGATGAGTGGGAATCAGCCAGCCAGAGGAACAATGTGCGCAAAGCCTAGTTGTTGACAGAAACAATAGGGACAGAGGTGGGAAGTTGAGGGACACAGGGTGTGGTATGCTTGCAGGCAGAAGAGAAACCAGCAGGCCACGGGGTGCTCCTCTTGGCCCTGTGATACCTGGAGGGTGAGGAAAGAGCAGTTTTTACTCGAGAGGGTTTTTGGGACCCCAGACCTAAGAAGAGTAAGAATTTCTGGGCAAAGGAATAAGGACGGGAGTTAGGTGAGGGGAAGAGAGGATGGAACAGCATGTACAAAAGCACGGAGGTGAAAGAGAATCTGAATTCTTAGACCTGCAAGCAGTTCTGAGTGGCTGGAATGCCTGAAGGGGAGGGCATGCAAAAAATGAGGCTGGAGAAGTGGCCAGGGGTGAGGTCAGGGGTGCTATGAGCCAAACTAGGGAGAGGGTATGTATCAACAGGAGCAGTGGGGAGCCTCAGGAGGGCCCTAAGTAGAAGAGTGGCATGATTAAGATCTTTGTGGCTGCTTAGAAGAGAATGGCTTGAGGGGTGTCAGGTGGGGAGAGACTAGAGGAGATGATGTCTTTGGGGAGACTATTGCAGAGATGATGGAATAGGGCAGTGGTTGTGGGGATACAAAGAGGAGGATTCGTTCTAAAGATATGGGGAGGCAGAATTAATAGGACTTAACTTCCAGGGATCTGGCTTAGGTGACTGGGTTGACACAATCATTTTTGAAGAGTACTGGTCGGTTATTTTGTAGAATGAACCTCAATTTGGGTTTGTCTGAT
The DNA here is from genome assembly GCF_021613505.1 of Equus quagga. NCBI lineage: Eukaryota > Metazoa > Chordata > Mammalia > Perissodactyla > Equidae > Equus > Equus quagga. The sequence goes on along the minus strand of NW_025796915.1, from coordinate 2,093,065 downwards.
GTTTCCTTGTGACTAGACTGAAGTTATACATTTTTTGGCAAGAATATCACAGAAGTCTGTGAATCATTTCAGGAAGTATATGGTGTCAATACGTCTTATTACTGATAACAGGGCCATTTTGGAGGCAGGGTCACAGGGGGAGGAACAAAAATAGGGAAAGGATCTGGGGTTCCAGTTTAGGATGGGGCTTGAGGGCAGAAGAGAATTTGGACCAGCAGCAGAGCTCTGGGAGCGCCAGGCACCTCAGAGGTAGCTGAGGACTTGGGAGGGGTGAGGTTGCTAGGGGAGAAGGTGTTTGGCTGAGGAGGAGGATAGGAGACAGTGGAGGTAAAAGACTGGCTTTGCAATACATCCAAGTGATCGGGCAGGTGAGGACTGGAATGTGTCCTGTGGATTTGGCATCCAGGGGCTCAGCCAATGCCCAAGGCTGTGACTTGTGAAGGGCATTTTTCTCTCTGGACAGTTAGTGAGAGCCAGTTTGAGTGGGCTCTCCTGTTCTAACTCGACAAGTGAGCAGTGGGTGGTGCATGTTCAGAGCTCATGGCTGGGCTGCAAGAGGTGGCATGGTGACCATGAGCTGTGTGTAGGCCAGTAAGCTACCCAGGGCCCAGCACTTCCAGCTGCCAGCAGAGCAACCTCACTGGTGGAGAATTAGCTTTACCAGTGTAAGTCACTGCAGACGTGGGTGCTGCCCAGTGGTCTATTGGAGGCACTGACAGTAGAAGGGAAAGTGAGGGGTGGCCATTGACCCCGGCGTCCTATATAGGCAAGAGGTTGGAGGTCTGGAATCATCTTGTTCCCTAGACTCAAGCTGCCCCAGGAATCCTCATTTTCTTTATGCTAACAATACTTTACTGACTTATAGTTTACATGCAATCAAATACACAGATCTTGGGTTTTCAGTTTGACAAGTTTTGATAATTTTATACCTTTTAACTACCACTCAAAACAAGATCTAGAATATTTTCATCACCCTAGAAATTTCTTTTTTTTTTTTAAAGATTTTATTTTTTTTCCCCAAAGCCCCCCAGTACATAGTTGTGTATTCTTCGTTGTGGGTCCTTTTAGTTGTGGCATGTGGGATGCTGACTCAGCGTGGTTTGATGAGCAGTGCCATGTCCGCGCCCAGGATTCGAACCAACGAAACACTGGGCTGCCTGCAGCGGAGCGCGTGAACTCAACCACTTGGCCACGGGGACAGCCCCTAGAAATTTCTTTTCTGTTCCTTTCCAGTCAATCTACCTCTCTCCCCAACCAGCAACCCCTGTTCTGATTCCTATCATATTAATTTTCCTGTTTTTGAATTTCATATAAATGGAGTTATATAGTATATATTTTTGGTCTGGCTTATTTTGCTCAACATATTTTTGAGATTCATCCATATTGTTGTATATATCGGTTTCTCATTCATTTTTTATCACTGAGTCATATTTCATTGTATGAATATACGATAATTTGTTTATCCATTCTCTTGTTCATGGCTGTTTCCAGTTTTTAGCTACTATGAATAAAGCGGCAATGGATTTGTAAGACTTTTGTGAACATATGTTTTCATTTCTCTTGGGTATATACTAGAAGTAGAATTGCAAGGTCAAATAGTAACTCTATGTTAAACTTTTTGAGGAACTGTCAGACTGTCTTCCAAAGTGACTATACCATTTAACATTCCTACCAGCAGGGTATGATGGTTCCAATTTCTCCACCTCCCCAGCAATACTTATTATTTTCTATCTTTTTGATTATAGCCATTCTAGCAGATGTGAAGTGGCATCCCACTGTGGTTTTGATTTGTATTTCCTGGATGACTAATGATGTTGAGTATGTTTTCCTGTGCTTATCGGCCATCTGTGTATCTTCTTTTTTTTTTGAGGAAGACTAGCCCTGAGCTAACATCTGCCACCAATCCTCCTCTTTTTGCTGAGGAAGACTGGCCCTGAGCTAACATCCGTGCCCATCTTCCTCTACTTTATATGTAGGATGCGTACCACAACATGACTTGCCAAGCGGTGCCATGTCCACACCCAGGATCTGAACCAGTGACCCCGGGCTGCCGAAGTGGAACATGCGAACTTAACCACTGCGCCACTGGGCCAGCCCTCTGTATCTTCTTTGGAGAAATTTCTATTCAGATCCTTTGCCCTTAAAGTGGGTTATTTGCCTTTTTCTTACTGAGTTGTAGGAGTTCTTCATATAGTCTATATGCAAGTCTCTTATCAGATATATGGTTTGCAAGTACTTTCTCCAGTTCTCTGTGTTGCCTGGCCTGGTTAGGGAGAGAAGACAAACAGAGAGTGGGGTGGTGGGGAGGAGGTGTGGAGGAGAGAGGCACTGTACAGGGAGGTCTAGGAGGAACTCTTTGAGCTTCAGGATTGCCCACCTGGGTAGTGAGAGAGGACTGGATGAGCTGCTCTAACATCACCATGGCTCTGCAGGCAAGAATGTGTGTCACTGTACACTCAGTGCTGTGCAATCAGTCATACATACTAAGTGTCAGGGACTTGGCATCTCATAAGACCAGGAGCATGGAGCGGGGTTGGGGGAGCAGGACACTCTTTTTAAAGAAAGGAAGCTCCATATTGCAAACTTTCACAGGACTAATGGGTTACCTTGGAGGCAACATTTTGTGGCTTGAGAGCCAGACAGACTTGGGTTTTGATCTTGGTTGTTAGTAAATGCCACTACATAGTGCCCTCCTCATACCCCTGTAGCTATTCCTGATGGCTTCTTACTGCAAGCCCCTGGGATTTTCTGCCTGAGGGCTTTCTCTGCTCAGAAGGCACACAGGGAACTCTGGAAGTGCCAGCAGCAGCCCTCAACACTTAGTTTCCTCCTTCCTTTGGTGGGACAACTGCATTGTATTCTACACTGTGTCCCAGGGGTCCCCAGTAGGATTGACCACTATTGCCCACAGTGGTAACCTGCTCATGATTGCACCTTGAATTGGTTTCCTTTCATTTCTTTATTTTAACTCCTTCCACTCCTCCACTAGTGCTTCCTGGGATCATCTCTCAAATAGACCATTTGTACTCACATCCTTATCTCAGTGTCTGCTTCTAGGGAAACCCAATCTAAAGATACTGGTTCTTCCATTTCTTGGATACATCATTCTATTTCCTTGGGCAGATCACTTTACTTCTCTGAACCTCACTTTCTGTTGGTTTGTAAACTGACCCCTGTGCACAGAGGGCAAGGAGAGACTAAAGAAAGAGGCAGACCACTCCACATTGGTAGGTGGTAGTTTTAACAAGCCAGGGAACTTATGAGGCATGTCTTGGGCAGCAACAAGACCGGTAGATGTCTGCACTCATCCACCAGAATCTTAAAAGTTTATACAGAGATCTTAACTGCGTTCAGTCACATGCACTATCCAGACGGTCTCAACAACATTTTAATCTCTCAAGGCTATGTCCTTAGAACAGTTACCACAACGGTAGGCAGAAAGTACATTCCAAGGACAAAGGAGTGAATGAGGAGCCTCTGATTGCCCGGGTCCAGTTCTCAGGTCAACCGGTGGTCACATACTCTCAATTGCCTCCTCCAACACTTTCCTCATCTACAAAATGGGGATAAAAGCACTTACTTCATTGGATAGTCATGAGGCTTAGCATCTCATTCAGACATACTAAGGGTTCAGTAAATGCTAGTCCTCTTTTCTTTTCAGTTGTTTACTGGCCTGTAACATACATACTCTTCCAGAGACCCTTGGGTGTACATGCCTCATTCAGCCATAGCTGGGCAGGAAAAGACAAACAGCCTGGAGCTGGCCCTGTGGGTGATTTGGATTACTGCTCTCACTTACTTGCTCCCTCCCTGCAATAGGATTAAACATCCCCACTATTTGTTATGCCTTGCATCCTCTAGAGGGAGCATGTATCCCTGTCATGCCTTAGTCATAAGACATGCTTTGGTGAATAGCATGTGATGTTCACCACATTTGAGAAAAAGCTTTAAATGTGTTATTGCATGGTTTGGCTTGGGCTTTCTCACTCCTGCCCTCCACCATGAGATAGACATGTCCTCAGAGCCTAGCACACACTATGAACTAGCACTTATTAAATACTTATTGTGTACCAGGCACTGTCCCATGTGTTACATGTGTCTACATGTGTTAATTCATTTCACTCTCATAGGAACTCTAAGATATTGGTCCTGTTATCATCATCCTTATTTACATATGTGGAAAACTAAGGTTTAGTAATGAGTACCTTGCTCAAACTTACATAGCTGGGAAGGGGCAGGCAGTCTGCTTTCTAGGTCCATATTCTTAACCACTTCACTATACTATTTCACATAATAGGTGATCAGCAAGTGCTTGTTAAATAAAACTTTATTTAAATGACTGTCACTACTGAAGCATTGTTCTTTTCCATTTACCCAAATTCCGAAGGCACAATCCATTGGGACAAAGATGGGCTTCTGACTTTGGACCTGGGCACTTTTCCTGCCTCAGTTGTTAGCCAGATAGGAGGCCATTCTGATTCTCTGGATTGGGGGAAAAGTCATCTGTGGTCATGAGATGGGAACTCAAACATTTCTCCTGTAGGACTCACATGAACCACAAGATATCTCCTGTAAATTCCATGTGTATCCCATACATCTCCCCTGTAGACTTTAATGTGGACCTCAGACCCCTCTCCTGAAGGCTCATGTGAACCCCTATATCTTTCCTGAGGCCCACATGGACTCCCAACATCTCTCCCATAGGAGCCATGCTTGATAACCTCCTCAGGTTCCCATTCGTCAACTCACTGGGTCCTCCCCACAGCTCTGTAAATCAGCCAAAGCTTGCATTATAGCAGGGATAGAGCGCAGTGACCATGTGGGTGAACCAGGGCCAGGACTAACAGCAGAACTCCGTTGTCCTGCCTATAGTCCCTGATTCTTCGCTCCTGATTGGCCCAGTGGTTAGGTTATGCTTCCTGCTCAAACTTCCACAGCCTCTGTGGCTGCCCCCTTCTCTTCCCTCTCTCATGCTAGTTCTTGTTTGTCTTTCTTCATTCCTGCCCCCTTTCTATCCCAGCTGTGGGAGTGAGGCCTTACTCCCAGCAGGCTGGAGCCAGACAATGGGCCCTTATTCTGGGCAAAGAATCCCTGCAGTGTCTCCCACCCAGTTAGGCCCCCTTCCAGGCCCAGGATGGTGTGGGCGGAGGGCACAGTGGAGGGCAGGAGCCAGTGGCTGGCAGGATAGAGGGTGTCCCTGCTGTAAAGATCCCACAGGAGGTTTACAATGTAAACACACTGACAATAAAAGCTTATCTTTCACTCCCAGCCCCATCTCTCCAAGTGGGTCTCACTCAACAGTCATTAGTCCTGGGTTTTTAAACATTTACTCTGGTCTCTACTCTCTTTAGGTGTTCATCTCTGCATATCACAATCTCTTTCATTCTTTTTTCTGTGTCTCTTTCTCTTTCTAAGTCTGTCTTTCTATTCCTTTGTGTAGCTTGCTGGTCCCTATTTCTTATCTCTTTCTCACTTCATCATGCTCTCTTTCTCTCTCTCCTCTTTTTTTTTTTTAAAGATTTTATTTTTTTCCTTTTTCTCCCCAAAGCCCCCCAGTACATAGTTGTATATTCTTAGTTTTGGGTCCTTCTAGTTGTGGCACGTGGGACGCTGCCTCAGCGTGGCTTGATGAGCAGTGCCATGTCTGTGCCTAGGATTCGAACTGACGAAACACTGGGCCGCCTGCAGCGGGGCGTGCAAACTTAACCACTTGGCCACGGGGCCAGGCCCTCTCTCTCCTCTTTTTTTCCATGTTTTTTTCTCTCCAAATCTTGATCTCTCCATGTCTCCATATCTCTGTCTCTCCATGTTTCTATGTCTATGTTTGTGGCTCTCCTCTCTTGTCTTTCTATGTCTATCTTTCCTTGGATCCGTGTGTCTATGTCACTCTCTGTCTCCTCTCTCTCTTCTTGTCTCATCTCTGATCTTCCATCCTCCATCCCCTCTCTGTCACTTTGGGCCTGTGGATCTGAAAGATCTTCATCAAACACCATGTTCTCCTGCTCACAAATCTCTTTCTCACTCCTTTCTGGTACATCCCAGTGGCCCCTGGGACCGCATGGGTAGTTATTCTCCCCAATTTACAGATTTGGAAGCTGAGGCTCTGGCTGTTGGCACCAGGCTCCCATCTCTGAGTCTCTTCTTCCACGTCCTCGCGGCGCTCTTGTCCCAGCAGTGCCCATCAGCCACCTGATCAGGCCAGGGCCCAGGAACGTAGCACCTCGGACAGCTCCTCTGAGGCGCGGGGGCGGCCAGGCCTTCCTTCTCGCGAGCGCAGGAAGAGAAGCCCTAGAGGTGGCCCAGGAGTCTCGCGAGAGCGGTTGCTACAGGCTGGGGCGGCGCGCGCACGCGAAGAGCCGGCTCCAGGTGCGCGCGCGCGCTCCCCGCCTCCAGCCCCGGAGCGGCTCGCCGCCGGCTCCGCGCTGCAACGCTGGGTGCAGCTCAGGGCAGCGCAGCGCGGCGGCCTTTCGGCAGCCGAGCGGTAGCGGCGGGTAAGTCCCGGGCCTCAAGTCCCGGAGAAGGGCTTTGCAGGGAAGATGGGCGAAGGGCGAGAGGGGGGTCACCCCCTCCCCAGCTCTGTTCCCCCTACGCTTCACCTTTGAATGCAGGGAGCAGACCACGCTGCTGGAGAGGTAGAGAGTCGAGGTGACTTTCTCTGTTTGGGCTGGGAGAAGAGCGCCCGGGGTGCCCCTAGGCCCCCAACCCCCAACATCCCCATCCCCGGCTGCCTCAGAGGGAACCCGGGTCTTGGGTGACGTCAGACTCCTGGATGCTGGAGCCTGGGCCTTGGGCCCTCCATCCCCACCTGGCGTTCCCTGGAAACTGGCTTCCTCTTCTGCGGATGGCGCTCGCGGACAGGGATGGGGGCGACTGGAGGCGGGTTAACTGTGGCCTTCTTTGGGTCCTTCCTCACAAGAGGCGCCTGCAAATGGACACATGTTGTACAGCTCCAACCCCCCACTCCCACCCCCCACCCTCCACCCCCGCCCCCTCCCGGAGACGGCCGACCTTTGGACGGCGGTCTGAGCCGCCTCAGGGTTGTAGGGGATGGGTGCATTGGCTTGCGCCTGGGGTCCACCAGGACTTTGGGGTGGTGTGTTGGCAGTGCCGGATGTAGCACATTCCAGCGCTGGCAGGGGTCGGTCATGAGGATGACAGTGAGGTGTCTGGGAAACCGTCCCTGTCCCTGCCTCCAGGAGCTCCTGGTCTGGGGGTTGGGGGAACCAAGTAGAGACTCAGACTGAGAATTCACCGTCTCAGGCGGTTCAAACTGGTAATGCTCCAGCTCTGGGATCTGGCGATCATGGAGGGCCAGGCAGACTTTCCTGCGGAAACAAGGAGAAAGGGAGGCAAGAGCCAGTTAATGAGAGACTTCCTGGAGGAGGTGAAATTTGCATGGGAGGAGAGGCAGGGGAGGGCATTCCCTGGGAATGGTCTGGGCAAAGGCACAGAGGTGGGAGTTAAGCACAGCTATTGGAGAACCTGGCCTGTGAGCCCAGCCACGTGGCTGTGGTCATGGAGTCGGGGAGTCTGGAGAATTTTGCAGCCTGTGCCCTACCTGTTCTAACTCCGCTGGGCAGGGCTCTGAAAGAGGGAGATGGTTCTTGCAGGTGCATGACTGGCAGAGAGGTTTTGTTTGGGCTACACAAGTCTTGCTAGTTTAGATTTGATCTAGGCTTGGTGAGCCTGAAGGTGGAAGCCCCAGAGCTGAGAGAGGACTGTCTCTAGTGAGTCGGCCACAGCAAGAGGGTCTTCTTAGGTCTAGCAAACTCCATGGAAAATGAATGGGCTCCTGGGAGGGGAGCTCTGGATAGGGCCCTTGGGCTCTGTAGCTGTTTCTTTAAGCCTTTCCCTGGCTGGCTGGCTATCTCTGAACAAGTTGATTCCCTTCTTGAGCGTCTCTTTGCCAGCACCTTTCTCTAAGGATGAAATAATAGGACTAAGTACTGATTTCTCCTGAGGAAGCTGCTTGTTCTAGTTTAGAACATCCCTCCCAGTTCTCCCTCTTCCTTTTTCTTTCCTCCGCTCCCTTCCCCCTTTTCCCCCCCCCCCCCCCCCCCCCCAATAGCATTTCCTCTACAGGCTGCACTTCCTTCCTTGCTGCCAGTGTGGAGTCTCTGCAGGTTTCCTGGAGGAAGTGTGGTACAGCAGGCTTGACAGAAGCTGTGGGCTTAGCCTGATTGGGAGAGGGCATCAGTTGCTCCACTCCCACCCCTTGGGAGGGTGTCCAAGTCTAAAGCAATTCATTGTGCTCTGTGCCCTGCTCTGTTCTGGATCCCTCCTAGAAGCCCATCCATGAGGGAGCAAGGAAGAGATTGGATGAGAATGAATGAGCACTTGGTGCCCAATAACTGGTTTAGAATTTTTTTTTTTTTTGAGGAAGATTAGCCCAGAGCTAACTGCTGCCAATCGTTCTTCTTTTTGCTGAGGAAGACTGGCCCTGAGCTAACATCGTGCCCATCCTCCTCCACTTTATATGTGGGACGCCTACCACAGCATGGCGTGCCAAGTGGTGCCACGTCCACACCCGGGATCCAAACTGGCAAACCCTGGGCCGCCAAAGCAGAACATGCGAACTTAACCACTGTGCCACCGGGCTGGCCCCCTGGTTTAGAATTTAATGAGTGGGATGCATAGCAGGGATGGCTGGAAAGGTTTCCCAGAAGAGGTAGGATGTGAGAAAATGGTAGGACTTAGAGGAGCTGACAGGGCTCTGGTGTAGGGGCACTGGAAGCAAAGGGGGTGGCTAGATGTGATCTCCTGCATGAAGCTGGGTTGAGTGGGAAACAAATCATCCTATGGTACAGAAGCAAAGGGTGCCAGATGGGAATTTGTAGCTGATTGACACAAGGCCTTGAATGCCAGGCACAAGATCAGTAGGGGCTACTGAAGAGTCATCATAGGACAGTGATAGCAATGCCAGGAAAGTGCTGTTTTTTGAGGATGGTTCATAGTTCTGGGACTTCAGGGGTGGGGATGGGATAAGAGGACCAGAGGTAGAGCAAGAGGGGAAACTTCCATCTTACCAGATAGCTGCTCTGGGCAGGAAGGGAAAAAATGACTATTTCTATGCCAAGGATGAGGGGCTCATGATAGGGATGAGGGGCTCATGATAGGGACGAGGGAGGTTGGAGGTCTGGTGAGCAGGGAGCCTTGGAACTAACCCCAGGTCTCTGTCCTGATCTGAGGCCTGGCTTGGCTCCTTTCTCTCTGCCATGGACCTCACTCTCTCCACTGTGAGAGCTTCTGTCCTCCCAACTTCACAGTAAGAAATGGAATAAATTTTATCTGGGTTTTTGGAACAAAATTCAGGTAGTATTTGCTATTTTATTGATAACTAAAGAGGTGCTTCCTTAGGCCTGCATCTTTGGTGGGATATGTAGTGCTCCCCCAAACCCCCGAATATTATGAAAGACTCAATTGAGGAACAAATTGCTAATTCTCCCATTTTGCAGCCTAAGAACTTTGGTTTGTAGAGGCCAGTCGTTGCTCTCCCCTGCCCCCCGCTGCCCTCCCCCCACCCCCACCCCCGCCTCCATCCCTCTCCCTCTCTCTCACCGCCTCTCCCTTTCTCTCTCACATACATACAAGTATAAAGGCTAGCCCTGAAATAAGAGCATCAGAGCCTGGAGGCTTCCATTCCTGTGACCTCAGCCTCCTGCAGCCCTCCCAAGCCTAAATTCCCTCTGGCCTAACCTTCATATACAAGTCTGGCCCTGAGCTCTGGTTTCTCCCACCACCCACACTTTGACTTCTCTGTAACCATGGGCACACTCTTGGGAGATAGCCTGGGACCAGAACAGGGGTCAGGCTGGACCCAGCTTCCTCTTTTGAGGCTCCTACAATCTAGTTATTACCTACCCTTCCCCTGCCTCTCTTCCTTGTTTTTCTGGAGAACTTTGGTGCTGGACTACAGTCTTCCACTTCACATCCATTGTCTCATGGGAGGCAGTGCCTCCTTCAGCTACCCTTTCTGCCAGCCACACCTCAGTCTGGTCATCATTGGCATGTGGCCACCTCTGAAATCTTAACCTCCAGTATCCTTCTCTGACCACAGTCAAACTTCTACTTTACCTGCTTTGTGACCTCATGGAGATGTCTAGTTCTCTGACACCTCCATTTTCTCTATTCCATGAGCATAACACCTTCCTTGTCCTTCCTGGACCCCATGGTCCAGGATTTTCACCATTCTCTGGCCCATGCCCTCAATGACCATGCCACTTTGCCTATGTGTCCCGCTCCAGCAGCAGACCCCTCTATTCTGGATTCCACCCTCAGAATGTGGAAAGCTTCTGGGGGCTATCACATACCGGGGCAGTCTGGTTCTGCTTCCAAATAGGGTCTCCAACCTCAGCTGTTCTTCCATCACTTCTAGAAACCCTTCCCCTCTTCTCATCAGCTCCCCATTCCATTCCATGGGAGGAGTATTCCAAACTGGACTACTCTCCCGAAGCCCTTGACTCTCAGAGAGAGTGGTTGAGGGGTGTGTGGGCGGTGGACCCACGCATGTTTCCTCACTTCTCAAATCCCTGTAGGAGCGTTCCTAACCTAAGGCACCCACCCCGTGCTATGAATGCTGGTCCTTACTGTCTCCTGAGGTTCCAATGTCCATCAGCTATTCCCCCTCTGCTTTATCTTCAGCCCCACCACTATCTTCTCCAATACCTTCCTCCCAGCTTATGAATATGCTCAAGTCTCCTATCTGGAAAAACCTTTCTAACCCCATGTCCTCTAGCTGCTGCTGTTTTAAACTATGGCTTTGTCTTACTACAAAGGGATATAAAACCACTGTAGAAATTTTTGGAAAATTATCTTTTTAAGATTATAAGAAAATTATCTAAAAGAAAAGAACCAATTTATAATCTCACTTTCAAGAGATGGCTACAATTCATCCTTTGGTGTGTGGTGTTACAGTGTTGTCACTGATAGTCTTTGTGTGTGTGTGTGTATTAAAATTTCAGCCAAGTTTTTTGAAAGGCTAGTCTGCTAGACTTGTCCCTTCTTCCTCCTCCTCATCTCTTGGCAGCCTGGCCTCTACCCCACCACTCCCTGAAGCTGTGACCTCTTAACTGCCAAATCAGCCCATGTCACACATGACTGCTCCATGGCTAGGGACGTTGACCCGATTGGCCAGTCATTAAAAAGATTGAGATAATCTGTATTTATTGACATGAAAAATTTCGATGAGATATTGTTGAGTAGAAAAAAACAGGTTATAAGACAGCACGTATAAAACGATCTCATTTTTGTCATATATGCTTATATATACATTAAAAATCAAAACCAAAAACCTGAAGGTCAAACTGGTTAAAGGAGTGGTCTCTGAGAAGGTGGTGTTTGGAAGAACTTTTATTTTCTTCTTTATGCACTTTGATTTTTTTAGCTTGCAGGTATTTTTATACATAGCTAAAAAGCAACATATTTTCACTTTATTTTACAGAACTTTGAGGCTGTATTTTTTAAAAGAAGAAGAACAGAATCCTTCAATGGTTCCCAAGGCTCTGAGGATAAAGCCCAAATCCTGCCCACGGCCTTCAAGGCCAGGATGACCCAGCCAGTCCCACCTTTCAGCCCTGTTTTTGCCTTTCCTTCCCTCCGCTTTGAGCTTCATCCTTGCTCTGCTTCTTTCTATTCCTTGAATATGCCATGCTGTTGCTTTCCTGACCTTCACACCTGCTTCCCCGACTCTCTCTTTCTCTGGCCAACTCTTATTCACCCTTCAGAATTCAGCTCCGATATTGCTTCCTCTATGGAGCCCTCCCTGGCTCCTCCCGGACAGACCAGGGAGGTGCTCCTCTGTGTTCCCACAGCTCTTTGTACTTCTCCCAGATCACTTCTCAGGCTGTGTTGTAATTGTCTGTTGACTTAACTGGGCCCTCTGCTCTTACCTCCTCCCTCTCAGTTCCAGCCTGTCTCCTGTATTACAGAGAAAATGGAAGCAGATACCCAGGACTCTCTCTGTCCTTTCCAAGGCCTCGAACCTGCCTGCATCTGCTCGCATCCACGTTCTGCTTCTCACCTGTTAGGATAGAGGCTTGTCCCACCTCCTTGCCATGGGACTCCATGCTTCTCCCCTTCTCAGGGGCTTCCTCTGTCAACCTCTGTCTCTATTGTAATTATAGCTGTTCTCTGGATCCTTCACATCTCTAGCTTATTTCCATCTTAAACAAACAACTCTCAGCTGCAGCCCTCCCTGGAGCTCCCCTTGTATCCCACCTGTAGTACCCTATCTCTATTCTCTTCCTAGGAAGTCTTCTTCAAAGAGCTGTCTATACCTGCCCTCAGCTTACCTGCTCAATTATAGCTCTAATTTGGCTGCTCTTCCCACCCACCCTCCCAACCCCTCCATGGCCAACAAAATAATTCTTGCTGGGGTCACAGATGACTTGCTATTGCTGAGTGTAATTAATCTTTTTAGTCCAGCCCTTTTCATGCTGGTCTGCTCAGTGCCATCTGTCACATTTGTCCACTCTCTACTCCTGGATTTGGAGACTCCACACTCTCCTGGATTCCCTCCTGCCTCATTCGCTGCTCCTTCTCGTTCTTTGCCAGCTCGTCCTCTTCTGCCTTTTTTTCATTTATTTTTTTGAATAGGTAATACATTTGCATGATTCATAATTCAAAAAGATGTCCCAAATTTCATCAATTCTAAGATGAACATTTTGATATTTCTGAAAACATTTTAATGTCTGTCTTAAGATTTTTGGCATCTTACGATTACAAGTTGGCAGTGTTTTTTCTGTCTTTTGGTATATAAAATAATGATCTATCTTAAAATTGATGGTATCTTGGATTAGATGATATAAAGATACATAGTGAAAATTTTTCCTCCCACCTATTCCACATTTATTCAGTTTCTCTGTCCGCAGTGATTCACAATTATTATTATTATTGTTGTTATTATTATTTTTTTGAGGAAGATTAGCCCTGAGCTAACATCTGCTGCTAATCCTCCTCTTTTTGCTGAGCTAACATCCATGCCTGTCTTCCTCCACTTTATATGTGGGACGCCTACCACATGGCTTGCCAAGCGGTGCCATGTCTGCACCTGGGATCCGAACCAGTGAACCCCGGGCCGCCAAAGTGGAACGTGCGCACTTAACTGCTATGCCACCAGGCCAGCCCTTGCAATTATTTTTTCCTTGATATCTTACTAGAGATTCTTTGTATATTGTATATATTACCAAAGAAAAAAATATATATTTCCCCTTTTTATTTTGAAAATTTTCAGCGCTAAAGAAGTTTAAAAAAAAAAGTGCAATGGACACCTGTACTAGGGTACTTCACATAGGTTCACCAATTATTAATATTTTGTGACATTTGCTTTATCTATCTAATTCTTTTTGCAGGACCACTTGAAAGTTGCAGACAAGACACAGTATCTGTAAATACTTGAGCATGCATCTCCTAGAAACAAAGATATTCTCCTGTGTACCCACAACACCTAGGAAATTTAACATTGAACAATGATATCTACTATGCAATCCATATTCAAATTTCTCTACTTCTCCTGAAAATGTCCTTTATAGCTGTGATTTAAAATCCAGGATCCACTAGAGGATCGCTTGTTGCATTTGGTTGCATGTTTCTTTAGTTTCCTTTAATTTAGATGAGTCCCATACCAATTTTTGTCTTTCATGACATTCACATTTGTCTTGGAGAATTTCCCACAATCTGGATTTGTCAGATTGTTTTTTCATAATTATTTTCAGATTAAACATTTTGGCAACAATACTACATAGATGATCTTGTGTCCTTCTGTGTGTATCTCATCAGGAGGCACGTAATTTCCTTTCATCCCATTATCAGAAATGCTGGGTTTGGTCACTTGGTTTGCCAGATCCTCTCATTATAGAAGTTCTTTTCTCTGTTATGATTACTAAGTAATCTGGGGGGGGGGGCGGTGACACTCAGATTGTGTGACTCTCCTCTTCCCCAGCCACCTCTCACTCAGTGGTTTTGGCAGCCACTGATGATCCTTGCCTGTATCAGTTCTTATAAAGGGATTGCAAATGGTGATTTAAAAAAATTCTGTCATTCTTTCTATATTTATTAGGACTTCCCCTTTCTCCCCTCACTTTCTTTTGTATATCATCATGGACTTGTGCATTCTTTTCATTCAGTGTGTTATAATTCGTTACTGACATTATTCATGTTTTTCTCCAACTTTTTATCTTGAAAACTTTTACACTAAACTAAAGTTGAAAGAATAGTACAAGAGACACTCATACAGCTTCACTGGTTGTTAACATTTTCCACATTTGCTTTGATTCTGTCTGTGTCTATCCATCCATCATTTCTTATTTTATGAACTATTTGAAGCAAGTTTCAAACTTCATGACACTTGACCCCTCAGCACTTGAGCACATGTTTCCCAAGAACAAGGACATGCTCCTGCATTACCTCAATACCCTTATCACACCCAAGAAATGTAACCTTGATGCAATAATACTATCTAGTTTAGATTCCATGTTTAAGCTTGCTCTGTTATCCCAGTGATGTTCTTTATAGTGTTTCCCCCTTGAACCAGGATCCAATCAAGGTTTACATAGTGGATTTGGTTGCCATGTATCTTTAGTTTCCATTAGTTTAGAGAATCCCTTATCTTTTTATTTTTTAAATATTTTTGTCTTTTAGAATGTTGGCAATTTGTGTGTGTGTGTGTGTGTGTGTGTGTGTGTGTGTGTGCTGAGGAAGATTAGCCCTGAGCTAACATCTGTGCCAGTCTTCCTCCACCTTATACGTGGGTCACCACCACAGCATGGCTGATGAGTGGTGTAGGTCCATGCCCAGGATCTGAACTCACAAACCTGGGCTGCCAAAGCAGACCATGTCAAACTTAACCACTACCCCATGGGCCAGCCCCTAGAATGTTGGCAAATTTTGACAATCTAGACCAGTTTTTAGAATGCTCCACAACTTGGATTTGTCTGATTGTTTCTCATGATTTGATTCAGGTTAAACATTTTGGGGCAGGCATGCTACAAAGGAGATGTTGTGCCCCTCTTGGTGCATCACTTTGGGAGTCCCGTTATTGGTGAGGTTAAGTTTGATCACCTGGTTAAGGTGGTGTCTGCTAGCTTTCTTCACAGTAAAAGTGCCTGTTCCCCTTTGTAATTAGTAACTCATCTTTGGGCTGGTACTTTGACACTCTGATTCTTTCTCCCCAGTGATCTTTCACCCAATGGTTTTAGCAGCCATTGACAATCCTTGCCTGAATCAGCTATTATGTTAGTGATTGCAAAATTGGGAAATTTTCTTTCATTTTTTTAGGAAGATTGGCCCTGAGCTAACATCTATGCCCATCTTCCTCTACTTTATATGTCAGACGCCTGCCACATCATGGCTTGATAGGCAGTGCATAGGTCCGCACCCGGGATCCAAACCAGGAAACCCTGGGCTGCTGAAACGGAATGCACGAACTTAACCGCTATGCCACCAGGCCGGCCCTGGGAAATTTTCTAATTTTGTCACTCCTTCTACACTTATAGCCAGCATTCTTCTGCAAAGAAAAACTTTCTTGCTTCCTTCCTCTTTCTCTTTTTTAAAATAAGATTTGTTACTTTAGACTCATGGATTATTTTTTAAGTTCAGTATGTTATAATATATCACTGTCATTATTATTTTTGATACTTTTTCTTTTTGAGGAAGATTAGTCCTGAGCTAGTTGCTGCCAATCCTCCTCTTTTTGCTGAGGAAGACTGGCCCTGAGCTAATATCCGTGCCCATCTTCCTCTACTTTATATGTGGGACGCCTACCACAGCATGGTGTGCCAAACAGTGCCATGTCCCCACCCGGGATCCGAACTGGCAAACCCCAGGCTGCTGAGAAGCAGAACGTGAGAACTTAACTGCTGCGCCACCAGGCCGGCCCCTGCTTTTGGTACTCTTAATTGTCCAGATATGGCTGGTGGTAGCCCCTTCAAACTGGTGTCCTTTTGACATGCCCCCATTAGTTGAATACCTGCTTGTTTCTGGCACCACAAGATGTTCTCGGCTAACCTTGTATTTCCTTGTCCTGGCTTGGGACCAGCCACATATATTTTTTAAGTCATGAGTTCATACAGATACCTCCAATTCAAATTCAGCATCGAGGGGCTCTTTCTCACCTCACATTCCATATTCTGTCTCCAAACTCTAACAGTGAGAACCCAGGTTCCCAAAAACAGCACATTTACTCATATGCTCTCTCCTGCAGTTACACGTGACAAAGTTTCAGAACCACCATACTAGTACCAAGAGTAACAATAAACCTGCTAATATTTAAGATTTCTTTCCACTTAGTTTTTTCCTTGAGAGATATCCTTCTAGGAGAACACAGAGTACTCTGATCAAGTTATTTGGCCAGTTCCTTTCTCTGTATGATTGTTACCAATTTGCTCTACAGCAAGCTTTATGAGCTTTATTATTATTTTTTTGTTTGTTTATTTCATTTTTAGGGTTTTCTTTTCTTTCTGGTGTAAGTTTTTGAATGTGTAAGATATTATATGTATAGAAGTATGTAAAAATCTTTACCCAGAGAAGTCTCACTACTCATCCTAGTCCTTCCATCATGTAGGAAGTCATTTTATTAGTTTCTGGTTTACTCTTCCTGCATTTCTTTTGCAAAAATAAGCAAATTTATATGCATGTTCTTGTTTCTCCTTCCTTCTTACATAAAAGGTAGGATACTATTTATACTCATCTGTAGTTTGTTTTTTTCACTTAGTATATCCTGGAAATCATTCCATGGCAGTTCACAGAGATCATCTTCATTCTTTTTTGCATCTATGCAGTAGTCCATTTGAATAAACCATATAGTTTATTCAAACAGTTGCATTTAAGTTGCTTCCAATGTTTTGCTATTGCAAAATAGTGTCACGTTGAATAATGTGTATTTGTTGTTTCTTATTTGTGAGTAAATAACCAGAAGTAGGATTATTGGGTCAAAAGGAAAAAATATTTTTATTCTCCTCTCCCCTCCTTCTTTTTTTAATATGAAAGGTAGCATATTATATATAGACTGTTCTCCATCTGTCATTTTTTTCAATGACTAATAGTTGTGGAGATCTTTCAATATCAGTATTTTTTAAATAGCTGCAGAGCATTTTTAAAAAGAGCTTTGGAGCAGTCCATGGTCTGATTGTACCATTTGTTTAATCAGTCCCCTGTTATGGACATGTTGATTGTCTCTAATCTTTTGGTATTACAAACAATGCTACAATGAATGCAACCATGTATGGATATCATTTCATGTGGGTCTCTGTCATGCCTGTCTTTTTTCCTTTTGTGGTAAATGTTGTTGGGTTTTTATATCTGTGTTTGATTTCATATCACAAAATTATAACCACAAAGATTATAATTGCCCAGACTTTTAATGGCTCCAATGGAATTTAACTGGAACTCTAGGAGGGTTTTTTTAAGCACACTTTCTTTTTTTCCCTAGGGGAATTATTGGGGGTTTTTGTTTGTTTGTTTTTTGTTTTATTTTATTATTATTATTTTTTTTTGCTGGGGAAGATTCTCCCTGAGCTAATATCTGTGCCAGTCTGCCTCTATTTTGTATGTGGGACATGGCCACAGCATGGCCACCAATGAGTGGTGTAGGTCCACGCCCGGCAACTGAACCTGGGTTGCTGAAGTGGAGTGTGCTGAACTTAACCACTAGGCCATGGGGCCGGCCTGTTATTATTTTTTTCATTGAGGTAACATTGGTTTATAACATTATATAAGTTTCAGGTGTACATCATTATATTTCAATTTCCGTGTAGATTACATCATTTTCACCACCCAGAGGCTAATCACCCCTTTTGTCTTCCTCCCTCTCCTCTTCCCCTCTGGTAACCACCAGTCCAATCTATTCTCTATGTGTGTGTTTGTTGTTGTTATTATCTTCTATTTATGAGTGAGATCATATGGTATTTGACTTTCTCCCTCTGACTGACTTCACTTAATATAGTACCCTCAAGATCCATCCATGTTCTTGCAAATGGCAAGATTTCACCTTTTTTTGTGGCTGAGTAGTATTCCACTGTGTATCTATACCACATTTTCTTTATCCATTCGTCCCTTGACTGGCACCTAGGTTGCTTCCAAGTCTTGGCTATTTTGAATAATGCTGCAATGAACATGAGGGCGTATTGACATGCTTTTGTGTTTTCATGTTCTTTGGATAAATACCCAGCAGTGGGATAGCTGGAACGTATGCTAGTGCTATTCTTAATTTTTTGAGGAATCTCCATACTGTTTTCCATAGTGGCTGTACTGGGTTTAAGTAAATTCTTTTTTTTTTTTTTTTAAAGATTGGCACCTGAGCTAACAACTGTTGCCAATCTTCTTTTTTTTTTCTTTCTGCTTTTTCTCCCCAAATCCCCCCAGTATATAGTTGTATATTTTAGTTGTGGGTCCTTCTAGTTGTAGTACATGGGACACCTCCTCAACGTGGCCTGATGAGCAGTGCCATGTCCGTGCCCAGGATCCGAACCAGAGAAACCCTGGGCTGCCATAGTGGAGCACGTGAACTTAACCACTCGGCCACAGGGCCGGCCCCATAAGCAAATTTTAATTGAAGTATAACACATAGGAAAGTGCACACATCATAATTGTATGCTTGATGAATTTTCACAAAGTCAACACCTCTGTGTAACCAGCACCCAGACCAGGGACAGACCATTACCAGATGCTTCTGCCCCCTCAAGGGTAATACTCTCCTGACTTCTAGTTGTTTTTGCCTGGTTTGAAACTTTATAGAAATCTCTGCTCAATGTATAAGTGTTGCATTGCTTTAGCGCTTGGTTGTAGACCATCTTCTGTTTTTTATTTTGCATATACATATATTTATATACACCAAAGTTACCGTTCTAGCAAGATGATTGCCCATTCGCTTCCTTGCCATATGTCACCAACCATTACTTAATGTATGTCTTAGCCCAGGCCTCTCACTGAACTCCTGACTGGAATATTCCCAATGCCTACAAGGCGGCTGCAGCCCTGTCTGGGGGTCTCACAGCACCTCAGACTTGGCATGTCTGTAACGCAGCTTCTTGTCTTCTGCAAGGACCCTGAGCCTCTTCTCATGGTGTTTCCCACGATGGGGTTCTCAGTAAATAGCCCCACCGTCCATTCAGTGGTTTAAGTTGGCAAGGAGGCTTCTTGATGGCCTCCCTCCCCCTACTCCCAAAATCCATCTCAGGACCACTTCAAACTTGCCTTATAAGGGCCTCAAGATTCACTCCCTGCCCACCTCAGCTCTCCAGCCTCCTCTCTAGCTGCTTCTGCATTTACACTCCTTGCTTTGGCCACTGTGGCTTTCTTTCCCTTACTCAGAAGTGTGAAGCTCCTTCCTGCATCAGGGTCTGTGCCTGCTTTCCCCTCTGCCTAGAAGGCTGCCCTGCCCCAGGAAACTCCTCTGTATTCTTCAGGTTTTTCACTTACTGCTTACATTTAATTTCCATGACTGCCTAGACTGGGTTAGATCACCTTGATATATTCTGTGCATGTTTTAATAGCAGCCATCCTTCCCTTTTATATTATTTACTGCACAGGTTATTGACTCTTTCATGCAGAAGGCAGGGACTACATCTGTCTTACTCGTGCTGTCTCCCCACTGCCTGGCAGATAGTAAATCCCCAATAAGTGAACAAATGACTGAAGGCAAAAGCAGGAGGGGAGGGGAGCCCAGCCTGTGAGAGAGGCCAGGGCTCTGCCATGTTCAGAGTTGAGGAATAAATTTCTTCTTACAGAGGTCTGTGGTACCCTTGGGCTTTCTCTGTCACTTGGCTTTCCCTGCATGAGGTCCCCCCCCAGGTTCCTTTCCCACCCTTGGATGGAGTTTTCTGAAGGCAAAGGGCAGGAGTCCCTGGCAGGATGTAGCTGGTAGAATGGTGGCTCTGTGAAGTAGGAACTGCCTCAACGGAGTTCATCTCACCATGGAAGTATGAGGTGGGTCCTGCCCCAGGGAGCTTCCAGCCCACCTGGGGATGAGAGAGAGGCTGGGTTGGGCTGGGTCATGATCCTCATCCTTCTTTGGCTTTTCTTTCCTTCCAGTTCAGGACAAAGAGGCATAGGCAGGCTGCTGGGCCGGCTGGTGCCATCATGGCAGGTAAGGAGAGGGTGGGTCTTGTCGGTAGGATATGGTAGTAAGCATAGGGTGGGTGACCCTCTTCTGGGTCCTTTTATGTCCCCTAGTTTTTGGAGGGCAGGGTCTTTCTGTTCTCTAGTCCCCAGGTTTTCCCTGGTTCCCCACTGAGGCCTGTCTATCCGAGACCCTCACCAAGACAGTGTCTAGCCGTCTGTCAGACCTCTGACCCTGGGGACCAGGGATGGAACATCTTGATGCCCTGGTCCTACTCTCCATCTGACTGTTGAGTGGCACGGGTGGCTCACTCCTTGTCTCCTCTGTCACCATTGCTCTCTAATGGTTTCTGAATTGTCTGGTTTCCAAAGGCTCAGGTGTACAATGCCAGAGCTGGAGGGACCTTTAGGGACTCTCTAGCTCAGCCTCCACCCTAGTGGATAAACTGAGGTCCCAGGGGTGGTGACTTGCCCAAAGCATGAATATTGGAATGCAGGCTGGAGCCCCCCCAGACTCGCACATCTTGCTTCCTCTGCCCGGAACTGTCTCTCAGCTGAAGAGGGTTCCGCAGCCCTGATGGATAGCATTTATTGTTTTTATTCTTCTGAGAGACAGTGACACTGCCTCAGGGCCTTTAATTACTTTGGGAACCTCACAGCAGACCCAAGGAAGCAGGGATGGCTAGGTGGGGATAGTAAAGTAGCCTGTGGCCACAGGGGCTGAGAAGGCAGCTCAGGCCAGGGAAAGAATGATCATATTGGATTGTCGGGGAGGGGAACATTCAAAGTGATACCATGCAATGTGCCTTGCCCACAGAGAAAGTGAACAACTTCCCACCGTTGCCCAAATTCATCCCGCTGAAGCCATGTTTCTACCAAGACTTCGAGGCAGACATTCCTCCCCAGCATCTGAGCATGACCAAGCGCCTCTACTACCTGTGGATGTGTGAGTGCTGTGGGATGGGGGTGGGCCAGGGTGGGTGGGGTGGAGGAGGGAGGAAGGCTGGTGGGTGCTGGGCATTGGGGTAGGATACCTGCAGGCCCGGCTGTCCTTCAGCCCCACTTGCCGCATCTGCATGGGCCACTAGGCCTTTCCCTCCCTGACTCCTAGTAGGCTCCTCTCATTGCCTGACTCCCCAGCTGGGCGTCAGCAGGCCTCTCCTCATCTATTCACAGAACATCTAGATAGGTCTCTGCCTGCAGTGTAATTCCTCTCTTCTTTCTCTCCCTTCCCCTTCCCACTGGAGTAGTTTTCAGGGGAATCTCTGGTGACTGCCTCAGGATTCTGGAGAGGAATACTTCCCTCAAAGCCTCATTTTTCTTGCTTTCTCTGGAAAATTGCTCACAAAGGATAGCATTCAACTGGGAGTTGGGAGATATGGGAGCAAGCTGTGCTGGTCACTCCACTTCCCAAGCAGCAGGTTCCTCATTCGTAGAAAGAAGGTGTTAGCTTATTGACTGCTGTGGTTCCATGCAGCTCTGTGTTGTGTGGTCTGCACTTCTAAGAGTCTAGAGTTCTAATGTTCTAAGATTTTGAAGTCAGGAATTTCAAGGCTCAGGTTTCTGATGGTGTATGGCAGGTTGGTGGGAAAGGTGTCGTCTTAGAGGGATGGGACTTAGCGTGCCCGGGCTGGTCAAAGGTACCTCTTAGGCATGTGCAAGGAGGGTAGCCTGGCTGTCCAATGCTGGGTCTTGGCCCCGAGGTACCCCAGACACCTGCAGTGTGACCATCTCCAGGGTCTGACACGTGTGCTGTTGCCGTGAGTCAGGCCAGCACTTAGCTGCTTACCTGGGGAGATGATTGGTTGTGCCAGGAACATGGTAAAGAAAACTGTCTTTGTAGCAGGTCCTTCATGGAATGGGAGAAAGAGTATGGGGACAGATGGACTCAGTTTCAAGTCCTGGCTTGGCCTTTGGATGGGTAGAGAAGGGATATTTCCCCTTCTAACATGAGAGAAGGAAAGGATGGGGCAGGTGTGGGTAGGTCTGTAGATGTTGAGAAGAGAATGAGGAGGTTGCCTCTGATGGCTTCCATTTTTTTCCAACAAATATGATGTAGAAGTGGGGATGGGAGCTTTGAGGAGAGTAGGATTAGAATGAGAGCACGTTTGTGGACAGAGAGTGAGGACATTATCCAAAGAAACATGACCCCTAAGATTTCTGGGCCATGCACAGGGTCCATTTGAGGTTGGCTGCCATGAGTTTATAGTCCTGCCAGGCTTCTCTGTCGGGCTCCTTTTTTCCTAGCAACATTCAGCTCAGGTACAAATGGGAGTTGTGTTCATCCAGGGTGAATGTGACCAGAAGACAGGGCAGGGGAAGGAATAAGAAAATGAGTGTAACGAATTGTGGACTCTAAGTTGGACAAAGACAGTAGTGGAGACAGAAAAACACTGATGGCTAAAGAGGAAGTGGCCAAGTCCATGGATGTCCGTTCCAAAGAGGTGGCAGAATAATTGCAGTAGAGGCGCTAGGTCAAGTGAGCTGGAGAGAGATGGGACTGGGAAGAGAGATGTGAACCAACGTAAAAACAGGTTAATGTCTGTTCTGTGTAAAGAGCAAATAGAATCAGTAACAGCACCAAGGTTCCAGGAAATTTGGGGGCAGTAAACAGAGATGGAGGAAATACAGCTGAAGAGCATGGGAAGAAATGCTCACTCTCATTAAGAGGGGCCCCGGGATGGGTGTACCTGCACAGGTGACTGTGTTATCCGGCCAGACTTGGAAAGCACTTCACCTGACCCTGGGCTCTGGGAACTCTGCCCCTGAGAAGATCTCATCCAGGAGCTGGATTTAACGGCTATATATATCCTCCTAAGTCCTCACTAGGCACCTGCCAGATGCTTTGCTCCCAAGGAAATGTGTATAACCCTTGAGATGCTTAAGGGTTCTATTCAGAAGCCAAGGCCATGAATGCCCGGCCCGTTTGAGGCCAAGATTGAGCCCACCTTTCTCTGTTTATTCAGCAGGTCTTTTTGGAGCCTTAAAGGGACTCAGCCTAATGTTTGAGGAAGGGAGTACCGTGATGTCAGAAGACCTGGGTGTGTGTTAGGGCCAGCATCAGAGGAGGAGTCTTTGAGGTCCCTGCTGGCTGTGACTCAGTGATACCATGATTTGGAGGTTCAGCTAGATTATGTGGGCACAGAGGAGAGGGCGCCTGGGTCCTGCTCTTGGGAGCTTCTAGTCTGGTTGAAGGGCTGAGATTTGTACTTGGGGAACCTTGAGAACAGTCCAAGGATGGGAGATGAATAAGGTTGCAGTAATAAAGGGAAAGACTTCTTGGGGGAGGTGGCATGATAGTTTTCTAAGAAATGGATTAGATAAAGACTGAGATCCCAGCCACTGCTGCCTGCCCCATTTACCTGCAGGGCAGATCGTAAGACGGCTTGAAGAGATGTTTCCACAAGGCCTTTTACTTTCCCCTTTTCATGCCCCTACCTCACAAGAGAAGATGTAAGGAGGCCATTCATAGAAGGGGAAGGTCATTTCCACCACTCTGAGTCTTTGGAGCACTTCAACGGGGCTTGCTGGGCTGAGGCTCTGGGTTCCTGCTCTGGAGACTCTTTGTTCTCTGAATTTCTCAGATCCCAGGAGCAGGTGTGGGGAGGGGAGTTGGTCTAAGCTCCCAGCTTTCTTTCTTACAGTCTGTACTCCCTCTGTGTGTATATGTGTGTGTGTATCTCATGTATCTGTGTGTGTATATTCACTGATGTGGGTTGTTGACGTGAATCTGTATGAATGCGGTTTGCATGTGTGTTTATGTGTGTCTGCATCTCTCCACTTACACCGTTTGCATGTGTTTGATTGTTTGTCTGTGTTGAGTTATGGGTGTGTGTGTCCATGTCTGGGTGTTTATGTATCTCTGCATGGGCCTGGGTGTCTGTGTGCATGTCTGGTGTCTGTCTCTGTGTGTGCTTCTGTCTGCAGTGAACAGTGTCACGCTGGCCGTGAACCTGGTGGGCTGTCTCGCGTGGCTGATCGGAGGCGGGGGAGCCACCAACTTTGGCCTCGCCTTTCTCTGGCTCATCCTCTTCACACCCTGCTCCTACGTCTGCTGGTTTCGGCCCATTTACAAGGCCTTCAAGTAAGTGGTTGGTGCTGACCCTGGCTCCTAACCCTGTCTCTGCCCATCTCCCCTGTCTCTTCTCTACATATTTTCTCACTGTTTTTTTTTTCCGTTCCCCAAACTCACTTTCACTTGTTCAGCCTCAGCTCAGACTGCCAGGTAGGATTTGGGCTTCCTGGGAGCTCTAGGCCAGGGTGAGAGGGCTGGGAGTCAGAGCCTTCCTCTTAGTTCCTCCCTTCCTTACTCTCCCTTTGGGTGGGGGCAACATAGAGACCAGGCCTGTTTTTGTTTTGTTTTCTCTAGGCAGCTTCATGTTAAATTTTGCCAATGTGACCACCTGTCTGGATGGAACTGTCCATCTTTGTACCTGTGGGGCTAGCAGATTTGGTGCCAAATGGACCATCTATCCATGTGCCAGTGGAACCAGCCATCCATGTACCACTGACACTATTTATGTGCTAATGAGGTCATACAACTCTGTGCCAAAGGGACTACCCATCTATGTATCACTGGGCTTAGCTATCTTGGTGCCAATGGGTGTCTACCTTGTGTCAAATGGGATTTTCAGTCTTTATGCCGATGGGACTATTCATCCATGTACCAATAGGCTGTCTGTCTTGGTGCCAATGGAGTATCCATCCCAGTGCCAATGGGGCCTTAAATGTCTTTGCCAATCCATCTATGTGCCAATGAGGCTATTATCTTGGTGCCAATAGGGTGTCCATTCTTGTGCCAATGGGACCGTCCATCCATGTACCTGTGGAACTAGATGTTTCGGTGCCAGTGGGGTAGTCCATCCTGTGGACAATGGGATTGTTTATTCCTGCCACAATGGACCCATCTATTTCTGTGCCAGTGGGACCAACCATCCATGTACCACCGAGTGGTCCATATGTGAGGAGATCTCTCCCTATGTAATTATGCACACACAGGACTACCACGTGGAAACTTGCAAGGATCAAACGTTGTCCCATTTTGGCCTCTCAGTTAAGGCCTTTAAATGTCTTCTGTCCATTGTGTACTCACTTAAATTTGGAAGGGTTTGGGAGTCTTGATGGCAGGGAAGCCCTGGCTCTCTGCCCAGTGACAGGAGCCATCTCCTCTGCTGCAGGACTGACAGCTCCTTCAGCTTCATGGCATTCTTCTTCACCTTTATGGCTCAGCTGGTCATCAGCATCATCCAGGCTGTGGGCATCCCAGGCTGGGGTGTCTGGTAAGAAACTGGGGTGTCCGTGACTGACCCAGGGCTCGCATGGGTGGCACCTTGGCTGTGTCTTTTGCTTACCTCTGTGTGCTAAGCTGTATAGCCTGTGGGGACACCATAAGTTATTGGAAGTGTGAGGATTCAGGATAGTGTAGTAGACACAGCCATAGAATCAGAGGGGAAGGAGAACCTTGCAGTGGTTTTTGGGGGTACTGAGGGGCGTCAAGCATCATGAGAGAACCTAAGGCAAAGAAGCCTTATGTCTGAGGAGCTCGTCTCCTGAGCCATGGGAAAGGGTTCTTCCTGAACCACTGACATAGGCCCTTTGGATATCAATAAGGTGGTCCCTTTGCATCCAGTGGTATGGTCCCTCCCTGTGACAATGAGATGGTCCCTTGCTCTAGTGGGGCAGCTACCCCTCACCATGGTGGGTAGCCCCACAGCTGGCCTCTTCCTGCAGTGGCTGGATCGCTACCATCTCCTTCTTCGGAACAAACATTGGCTCAGCGGTGGTGATGCTCATTCCCACCATCATGTTCACGGTCGTGGCTGTCTTTTCCTTCATCGCCCTCAGCATGGTACGTGGTCACCTCAAGGGTGAGAGGGTGGCTTTGGGAAGGGTCTGTGATCTGTCCAAGTTGTAGGAGGACCCAGAGGTCTTCCAAAGGACTCACTCTAGAATGGCTTGGTGGGCTTTGCTCCTGGTGTACAGGGCATGGGTGGGGTGGGGGGGGGGATTGGCTTTTACAGTGACTTGTTTCTGGCTCCCATGTCTTTCCTTGGTGGGCTGCCTCTTCCCTTTGATTAACCCTTCCTTGTGCTCCTCCTCCTACAGGTTCATAAATTCTACCGGGGCAGTGGGGGGAGTTTCAGCAAAGCTCAGGAGGAGTGGACCACAGGGGCATGGAAGAACCCACACGTGCAGCAGGCAGCCCAGAATGCAGCCATGGGGGCGGCCCAGGGTGCCATGAATCAGCCGCAGACTCAGTATTCCACCACCCCCAACTACACATACTCCAATGAGATGTGAGCCAGCTGAGCCTACTGGAAGGCAGGGCTGGGAGCCAGTGGGATGGGGGCTGAAGCCACATTGTCTGTTGTGGTGACCAAGCAGGGTTCCCCCTTCCCTTTTCTCCTCCCCAACTTTGTACAAAGAATCAGAGTTATATATATATATATATATATATATGTATATGTCCACCCCTGGCCCCAAACACCCTTTGGATTCTGCTCTTGGCATTCTTAGAGCTGTGGGCTGCAAGGGGAGCTGTCCTGTGCGGTAGTAGCTGTGTCTGTGTCCCCTTGTGAAATAGTGTGCAGTGAAGGTCTCTGTTGTTGTGGTGCTAGATGTATGTTTAGAACTAAGCCAGCCCCCCATCCTCCACCAGGCTGCCCCATCTAACCTTGACCCAGGGACCCCTCATGGGAAGGGGGGAGGCACAGCAGAGAGCCTGGCCCCCTCCCCAGGGTTATGAACTGAAACTGTTTCCACTTCTGGTCTTCCTGGGAAGCAACAGTATTTAGCATTCATGGGGGTGGTAGGTTGGCGGGGGGCGCAGACAGGCAGGGGATCTTCCCTTGCTCCTTCTGATCCGGGTCTGCTCCCCCTCAACTTCCTCCTCCTCTCCTCTATTCCTGCTCTCATATTCCCTGTGGTCTCTTCTCTCACCCAGGGTCTCTCTCTTCCCCATGTGGCTTTTCTTTGTTTTCCCCAAGGCTGAGTATCCCTGTTGTATCTGCTCCTGAGACTGAGCCCATTCCCATATCAAGGAAGCAGGCTGGGGAGCTGAGCCTTAGCCCTGATGTGGGAAGGCACATAGCCGGAGACACAGAGCCCACCTGGGTACCTGCCTCCCAGGGAATGGAAATGTTGGGTTGTCTCCTTGACTCTCAGAGCTTGGCCTGCCAGGGCAGGCTCCTGTTTTCCCTGCCTTGCTTCCCCTTTCTCTTCCCAGAGCTCCCTCAAGCCCCTCTGCTTATGTCCCTCCCTGCACCCACAGCTGCTGTGGCCTGATCCTTCTACCTTCCCCCTCCATGTGCCAGGTGGTGTCTGCCATCCACAAGGGTAGATTCCACTGCCTTCCCTGAAGAGCTGGATGGTGTCCAGGCAATTTTCAGGTGTAAAGGTACAGCTGGAGCAGAGGGTATGTAAATAATTATTGGTTCCTGGGTGGAATTATTGGCCCAAGCCCACTGGGCAGGTGCTAGGTGTCTCTGAATGACCATTGGATTCCTGGGAGCAGTAGCTGTTCTGTTTGGGTCTGGTAGAAGGGACAGGCTCAGAGGCCTAGGCCTGGAGGGGAAAGCAGAGGAGAAGGCAGGCAGGACCCAGTAAGAGGGGAGCATGCCCCACACCCCCACCCCAGCTTGCTCTTGGTCACAGGACAGTTCTGGGCATTTGAACTCAGGGCCTAGCAAGAAGCACAGGCCCAATCCTATCCACAAGCACAAGGGCCGGGATGGATTTCAGGGTAGGCAGGGTGGGAGGGGAGGCTCTCTGGCTTTTTCTTTTAATGAAGATTACTTGCTCCCTCTGCCTACCAGACTTGATTCTTGCCCTCCCTCATCCTGTCAGAACCCCCTTTCCCTTCCAGGACAGTGATTTCAGGTCTGGGGGGCTGTTACATGCCAAGCATTGTGAGAATGTTGCTGGTGGAGGCCCTTGCTCTCTCTGAGGCTTGTAGGGAAGTGGGTTCCCACCTAAGGAGCAGTTGCCTGTTTCCCACCCCAACTTCTGCCTGGGCTGTTTGGCCTGAAAAACCAAACCCCGCTTGGCCACTCAGGGCTGGCTCCAGCTTGGAACCCAACACCTGGAATTTCAGGTGCCATCCTGAGCTTTGGGCTCC
This sequence comes from Equus quagga, assembly GCF_021613505.1. Classification (NCBI taxonomy): domain Eukaryota; kingdom Metazoa; phylum Chordata; class Mammalia; order Perissodactyla; family Equidae; genus Equus; species Equus quagga. The sequence goes on along the minus strand of NW_025796915.1, from coordinate 2,064,897 downwards.
AGGCATACCATTTTTCTGTAAGAGGATCCAGGACCTCTGGAAAGTTCTCTTCTTAATGGTCCCTTAGGCTTGGGCCAGAGTGTGATTGGCTGTCTCCTCTATCACTTTCTCTCTGGAAAGCAATTACAGCCCTTAGTACCTGAAAAGAGATCTTAGGTTTAGGCTCTTTCTCCCCTTCCCTCTCCCCCACCAGAGACCCCTGGCTCCCTTTCTCTTAGTCTGTCTGGTCACTCTAGGAGGCCTGTGGTCCAGCTGCCAGCCCAACATCCACGACCTGTTGGATGCCACTTCCAGTCGATCTCCTATCCTATCTGCCTTTCCTCTTTCCTGGCTCAGACCTATATGGCCATGCCCTGGCTCTGCCCTTGGGAAGGCCTGCTAGCTGTGTGTGGCCTGGCTTGTCCAGGCCCTGGGATGCTGCATCTCCAGGCAACTATGCACTTTGAGGGGAGGAACCAGTATAAAAAGTGGGGACTGGGCACAGATTTATCTTTGCTAGATGGTCTGGCTTGGGGGTTGGGTGGAGGAAGGCCCAGGTCAGTTCTGGGAATCTTCAGGTCTGCAGCCAGCCAGTGACCTGCCTTTGCATTCTGTGGTGCCCACTGCTCCTCCTTGTTTCTGGGAGACACAGACCATTCTCCAATTGGCAGTTGACCTGCCTGAGCCAGTGTGTCTGTCTGTGGTAACTGAGTGAACCATAATAAAGGGGAACATTTGGCCCTGTGTGTCCTGCTGCGTCATGTGTCTTCATGTGGGCCTGTGTGGAGCTTCACCGTGGGCTGTGGGGCATGGAGGTAGGAGTGGTCAAATGGGTCTGGGGCCTGTCATTCCCAGGGGCCAAAAGTTACACACCTCTGTGTGGTTCTTTCTCTGAGGCAGCCCTGAGTAAGCCTTGAAATTGTCACAAAGGCCTCCTGCCTATCAGGAGGAGGAGTTCAGAGCTCCCTGAGGAGGAAGTAGAAGGCTGGATCAGTGGGTGGGGGTCAGTTTGGCCCAGACGGCTCCTGCAGGCAAGGGCAGGGGCAGAGCACAGAAGGCCCCACCTCAGCTCTCATCAGTAGAGACTGGCAGCTGATTGAGCAGCCTCACAGAACACAAGGGGACCAGTGGCCTGTGGATGCTGAAGAATGAAGAAGGCAGGGAAGCATACCCAACGTGCTTTCTCCTGCTGCTTTCCCTTTGCCCAATGCCTGTCCTCCATTTGGTGTGCTGTCCTGGTACTCTAAGTTCCTGGTCATCCTTCAAGATTCACCTTGAGTGACTCCTTCTCTGAGAGTCTGTGCTTCCCTGCCTCTAGTTGCATAGTCCCCACTGCTTCCTCAGGGACCTCAGTCCGTAGTTTTCTGTGTCTCTGCTTGTCTCAAGAGCAGAGAAGAGTCCGATTTATCTCTGTATCCTGTGCACTTAAAACATAGAAAAGGCTCAGTAAATATTCAGTATGAAGTGCCGCAGTGATGAGCACTGTGTCTGTGTGGGATGGGGGTGGAGGGTGAGGGGTCGCACGGTTACACCAGACCCAGGCTACAGCACAGCAGACACCAAGAACGCGAAGCCAGGGTTCGCAGCAGGATTCTCCCCAGTGGACTACAACTACCAGGAGGCAGAGAAATGGACTACAACTCCCAGAAGGCTGCACGAGCGCGTAGGCTGCCAGGACCTCTCGTGACGTTGCGTACCAGTAGGAATCACCGGGAGGAGTGACCGAGCTACCGCGATATTTGGGGGCCGCCCCGAGACGCGCCTGGCGCGGGTGAGGAGGCAATGGGGGTATCCTAGGCTATGTCCTCCTGGCGGGAGGGAGCCTGGAGAATCACTGTTTGCGAGTTTGGGTCAGCCCGACTGTGTGTGTATGTGACGTCACTTTCCGTGGGTTGGGGTGTGTGTGTGTGAGTGACCTGACTTTCCCATGTGTGCCCACGAAGCTGTGCTCGCGACTGTGGGTCGACCGCTGTGTGTGTGTGTGTGCGTGTGGTCTGCTCCAGACCGTTTGTGTGTGTGTGTGTGGCGGGGGACCTCCCTTTCCTACCTGTGTCCGTGGGGCTGGAGCATTCGGGAGCCCTTCCTTGCTGGAGCCTGAAGCGAGGGATTTGCATCTGTGCGCTGCCATCCCTGCTTTGTGATGCTCTGAGACTGTCCGGTGCTGTTTCATCTCGTATAAAAGGTGGCCCTGTCAATTCCCCACACCTACTGCTTGTCTTTTAAAAACAGAAACCATCAGCCTGCTTCCAAAAAGGAATAGGGGCTCCCCAAAGTACAAACTATGTTTTTAAAGTTGGTAAAATAGAAAAAGGAAAGCCCTGGAGCGCTAGAATTATCCCTTAGATCCGCCGAAATGTGCTAAACGGCATTTAAAAATTAGCGAGGCCAAATTTTGTCAGAGGAAAACTTTGTACTGACCTTTGAAGTATTGGAGGGCTGTGCCAGATGATGGGCAGGAGAGATTCCCAGGTTGGGGAGGTGGTGGGTGTCTTGGGAGCAGGGGTTTTCTACATCTTTCCCAGTGGTTGAGGTGGCAGTACTCAGTCACTCCCTCGCTAGTAGCCGGTGTGTGTGAATATAATATATATATATTCCCAACATGTGGCTGTGAGGAGGGAGGGTGCCTGTTGGGATTACAGGAGCATCAGAGTCAAGCATGTCTGCCTCTGGTTTGAGAGGAGAGCAGTCTTAGCAGAATGCCAAGGCCTTGAGCTCTCCTGAAGAGTTCCTTGCCTTTCCTTGGGGGAAGGGGTTTAAAGTGCCCCTGTGGCCACGAGACTCCTTTTAATGACTTTGAGTTTGGGGGCAGAGTGACACTTTGGGAGGCTACAAGTGGTTCATTATTACTGAGGCAGAGAGTAGACTGTGTTGATGGGTAGGAGATAAGGCCAGAGCAGAAGCCTGGGGCCTGTAGTGAGGGCCTTTGACATCAGGCTAAAGGATTCAAGCTCTTAATGGATCCTGGATCCTGGATCCCTGCTCATCTCCTCACACCCACCCCAGTGCTGGAGTTTGATTCTGCTTTGTCCTAGGCTCCACCCCCCTCCTTCCTGTGTTTCGCTGGGCTCATACCGCTTCTGGCGCTTTTTAGCTCTCATTCTCCCTTTGCTCGACACCTGCCCATATTGTGACTGGCAAGTATTCCGAAACGTTTACTTAACTCCACCCTAATTAAACTCATCAGGGAAGATTTACTCATCACAAGCCTGCCACAAGCTGAGGCTCTTTATCTAGCCCTGTCTTTCTAAAGGAGAGAAGCTGCCATTTTTTGGCTGTGGCTTACCTGGGTGGCGGGTGCCCTGGGAGCTTGAGGCTCAGTAATCATAGACCTCTAACCTCTCTGGTTGCCAACTCTTTCTGCTGCACAAGAGTTCCTATGAGTTCAGCAGAGCCCAGGGAAATAACTGAGGTGCTGTCTGTAGCTACCTTGGCTGTGCAAATAGGTGGTTCTAACAGGAACTGGGTAGAGTAACAGACTTCCTAGTTCAGGATTTGATCACTTTTGAAAGTAAACATAGTGAACTCCTGCCAGCTATCACCCTCCATGGGACTGTCTGATTGAAACAATTTGACCTTGCTTTCAAATGTTGGTTAAATTATCCCCTTTCTGTTCCTCAAGTACATATGCCTCCCCACCCACCGACCGTTTTCTAGAAAGGTAAGTAGGCTTTGGCCTTTAGCAATGCTTGCTCAGTAGGCTGAGTAGTAAATCCTGGGCTGTACTATCTACTGTAGGGAAGTAGTTGAAGTTACCAACATGGATTCCTGCCCCAAGTTTAACTGACTGCTTTAAGTAACCTGTTCCTTAAAATGATATCAGCTTGATGTGGAGGAGATTCAGGGGCTGCAGAGGTGAAGTTCAGCTTCTGGTTTTGCAGGAATCTCCTTGTCATAGCGCTAATTGGCTAGGGTGGGGCAGGGTCAAGGTTTGAGATCTGGCAGGTAGGTTTCCCTAGAGAGTCCAGAATGTGCCTCCATCACCAGTGTGGGCGCTGATCAGCATGCTGATTAGTTCTGGGAAGAACCTGGCAATAGGCCCTCTAGACCTTGCCAGTTGCTAACAGGGCTTCCCAGGCCCTGGAATAGACTCAGTTCGGCTCTGGGCAAGCACGGCCCTGGCTGAGGCCCTCATGTAGAGCCGAGATTGAGATCGTGGGCAAATGGAACTTTGGAGGTGTCTTGCTCTAGGGAACTGGCCTGTGCTTAACCCCTGCTGAGAAGGGTCTGGGCCTCTGGGAGACTGAAGTTGGAGTGGGATAATGGACCCCAACATGATCCTCAGCTCATGTGGGTATGTGCCTGAGTCTTAAAGGAAATACTGGGCAAAGAGGCCCTAGGGAACCAAGGGGTCTGTGAAGTGAAAAGGAGGCCTCTGTGAGTGCAGCCACAGAGTTAGCCATTGGGCAATTCACAGGCACTTCCTCCTCGGGGTCTGCCTTGGTGTCCCCTCCCTCTGCTGATTCTGCCCATTTTGAGTGCATCTTCCAGGACCCTCTTGTACAGAGAGCCCTTGCCATTGTCTTTTATGCATTGACTCAGAAGTTTTCTGCTGGAAGGAGCTTCAGAGATCACCTGGTCTTACCTCTGCATTTTTCAGATGAAGAGACAGGTTCAGGGAGGGAAGTACCCTGGGCCAAGGTCACACACCAGGTCAGGAGCACAACCATGGACAGGGCCCAGGGCTCCTGATTCACAGGCCAGGCTTCTGTCCTCTGCCCCATCCTCCTTTAGAGGGTACAGTTTATTATTCATTAAGCAGTTCAGGACCTGGAAGGTGCCTGGCAGTTGGCGATTAGACCTGGTCACAGATTCAGGGAGCTTGTTCGTGGCGGTGGTGATGGTGTTGGGGAAATGGAGAGGGAGAGGCAAGGAAGCTGAGGAACAGATCGAATCAATAATCACCAAAAAGGTGCATCCCAGAGAAGAACCCATCTCAGATGATTTCAGGTGTGACTCTTGTTTTCTCAACTCATCTACAGATTCCCTGAAGGCATTGGCTGTCTTGCACAATTCTTTTGTCCAGGGTTAGATGTAATTGGTCCTCAGAGGTGGTTGCTGATGGAATGAGTACATTTTGCTGGCCCAACCTGCAGAGTGTATATTTTGGTGTGTCCATCAGCCATATTATCATGGACACTCATTCTAGAAATATCTGAGGTCCAGAGGAAGAAACCAAGAAGCTGCTTTCATGGGGTGGCCTATATCCCCTTTATGCTTGTCTCTTCCTGGGCTTGGATTAGTAGGGTGGTGCCCAGTCTGATCCACAGGGACAGAGACAAGGAGGCAAATCTCTCAGCTCCCTGGAGTACCCAAGCCTCCTTGTTGCCTAGGGTTCTATCTCAGGCATCCCTGAAACCTGTTTTGTCCTACCACTCTTTTCAGTCAGTCAGCCAGCCCAGCCCACTGCAGTAGCTCCTTCCCCTGCCCCCTCCAATCTCTCCACCACCAGGGCCCTCTCCACACTGTCTCCAACACCAGCACCATCTTTCTAAAATGAAAACTCACCTGGCCCTCACCACCCTTGACACTCTGCCCTTGACCTGGTTTTGCAGCCTTACCTCCTGCCCCCCATCACACTTTAGCATCACTACTAAGCTACTCCCAGTTCCCCAAACCTGCCACCCTCCTTCAGGCTGCTTCACTTTTGCAAGATTGCTCCTTTTTGCAAAGTGATTTCCTTCTTTCTCTAGAAAACTTACTTGTCCTTCAGGGCTCAACCTATATGTCATTTTTGTGGTATCTGACATCCTCAGACTGTTATTCCTGGGCAGCCACAGCCCCTGGTTATAGACTTTCCTCACAGCACTGGCCACATTACATTGTAACTGACTTGTGTGTGACGAGGTGTCTGACCTTCTTATCAAACGGTCTGCTCCCAGAGTGGGGACTGCTGACCACTTAGGAATCCCAGCATCTCTTCCAGGGTCTAACACAGGGTTCTCAATAATTTCAGTCAAATGTATGAATGAAATGGGTACACCTTGTTCTGCTTTTAGATCCTAAATCCTGACAGAGCTTTATGGAGCCCAGTCCTTGCAGGCTCCCTGAACTTGAAGCCGCCAGACCCCACATGGAAGCAAGGGCCTCATGTCCAGCTGCTGCACCCTTGGTGGAGAGACAGTTCCATGTTCTTGTGGGTGTCACTGGGAGTGTTGCAGCTCTGAAGTTGCCTCTTCTGGTGTCAAGGCTTTTGGACATTCCTGGCGTGAGTATCCTTACTAGACAAACGTGGCAGCCTCTGATATTAGACAGCTGCTGCTCCTGGGGCCAGCCCATTTTTGAGTAGTGCACAGGCTTTTCTTTTTCTTAATCGTAGTGTTTGTGGAAGCCCTCTGTGTGCTTTGGTATGTGGGGGACACAGGAGACAGAGACCAGTGTGACAGTATAACCAGGAGCTAGATTAGATAGTGTGGACAGAGTGTGAAGGGAGATTGGGAAAGGAACACCCTGGTAAATAGAGGGTTTGTGTTCCCATATGTTGACCCTGAGATTCCCTAAGGTCTTGGTGTGGGAAGAGGGCTGGCTGGAGAAATGTAGCAAGTTCTCAGTATTCCCTTGCTACCGTGGGCTCACCACCCCTGCTTTGACTCCATCTTGAACATGGCAGCTCTAGTCTCCCTCCTTGTTAGACACCGTGGCTGTCCTCTCAGTCCAAAAGCACGGGAACCTCAGGGACTCCCTGTTGCCCACAGCTCTGGTTTCAGACTTTGCTCTTCAGGTGTTCAGAGATGCCCATGGGCCACCACAGTGTATTTGGGGTGGAGGGTTTAGCCCCCTGTCCTTGGCCAGACCACCTCAACTTTGATCAGTTGTGTTTATTGGGGTTCTGGTGCAGATTCTTTTGCAGGAAAAGTTCAAGCCTTTAAACAATGTGAAAGCCAGCAGGTGATAACCCCACTTCTTCGTCTGGTATCCAGAGCCCTTCACTCGTCTGTCGATCTGCCACTGCCCCATGCTCCACCCTGATGGCCTTTGCTTGGCCGGGCCCCTGCCAGGCTGCACTGTCCTCCCTGCTTCTCTCGGCCTTTGCAAGTTCTGCACACACAGTTCGTGCAAAAGCCTTCCCGACCTGCCTCAGCCAATGCGGTCTTGCTGCCTTCCTTTTAAAACTCACTTGGTGTATTAAAGAAAAACCGGAGCTGGACAGTGAAGTGGTAAAAACAGATTTTATTCAGAAAAACTATTGCAATAAGGGAAAAGATGCTTCCATATAGATAGAATTGAGTTTAATTCCGAATACAGGGAGAAGTGGGGATTTATAGCCAGGAGCACATAGGGGTCAGCGGATGAAAAATTCCAGAGGGAACATCACGAGTCGGGGGATTCTGGCTAAACCGTCCTGGCAGGATTCCTGCTGAAGGCAGGCCAGGTGATCAGACACTATCTGGGGAGTGCTGGGGGATGAGGAGTCTGATGAGATATCCAACCTGATCAGATATTGAGGGTGGGGGATTCTGGTTAAATTGACTTAGCAGAAATTGCTCTTGAGGACAAGGTTCAAGGAGAGGCCTTGTTGACAAAGTGTCTCAGAGGAGCCTGACTAGAGTTTGGTCAAGGAGAGAATCTTGACCAAGATGTAGAAGCATGGGTTGCCTTCGACACTGCTTGTGTTGTCGGACGCTGGTTTTGTGGGGTGTTGTTAAGCTGCTGGGACTCAGGCGGTGCTTTTCCCTTGCTTTTTTCTGCACAGCACCCAACACAGGGTAGCACAGGTGGATGTTCCCAGCATGTCCAGCAGGGGGCAGTGCTCACTTGCAGATGACCATGTCGAGACTACAGGCAGAGGCGGGAAATCTTTCATTTTTTTACTTTCTACAAACTTCTACCCAGAAAGTCACCCCCTCACCCTACCCCCCAGGCTAGGACAAGCAGTGAAGCAGGCAGCCAGGGATGCCAGCCAGACCAGCAGGGTAAAGGGAGGAGAGTCTCCTGGCTGCTCTGAGGCTAGGCACTGGTGCTGCTGGGGCAGTAGCGCCTGGGGCCTACCACCCCTCATGTGCCCAGAACCGTTGGTAGCAGCTGGCCAGCTGGAGCCGTGAGGGCGGGAGGCCTGGAAGGGGTTGCAGCAGGGACAGCCTTGGCCAGTGCCCCCTGGGGAGGGAGGGAGCCAGGCAGTTCCCTTTTCCCATAGCCCCAGAGCAAGTGAATTTCCGGACTGTGGGTGGTGGGGGCAGGGAGTCCTATCCCAGGAAACAGATGGGCAGCCTCAGAGCGGAGGGAAATGGCAACTCCACCACTTCCTGCCGTCCCACGCAGCCAGCATTATAGGGATGTGAGGAAAGGGTTGCCTGAAGGAGGGAGGCTCTGCAGCCCGCCCCAGGCCTTTTAGCCCCCCTCTTGCAGGGACAGGCCATGTCTGGAACAGGACTTGGCTCTCCCTCCCTGGCTGCAGTTGAACCCTAAAGTCAGGCAGCCACAGGGCACTGACCTGGAGCAGAGGACTCCCTGACTTAGCCTCTGGGAGCCTGCCTTTCTCGTTTTTAAAATAAGTATGATTACTGCCACCCATCACCTCAGGCTCTTGTTAAGGCTGGGGGCAGGGGACACAGATGAAACAGTTTGTTGTCTTGTACCAACAACTGGGTGCAGCACCTGGCATACGGAAGCACTTAATGGTATTTATTTCCTGTCGTTCACCCTCTCCTTTCCCCTTGTTGTCATGTCCTTTGGGCCAGCCACGTGGTGTGAGGTGTTGAGTTGGCGAGACAGCCCCTGTGGAAAGAGCCATGGAGCCACAGTCCGACTGCTCGTGTGGAGGGGCCCGCATCCTTCTCACTTCTCATCCTGCAGGGAGGCAGTTCACCAAAGAACTGGGTTTCCTCGGTAGGGTCATTGTGAGTTTGGTAACCAAGAGGGATCCCTGGATTGCCTTGTGTTGGCCCTGAGGCAGTGGCCTTTCCTCACATTCCCTGATGGTACTGATCTCCCTGTTGCTGCCTTTCTGGCTTACCCTTAGGAGCAGTCTTTGTTCTCTAGAACAGTCATTCTCAGCTCTTTGCCTGCTAAGTCATGGGTTCACATGCTCAGGGCTTTCCGGAGCTCCCTTAGGCATACTGAATTTTGGCTAGCAAACAAGCAGCTGGGGTGTGGGCTGCAGGGAGCTAGGTGATTCTGCAGACCTGGCTCAGAACTAATCGTGGTTCACCAGTGTGTCTGGGCATCCCAGGAGAGCCACTGACCTAGAGCCAGACCAGGGGACTGTGAGGGGTGATGGAGAGGGGTGGATTTGGCTTCATGCTGCACATAGCAGTTGGGGAGAGTGGCCAACAACAAAGAAATCTTGGAGCCTTTATGTGAGGTGGGGGGAGTTGGACCTCAGGGGCCAGCCCTACCTCAAGAGAGGCAGCCGAGCATAGAGGATTTCTCATGCTGGGATTCTGGGCAAGTCAGTTCTTTATGGCCTCAGTTTTCTTATCTGTGCAATGAAGTGGGGGGTGGGTACTCACATGAGCCATCTCTGAGGCCTCTTTTGGCACTAGTGGTGGAAGATCCTAGATGTGAGGGCAAAAAGGACCAGGACCTGAAGGCAGCCTGGGAGAAGGTCCTGGGGTGCAGGAGCTTCAGGGCATTTTGCAGTGCCGTGACTGTCTTGTAATTGGGTAGCAGTTACAACGGAGCTGTCAGCTCAGTTTCTGCCCTTTGGTTGGCACCCTTCTCACTTGGGAGGAGAAGACAGACACTGCTCTAGCTATTGCCAGAGCAGGTGGCAGCAGGCCTGAGAGCCAGAAGGGGATTTCCAAAGGTGGAGAAAATCTCCCACTCAGGAGGTTGCCAGGCCCTGGGCTTAGAGAAGGATAAGATTCTAGAATGCCTGTCGGGACGTTCAGGGCTGTCATGGGTGAGGGAAAGAGGGCCCCACTCAAACGCAGTAGGAAATAAATTTTGTTTTTCTAGAGGACCATTTGGCAATATCTAAAGAAATCAGAAGTGTTCACAGCCCTTGATTCACCCATAGCATTGAACCCTGTAGGGTACAAAAGTCACCCTATGTACCAGGATGTTCATTATAGCATTATTCATCATTTCAAAACAAAGCTGGAAACAAACAAACGTCCAACAATAGAGAAGCTGTGGTGCAGTTGTGGTCCAGCCTCTCAATGGATTATGAGGCAGTGGTTCAGAAGAATGGATGGATCTCTGTGTGCTGATGTGGGACAATCGTTAAGATAGAAGTGAAATGAGCAAGGCGGAGGAGTCAGTAAACCGTAGCCCACAGGCCAGACCTAGTCTCGTTGCCTGTGTTTGTATGGCCTGCAAGCTAAGGATTGTTTTTACGTTTTTAAGTGGTTAAGAAGAATCAAAAGAAGAATATTTTGTGACACATAAAATTACACGAAATTCAAATTTCAGTGTCCGTAATGTTTAATTGAAACACAACCACACTCACTCATTTAAGTACTACCCGTGCAGTCTTGCTACTACGGAGTTGAGTAGTTGTGACAAAGCCTAAAATACCACCTGGCCCTTTATAGAAAAAGTTTGCCAACTACTGGTATATGGTATGATTCCTTTTGTCTGTTCACATATCTGAGTTACTGCCTGCAATTCTCCCTGGAGGCAGTTACCCTTGTGGAGAGATGGGGGCAGGAAAGGAGCTTGCATTTTTCATTTTGTATCATTCTATTCAATTTTAACTTTTTAACCTCTGTGTCTATTTATTCTATTATTAAAGTTGGTGGGGCTTTTGGTGGGGATATTATGGAACATTCTGTGTAACTTTGTGCTTTTTTTTTTTTTTTTAATGCTCACCGAGGAAAGGAGAGCAGGAGAAACAAGGGCTGGTTTGAGGTTTTCCTTTCTTTCTGGGCCGGGGCTGCCCACCTACTCTGTGTTCCTGCTGTAGAAACTGGTCTTTTCAACTGTAGTGCTTTGAGGCATTTATTTGGGCTTCTGCTGGCTTGGCTGGCCCCTTCCTTCCCTGGCCTGCTCTTCCAGGGAGTGACCTCTGCAGGCCATTGGTCAGAGGGAGCCAGCCCTGGACTGAGGGGTCCTGTATTGTAGGGTCCCTCCCTGACAGCCCAGAACAGTGTCTCCATGGAGGGCCTCTGCAGTCTGCCTGTCTAGTTCCATCTAGAGAATTTTCTCTAGCTGGGGAAGGGCACAGAGGGATTGGCGGCTTGGTGCTGCTTGAATGGCAGGAAGGGCTGATGTGACCAGAATACCAGCTCCCCTAGGAGGCCCGTTTGGAGGCAGATGAGAGAATGACTTCCCCTACAGAGCCTGGTGGGAAAGGGCAAGGGTCACAACAGGGCTAGATGGCTCATCCAATTCAGAGAGAGCTGGATGGGCCCCTGGAGGCCGTATAGTCTAAATGGCTCATGGCTCAAAAAGGGAAAACCAGGGCCAGAGAGGAAGAGGAATTCACCCAAGGTCCCCCAGCCCTTGAGTTGGCAGAACTGGCACTCGAGGCCAGGTTTCTTGACTCCCATCAGCAGGTGAACTTGAGGAGCTCAGATCTGGAGCATGGGCATTCTCTGCTCAAGCAAACGAAAGCTGTGAGGATCAGAATCCCCAGGAAATTGTGGACTCTTACCTGGTCTGCCTTGCTTTATGGTCAAGGGTCATATATACCTCACCTACTTGTTAGACTGAGACCTTACTGAGGGCAAAGTTCATGTCTTACCAGCTCTGGCCCCCGTGCATATAGTCCTCTCAGTAAGTGTTTGCAGAGTCGAGACATCATTTGGAGGCATTGGGACACCCACTCAGCCAACCAGAACTCCCTCAGGGATTCGTTAATGAGGCCACCTCCTCCACAGCTCCCTGCCCCACGTGCTGACTGCCCTGGGCACCAAGAGTCCTTACCCCCATGTTCAGCTTTGTGTCAGCTTCTTGGCTGGCCCCCAGGCCCTGGGCACTGCCAGTGTCAACACCAATGTCAGGGGCCTCTGCTGCATGTGCCAGCCCAGAGGCCTGAGCCACCAAATCTCTGGGTTCCTTGCCTTGTGGCAAGTTAAGTCATGGTTGGTGCTTCCTCTTTAGAATCTTCATCAGTCTCCTGTGGAGCCATCATCACACGCCCTAGTAGAAACACTTGCTCTTTTCTGGCCACTCAGCTGGGGGTTTCAGCTGGGGCTTTTCTTTATTTGTATATACCAGAGCTGTGCTATCTAATACAGTAGCCACTAGCCACATTCAAATTTAAATTTAAATAATTAAAATTAAATAAAACCAAAAATTCAATTCATTGGTCACACCAGCCACACCTCAAGTGCTCAATAGTTGTGTGTGGCTAGTGGCTGCCGTACTAGACCACACAGGTATGACATATTTCTATCACTGCAGAGAGTTCTATTGGATATTTCTCTAGAGTAGTGGTTCTCAACTGGGGCCGTTTTGCCTCTCAGGGCACATTGGACAATGTCCAGAGACACTTTTGGTTGTCATAATGTGGGGAGGGGGTGCAGGTCTCATGGGTAGAGGCCAGAGGGGTTGGAGGTGGAAATTCAGGCCGTGGGATTTGTCTCATCCTGTGGGTGTGAAAGTGCTTCTCTACAGGTCCCTTTGATAATCTGCCCCAGAAGCAGCCTGGGTCAGACTAAAAGTAGAAGTGGAGGTATCACCCCAAATTGTGTTTGCATTTCCCCCCCTGACTCTCCAGGAGCTCCAGATGGGATTGCTGATGTATCTTCAGAGAAAAGGAAACCAGACTTGCTAACTGATTTCAGGAAGGAATCTCTATAAATGCCAGGCAAAATGCAGGCAGCTTATATAACAGGGTCTGGCTAAGCCTTGATCACATCACTCAAAGAGGTTCAGGTTAAACATATTAGATATAAAAACTGTTGGCAGGAGTCTCGCCAGGGGACCAAGCACAGAGCTGCCTCTCAGGAACTCTGTAGTGTGTGGGAGATTGTTTATGCCCAGCCCTGCTTCTACCAGCACCCAGGAGGGTGTGAGAAAAAGCCAAGAAGGGCTCTTGCCCTCGGGAGTTTTCGGCCCCACTAGGGCTCCTTAGCATTTGCTGGGGGAAAGGTCAGGGTGAATGAGTAAATAGTCTGAGTTATTTAGTATGTCAGAAGGTAGCACAACATAGTGTGTGTGTGTGTGTGTGTGTGTGTGTGTGTGTGTGTGTGTGTGTGTGTGTGTATAATGTATGCAAACCCAGGGCCCAGACCTTGGCTCTCAGGACCTTTTGGCATAGTGAATGAAAATGAAAGAACAAAGCCCGTAGGGCTGATGAATCAGATCAAGTGACATCCCTCTAAAACCAGAAAAACTGGCCTGGGCCTGCCAGACAGCACTGGGGTCAGGGTCACTGCTAAGGAGAGGTGGCTGCTTCATCGGGGTCAGGGGAGGGGCATCAGGAAGGATGGCTCATCACATACTCTTTACATTACTCTTTAGGTAAAGACATTGACCCCAGGAAGCGCCCTAACAATGACTAACCTGGGAGAGAAGCCAGAGAGGGATGGCTGAGAGACTGGGGGAGGAGCTTTGAGGGAAGATCTCAAGCAGGGGCTAGTGCCCAGGGTTGGAGGCCTACCTGGACCCCTGGTGGGAACTCCCCAGGGGCCAGGGGAGGCAGTATGAAGGCTGTGAGACCATGAGGTGGATGTAGAAGGAAAGAAAAGGTAGAGCTGGGAGGGAGGAGAGAGCCTCTGAACAGCGCTATTACCAAACTGGCAATGTTTCTGAAGGCTGGCCCTGGGCACAGTCCTCACTTTGAAAACTGGCAGGCAGTTTAGGAGTTGAGGAGAGTAGGGGAACTAGCTCTTCAGGAAGCAGCTTCTAAATTTCAGAATAGAGAGAGGATGAACTGGGACATTCTTAAGTGGTTGGGAAGCTCTTAGAAATGAAGGAAAGCAATCCCTATGAGGAACAGAAGGCAGTGACCGGAGCTGATATGGCTACCTGGGAAGCCCTCTGTTGAAGGAAATTGGAGAGCAGTTAAATGGAAAGGAGGACTTGTAACCACAGAGGAAGGTAGAATATGGTTAGAGGCACCAGGGTGAGCTGAAGCTTGCCGTGAAACTCAGGATGACCAAGGGGCTGTTACATACTTTGGAAAAAGAACAATGAAAACATGCTTTGTCCTGGAGGCCAATGGTGTAACATTAGGAGGGGACAGAAAGAAGTGGGAGGGACTCTTGAGTCCCATTTTGTTTTCGTTTTTTCTTTTGAGCTTGAAAAAGTAGGACAAATGGTGGTAGAAGGGACTTGAAGTTGGGTGATTCATGTCCTGCCCTGGGCACGTTCCGTCTTGGGGTACTGAGGTTGTGTTTGGTGACCTACAGGATGTATGGGAAACAGCAGAGGGGCTGGAGGCTGGAGATGACTAGTGTCCATTTATCCAAATGGCAAAGGAGATGGGCTCCACAAATTACCGTAGACCAGGCTTGCAAGCACTTAGAAAACGATGTCACTGGGGCTTGATTGGGAACAAGGCATACCAATTTTAGTTTAGTTTTTGGATATTAGACAAAGTATTTTAGATTTAGGTGAGGCCTTTGATGGAATCTTAGGACACCCCCCTGGACTACCTGGTGATGTTGTCAGTGTGTTTATAACTGGTGAAAGATCCTACTTGGAAAGGGTTCATTCTTGATTCTTTCCCACCTGCCACATCCAGCCTGTGGACCTCATGGGGAGGCTCTGCTCATGACCTTGTTCTGTTCATGATTTGGATTCATGTCTCAGGGTGCTGGGTGAGAACAAGCCAGGAAGAACAGGATTGAGATCTCAGGAGCTCTCTGTAGACCAAGCAAACAGGGACCAACTCCTGGAAAGGTAGAATTTACCAGGGAAGTGTGAGGGAGTGCATTTGGGACCAGAAAGTAACTGGGCAGGTACAGTTGGGGCTTGTAGCTTAGTAGCAACATGGATGAGAAGAACCCTTTTGAGTTTTTGCTGACTGCAAACCCCATGTATAATATCAGCAGGAGAATGTGGCTTCCAGAAGAGTTGATGTGAGCTCAGGCTCCATTGACAGACACTCAGTGGGCCAGGGACTTGGTACTCCAGGTGCCCTGAGCCTAAGGGTGCGACACCTTCTTAGACCCCTACAGGCAGAAGAGATGGCTCCCACCTCTGAGTTCTTCAGTTCTGGGAAATTTCATTTCATTTCTTTCATAATTTTCTCCTCTCTGTTTTTCTGTCCTCTCTTTCTGGAACTCATTATTAGTCAGATTTATTTCTCCAGGGCTGGGTTCTGTGAAGGGAGGGCTTTTTACCAAGGCTTGTTCAGGGCTGTCCTAGAGGGGATCCCTCTAGGACAAACTCAGTGAGAGTTTGGTTTAAATGACCTTTAAAAAGGTCCCTGAGGGCCAGCCCTGGTGGCCTGGTGGTTCAGTTCAGCATGCTGCACTTTGGTGGCCTGGGTTCATTCTTGGGTGTGGACTTACACTGCTCTGTTAGTGGCCATGTTGTGCTGGTGGCCCATATACTAAAAAATAGAGGATGTTAGCTTAGGGCAAATCTTCCTTAGGAAAAAAAAAAGAAAAGGTCTCTGAGTTTTATGTAACTTTTGGGGATGGTAGATTCTAAGGAAGAGTGAGAGGGAGAATGGACAGGTTCAGGAGCTCTCCAGTAGAGCTGGGAACGCCAGACCATCTGCAGTTCTTCTGCAGTCTGCCTCTCTGAGATTTCTACTCCCTTGTCCCAGCTTTGCTCTTGGGTGCAGAGTAGAACACTGTCCTACACAAGGCAGGAAACAAATGAGCAGAGTGGGACTTGGTGAGATGATAGGGAGGGGCAGGGACTAGGTTGAATTATCATGGGTTTGCCCCATCCAAGGGCATCCAAAGAGGCGCCATTACTCAATGCCACCAAGTCATTATCAAGTGGGAATGTGGGCCCAGCAGTGCCAGAGCTTACAGTTTTTCAAGAGAAGCCAAGAAATTGGATTTCCTCTGTGAAATCTGATTTGTATGTATTGGCTCAAAAATGTGTGTAACCCCGTGCAGGCCAAATGGCACTTCTGCAGGCTGGATCTGGCCCAGACACTGCCACCCACGACCCTTGCCCTGGTTAGTCAATGATTGTGTCCTTGTCACTCTGGACTCTTCTCCCTCCTAGATAAATGTCCCCCAAAGGTGTGATTTCCTAGACCCTTCCCCTCCCAGCCACTTCTTCTGGGACCCTCTACTCTGCCAGCTTGTTAGTCTGACCTCTCATTTTACAAATGAAAGCAACCCTTCTAGAGCCATTCACACTACTGGGTACTGTTTCTCACAGCCATTTATTCGTTAAGCACCTTAATCATCCTTCTTGTTTGTATTATTAATTTATCTAGTAAATGACCAATGTGAAGGTAAACTTCATTCTTGCCCCTGAGTGTAGGGCACACAGGTTTGGTTTTCCTGGAGCTTGTCTGCAGCTGGAGCCCATGAAGCCTTGTTCCTAGAAGTACGTGAAGGGATTCTCCCTGCTTTCTTGCTATGATGTGAGTGCAGACACGACGTGCAGGGCTCCAGCTCCCCAGTGCCTTGGCCTGCAGTGGGCAGGGCTGAAGCGTGACCCAGAACTCAGGCCCTCTGCCCTCCTCAGGGTGGCCCCTCGTGCCTGCCATGGCCTCTGTGGCCCTCTTGCCTTGGGTTCCCTTCCCATCACCTGCCTGCATCTGTCTCTCGTCTCACTCTGCCTGAGCAGCGGGAGCCTGCAGCTTTATATGCACTGGGCAGTTGGTGACTCATTCCTCAGCAGGCCCTCAAAAGGGAAGTGAAACGGCTGCACCTGGGGGGCCTGACCTTTGGGTGACAGCGGAAGTAGCTATGCAGACATGTGGCTCACTGCTGCAAAGGGTGAGCCACAACTAGGCTGTGAAGAAAGCCCTTGCCTGGTCTGGCCCTGTGTGGCCTCTAGCCCGGCGGCTCTGGTAACAGTTTTTCTTTCCCTCCCTCCCCCCGCCTCCACTTTTTCTTGGTGACAGCTGGAAGTAGCAGTAGTGACAACTGAGAGAGCCAAACATTTCTACACTCCCCAGGATGTTCCTGTCACCCTCTACAGCGATGCTGATGAATGGGAGGTTAGTGTTGGGGGCCCCTAGGGCTGAGTACCATTGCGTTTCTACCAACAGGACAGGACTGTCCTCCCTGCAGCCTCTAGTCCTGGTGGTGGGAGCAGATAGGCCAGGCTCAAGTCAGTGGTCAGGGCCCTCTGGGCAGAGGTGATGAGAAAAACATCTGTCTAGCTTCTGGCCTGTGGGAGGCCTGCTGCTCCTCCCACCCCAGGCGAAGCTCAGCTTTGGCCCTGTGCCTGAGGTTGAGTGTCCTTGTACTTATCTGGGCTGATGAAACCACAGAGGAGCTCTGTTCCCACCACCCTTGTCCACGTGGCTCCCAGTGTCAGGGCTGTCCAGAACGCCTCACTTCCCACGGCCACTGGGCTCTGCATCTGCTCTCCCGCAGAGGGGCGGGCATGGGCCGATTCACCAGACATCGAGTGTGGGCCTCACAGGGGTGCCCTGCCAGGCATTTTTAAACATTCTCAGCCTAGAACATTTCTGGCTGGCCTGTCTTCCTCGCCCCACCCCCTCCATTTCTCACCGCTCCAGAGCCCTTCCACTGGCTTAGACAATCCAAGCATCCGCCTCAAGCAGACAGGCCAGGAGTTCCCTGCCAGATGTCAGTTCTCTTGAAAACCAAACCATAAAGGGAATAGCTTGGAGAGACAAGGGGCGTTTGTTTCCTCAGGCCTGGTTTCTCTCAGGCTGTTGGCTCCACAGTCAATGCTCACCAGCTTAGCTGTGAGAGGCAACTGCAAGTGGATTGATGCAGGGTCACCCTCGGGTTCCTGACTTAGTGTACCTGGCCTGCGTTGGCCCTCCACCTCCCCCTTCCTCCTTCTACACTGAAAGAGTGGCTGGCCCAGTGACCCCTTTCCCTTCTCTCTCCCAGATGTGGAAACGCCGATCTGATCCAGTTCTCCACATTGACCTGCGGAAGTGGGCAGATCTGATGCTGGTGGCCCCTCTTGATGCCAATACTCTGGGGAAGGTGGCTAGTGGCATCTGTGACAACTTGCTTGTGAGTGACTCCCTGTGCCCTCCTCCCTCCCTCGGCCTCACTCGCAGTTTGCTAAAGTACAGACTGCCTTTGTACAAGGTTCTCACCTTGGAATTCTTTTATAGTGGGGCTGGTTTGCTTAGAACACAGTCGCCCTGGACCGCCCCCACCCTGACCTTGGTCTCACCTACGCTCTGGCAAGTGGGCAGAAGACCTGGTCCTGATGGAGTGACTTGACTTGTGGATGCTCTCTGAGGGTGTCTGCCTCTCACCTGCCACACAACGCTCAGCTCCTCCTCCGTTGTCCTTCATTCATGGGTTGCCTTTGACGTGCTCTTCTATTGGTCTCCCTACCCAGCCCCATTGCCTGCCCTCTCATCAGAATCTGCATATCCACATGGACAATCTGATAAGAGTATTTACTTCCTCATGGATCCCTCAGGCTCACTTATCTCTCCTGTAGCATTAGCCACAAGGCTGAGATGCGGTTTTCCTATATATTATGGAAAGCTTAGAGGGGAAGAGAGGAGAAAGACAAAGTGAGAGGTGCAAGCTGATGGATGTGGAAGAGAGGAACAGAAGTCCAGCTGTACAAAGTAGGGATTGTCTTAGGCCTAAGGGACCTCTAGGGAGCTGTTGTCCTTAAAGAACCTTTGTTTATATGATCATCCTGGGAAGGTTTAAGCATGATCTCTCTTCTCTCTCCCTCTCCCTCTCGCCCCTCTTCCCTCATTCATTGAGCTTTTACCTACCCTAAACCAGGCCCCAGGCAGAGGGACACACAAGACACACAGTCTGGAAGGGGAGGGTTTTTGGTCTCCCATGCAGGTGAGAAGGGAATGTGCTCTGGTTTGTGGTACAGTCTTAAATGACCCCAGTTGACAATGGAGTCACCACCTTGCACAGAGCTGGGCATATAGTAGGCATTCAATAAATACTTATTATGTGTATGAGGTAATTAGTAATTTGACTTTAGCAAACAACCAGGAGTTTTTCAGAGTTTAATATGGTGAAGAAGTGAATAGCAAAGCGGGGTCATGATTTTTGGAGGTCAGATAAGAGGTTAGTCTCCTCATATGTTTATTGATGGGTGCTTAAGGTACTTCTTGAAGAGTCTCCTGGTGATTTAAGCATCGTTTGAGTAAGAGCACAGGTGACCAGGAGGAGAGCAACACCCAGATTGTGTGGTCAGGAGCAGGGTAGGGAGTGCAGAGAAGGGCAAGCCTTGGGGCAGTGTTACCAAGAAGGCTTCCCCGTGGAGCTGGTACCAGGCTGACAGGGCAGCTGGAACAGGTGAGGCTCCTGGCCGCTGTTGCCTAAGAGGGTCAGAGTTGTGTGTAACAGTACCATCTCACCAAACCTCCAGGCTTCCCACTGGCTGGTCAGCAGCCAGCTGATGTGGCAAAGCACACTGACCTCTAGGAGGTGACGCCTGGCCTGGAACGGCTCTCTGAGGGCTCCTTCCTTCTCGAAAGCTCTGCTTCCCTTTTTTCTTCAAAGCTGCCATCCTTCCATGAAATCTTTGGGGTTCCCTCCTCTTGAGTCGGCTGAGCAGTGGGGTATGTTCCCAAGACCAGGCCCTAGGCCATTTGCCTCAAAGGGTTTCACTTGAAAGCACAAATATTTCAAGGAATTGCAAATCTTATAAAGTTTAATCTGTCATCATCTTTGGTTTGTGGCTCTGTCCTCTCTCAAAACATGCTTATATCCCTGAAAAGAAGCTCACCCTGCTGCCTCCCTCTTTCTGATCTTTCCCTCTCCAGTGTCCAGAACTTGGGGTGCAGTTAGAGCAGCATGCTAGGTGTGAACCTGTGCACCCAGCCTCTGGGACCTTGGCCTAGGTGATGTGCATCCCCTCTGCCCTCTGCCCACTCGGGCCCTGCCCCTTCTTTGTGCCAAATAGCCAAGCAGATCCAGAAAGAGGAGGTGACTTCCCTGGGTCATAGTCTAGTTGGGAGCTGGTCTCCTCACAGGGATCCAGGCCTTTTCTCCACAAAGCAGATTCCCAGGGCCAGAGCCTGAGGTGCTGAACACCACATTGGCTAAACAGAAGTGACCATGGGAACTGGTGCCTCCTCTCATCCCTCCTGCTGCTGGACGGTTCGGAAGAGCTGTGGTTTGTCTAGGAAGTGCTGAGCTGAGGTGGGAAGAGCTAGAGAGGTATAGAACATGGATGTGTTGGGTTTCTGCTCTAATTGGTGTGCTTTGCTTTGAGGACACTTGGAAACCCCAACCCAGCCCCCACCCCACCCCGCACGTAGTCCAGGGGCTCTTCTAGGTACGCTCATGACTTCTACAGAAGCAGCAGGTGGCACAGGACCAAGAGGAAGCATGACTGAAACCATCCACTCATAGCCTGGTTGCCAAATTAGGAGGACTTGTGGGAAATAAACGCTGGTGTCTGAAACTACGCAAGCAGCCAGATCCTGAGGCTGTGTGCTGTCTCGCTTCCTTCCTGTCCCCAGGAGAGGGCAAGGGCACCAAGGGGAGGCATTGGCCCTAGCCTGTTTGTGGCATTGTTCTCTGGACTCCCCCATCATTTCCTAGACTGGCTCCACGTCAGGGAAGGGGTGTGCCAGCTACTGTCTCCCTGAGAGGCCTACGGCCCAGGAGGAGGTGCTGGAGCAGTTAGAGCACGGGGGAGCTCACTCCTGTGGACCCCAGAGTTTATTTCTCCCCATGGCAGCCCCTGGCCCAGGGAGTCTATGCCTGTGACCATAACAGGGGCTACTGTTTCTGGAGGCTGTATTTTGTGCCAGGCCCTGTGAGACGAGCTTTAAGCATTTTTACCCTCTGTCCTCATGACCACCCAGTGAGCAGGAGCTTTTGCAGAGAGAAAGCTGAGGCTCCAAGCATTAAATAACTTGTCCAAGTTCTCACAGCCAGTAACAGTAGATAGCACAGCCGGGATTTGAACCCCAGTCTATGTGATTTCACAGCCCACAGCACTAAGGACTCTGTGAGCTGGTCAGTCCCTTTCACAGCTGCGTTGGTCTGTGACTCAGTGGATGACCTGAAAATTAGGAGGTAGTGAGGCTGCACGGTGTGGTGGAGGATCACATGGGTGGTGTGCAAAGCCTCAAGCCCCAGATGATTGTCTCTGTGTGAGCTTGGATAACTGCTTACCTCCAGGGAGTGCAGCTTACAGGGTCGCAGCGAGGGTTCATGGGATAATATATGCAAGAGGGTTTTTGTCATGCGTAAGATGTTATTTTCATTGCCAAGCTTTAATTGGCCTCAAAGTAGAGCCAGTATCAGGGTAGATGGGCCCCACCTGATGAGCATTCTGGTCCTTAGCTTTGTGAGGATCTGCAAAGCCTGCTTTCTGCTCTCCAGGGTTGCTTCTCTGTGAGGTGTGGCCCACTGTGAAGAAGCCTTATGCTTGGGCACAAGGAGACCTTTCTGCACAGGACGGAAGGTCTGCTTGGAGGTGGCTGGGCCATTGTGTGCATTGGTGGAGCATCTTCTCTGTATAGGGCTCCATGCAAGAGCCTTGGGAAGGTGGAGAGGGGCCAGGAGACACATCCCTACCTCCTGAGGGACATGAGACAGCTCCCTGCAGATAGCAGTCATCCCGAGTCCATGGCTGGCTACGGCCCAGAGGACGGTGCTTAGGATTTGGAAGGGCTGGGGAGGGGTGGCAAGCAAAGCAGCAGACCCACCTATTCCCTACCTCTGGCCCTTCTTCACAGACCTGTGTCATCCGGGCCTGGGACCGCAGCAAGCCTCTGCTCTTCTGCCCAGCGATGAACACCGCCATGTGGGAGCACCCCATCACTGCTCAGCAGGTGGGCCAGCTCAGGGCCTTCGGCTATGTTGAGATTCCCTGTGTGGCCAAGAAGCTGGTGTGTGGAGACCAAGGTGGGCATCTGGTCAGGCTCAAAGCCTGTTCTCACAGCCCAGGGCTGCGGAAGGGCTCAGCTTTGGAGTCGGCTCTGGGTTCAGATCCTAGCCTATTGTGACCTCGGGCAAAACCATTTACCTCCGATATTATCTTTCTCATCTGGGAAATAGAAGTCCTAATTCCTCCCTCTTAGAGGTGTTAGGATTAAATGAGATAGTGTATGTAAAGTGCCTGGTATCATCCCTGGCACACAGCCCATATACAGTTCATGACGGCTACTATAAGTATTCCTGGGGTCTGTCCTGGGGGTGTCTCTGAGGGGAATTGATGGGTCTGGCTCAGGCTGAGACGGTCCTGGCCTTCTCAGGCACTGGGCTCTGGGTGGAGCACTGAGCACTGGGGAAGTACTGAGCAGGGTCGGGGAGGGATGATCCCCTGCCTCAGTCTGCAGGGCCACAGCAGAACTTTGCTCCTAGGTCTGGGGGCCATGGCTGAGGTGGGCACCATTGTGGACAAAGTGAAAGAGATTCTCTCCCTGCACGGTGGCTTCCAGCAGAGTTGAACCCAGGATTTCTGTCGTGTGTGTCCCTCTGCACTCAGCGTGTTTTCAGGCCAAGTTGGTGAAGAAGATGGATGTTGGCAAAATATGATGAAGAGTCCTGCATTTGCTGAGTAGGGGTCCAGGCTGGGCCTGCTCTGGAGCCTCCGGAGGGGTCTGACTTGCCCCAGGTTAAACTAGACCAAAGGCCCAGGTCTCAATTCCTTCCCACTTAGAAGACACTCACTTTCTGGAGCCCCTCCCCACCTTGTCCTGGGATGGGCATAGCAAGCAAGAGGAGCAAGCTGCTGTATTGTCCCTGTGCTCTGGGAGAGGGACCGAGGAGTGACTGAAAAACCTTGATTCTACGTTGTGCCCAAGAGCTGCTTTTAGAAACAGCCAAAGCTGAAGATCCCCAGCATGGTGGGCCCCTGGCCAGGCCTTTGGAGCTTCAGCTCCTTGGTAGGGTGCCCAAGTACCACGCAGAGTCAGGGAAGCCTGTGAGTTGGCAAGTCCCTGAGATTCCCCAGAGACCATGCCGTGAGATCAGGGGTACTGGAGAATAAAGTGACCATTTAGGAGACTCTGTCCTTCCTTTATAGCCCCTCTGTGGTCTCAGAGATTGGAGGCATTGCTAGGTATGGCTGGGGAAGGGTCTGGGCTGATGACTGACTGGCACTCCTTAGTCCCCATGTCATGTGGTGGTTAAGGCCAAAGGACTCTGAAGCCAGACAGCCCCTAGTTCAAGTCCCAGCTCTGCCACATACTAGCAGTGGGACCTTGGCTCAGAGCTCAGCCTTTCAGACCCTCACTTTCCTCATATGTGTTATCATCCAACTCTCATGGAGTGTTGAAAGGATTAACACCCCACTGAGTGCCTCGATGTCAAATAAACAGAAGTTAAAGCTAGATATGTATACATACCAGTGAGCTTTCTCAACATTTACTGAAATAGACTGTCTCATTTTAGGAAAAATAAAATCCTGACCCTAGCTGATGTGGCCTTTATGCAAGTGATAGGTGCCCAGCCAGCAACGTTGGAATCTGCCCTAGAACCCAGGCCCCTTGCTTCCTGGTGTTGTCCTCAGCAGCTTTGCTGTGCCTGAGATGGGGCCTGGGTGTCTGTCTCTCCCCTCCCCCCATGTGAACTGGGGAAGTAGATTCCAGAGAGACACGTGCTCTGTCCTAGAAACCCTCCACTGCCCTGCCTTTGACCCAGTTGCTGTTTGGTGGCTGCGGTGGGGAGGGGCTTCTTTGCTTGTTTGGTGCTGAGGTTGAAGCTGGCTTCCTGCCCTCCTGCCTTCTGGGCCAGGGGTGAGTGGGCACCCCATGCATACCTGTGGACCACTGAGGGTAGAGGTGCCTTTGAGGGGCACCAGGAAGCCTGCTTGCTGGAACCTAGGTCTCCAGCAGCCTCCAAGAGCCTTTATCTCTACAGCACTTGACTTAATCAAATGATCCTTTGGGATAAAATAGCCTTAGGTCACTAAAGAAAATATAGCTAAAATAGTAGCATCAAGAACCAACCTCTTTGGCTGGTTGGGGGTCAGGCATGGGGAGGGCCTGGTAACTGAAATCCAGAGACAATCCCAAAGTTCCATTTAAATGGTTTCCAGCTTCCCTCCTCGTGTCCACATCACCCTTCCTCTCAGCAAACTGCTAGTGAATGGTGAGGCTTTCCAGTGTTCACAGAAAGTGCTACCATTTACTGAGTGTTTATCGTGTGCAAGGCTCTGTGCTGGGCACCTTAGGGAAGACAGTTGCTCGGGAGACCTGCTACAAAATACCTGGTTTAAAAGGCCACAGAGGCAGACAAGTTCACAGGCCTCTGCCTGGTACCTCTGCAAATGGCTGTGGCAGGACTGAGCCTTGCTGGCTGGAAGGAAAGAGATGTCCCCGAAGACGAGGGTCAGCTGGAGGCCCCATCCCTAGGGGTCTGCCATTCCAGTCCTGCATCCCTGTTGCCCATTTTGAATGGGGGTCTGGATGAATTGTCTGGGGCTGAAGAGCCCAATTGTTCCCTGAGCCAGGCTGGAGCTAAGAGGAGAAGGCAGTTAGTGTCTGAGCAGCATTTACCTGGCCCCATCTGCCAGAGAGGCACTGCGGTGGGAGTGATAACCATGGCCTTCCCCACCAAGAGTCAGAGCTCTTAAAGTTGTCATCTTGGGTAGGAGTGTTTCTCAGAGAAGATGCTAGCTTCTCTGATGATTTTTATAGAATTCTGGAATTTTGACAGAATAGAACATTTGGGTCTGAAATCTGCACTCTTGTTTAGCACCCTGGAGCCTCTTTAGGCTGTTGTGGCTGCTGCTGGGCTAGAGGCAGAAGTCTTCGAGCCCCAGCCCAGCCTGCACACTGGGCTGTCTCCAGCTCTTCCTCCACGCTGCTCATGTGTCCCTCTGCTGCCTCCTCACTGCCTCAGGGTAAGGCCCTGGCTCCTGGGCAGTACACACTTGGCATTCATGATCTGTCCCTGCCTACCTTTGTAACTCCACCTCTAACCACACACCAACCCTGCAGGGCTCCCTGTCTTCTTGCACGACTGGACAACCTTGACTGAGCCCTGTTGCTTCTCGCTTCTTGCCTTTGCACATGCTGCCACTTTTACGGGAAGGACGTTCTTCACCTGGCTGACTCCTACTCATGCCTCTGATGTACCTGGGGCCACCTCCTTTGGAAAGCCTTCCCTGGCCAACCCAGGCTGGATTAGGTAGTCCTTGCCCAGGTTCCCATTGTGCCTCCTCTTATTTATTATAACACAGAATTGTAACCATCAGTTTACTTTGTGTCCCCCTAAAATTGGGATCTCCTGGGGGGCAGGAGTTATCCTGTTCCTCACAAAACCTAGCAAGTCATTCCAAGGTCCTTGTACTGAAAAAATTTTTAAAAAGTGTGTATGGGGGGGCAGTCCTGCTCATTTCTGAGCAAGACACACAACCTGGGAGCCATAAGAGCAAAGACTGATCAATTTGACTACAGAAAAATAAGCAATTCCACCTAGCAATAGCCCAAAGGCAAGGCCAAAAGACAAACAACAAATGGGAAATTATCTGCAGCTGGTACAACAAAGAGCTGATTCCTCTCATATATAAAGAGCTCCTATACATCGATTAGAAAAAAACTAAGAACACAAGAAAATGAGCAGAGAATAAAAACAGTCCACACACACACACACACACATACGCAAATGTCCTTGAAACATAAAAAGCTACTAAGCCACATTCATGAGGAGAGCAGTGCAAATCAAACTACACTGAAATGAAAGTTTTCACCTAGGAGATTGGCGAGGTGTGGGGAACTGCACCCTCATACATTGCTGGTGGGAGTGCAAATGGATACAACTTCTTTGGAGAACAATCTAGAAATGTCTTTCAAAATTACATATGCACCCTACCCCTTGACCCAGCAATTCTGCTTGTAAGGTTTGTCCCACAAATACACTCATGTATGTGACATGTCTGAACAAGGCTATTCGTTGCGGGATTGTATATGGTAGTAAAAGACTGGAAACACCCTCACTGTCTCACAGTAAGGAGTTGATTAAATAAATTAGAGTTGTTCCTACGCTGGAACACTGCATAGCCACAAGACAGTGTGAGGAAGCTCTCTAGGAACTGATATGGGATGATGTCTGAGACACATTGTTAAACAGAAAATGCAAGATGCAGAATAATGTGTATTGCATGCTAGCTTGTGTATAAAAAAAGGGGAGAAAAGGAGGATGTATTCATATTTGCTTGCATATCATCAAATACCTACTGAAAAATAAACAAGAAACCAGTCTACTGTTTGCCTTTTGGCAGGGAAACTGGGTGGTTGAGAAACAAAGGTGGGAGGCCAACTTCATTTTATGTTTTGAGCCAGATGAATACATTATCTACCACAAAAGCAATAATTACATACATTTTTAAAAGGGTTCCTTCTGCCCTTTATCCAGAGGTTCTTAAAAATGACTTGGCAGGGGCATCTGGAGAGTTCCATCAAAGCCTTTGGAGTAGAAACAGGTCTGTTTTTCTTGTCATGAGCTAGTAGAGGAAGATGACTTCTGAATACCCCTGGGTGCTCCTTATAAGCCGTTGAGGTCCCTGATCTCAGGGAGCTAATGGTCTTATGGGAATAAGACTCAAGGCTTTAAAACAATTAAAAAAATGAAAGAGAAAATCAAAAGCGAGACCGTGTAGCACAGACTCTAAGTGCCATCGTTCAGAATTGAGAGGCAGTCAGGGTGGGCTTTTGGAGGGAGCAGAACTGGGGCTGGTGCTTACTGGAAGACCAGCGCAGTTAAAGGTGGGTACCATGGGTGAAGACGCGCTGCCACACACTTGATGTGGGACACCTGGATGGGGACTTAGACTCCATGTGTTAGGGAAGTTGGGAGCTATTCAGCAGGAGAGGCACACGGTGAGTGTGGAGTGTGGTAAAGCTCAGCTGCGTGGTGTATGCAGGACAGATTGGAAAACTGAGAAGCTGGAGTCAGGGAGGAAGCCAGATGCTAAGCCAGGGCAGCCAGGTTGTGCTGAAGGCCTTGGCCACACCCATGGTTCTGGAAGGGGAGGGGTGCAAAAGTGGGGGATGAAGTGAAGGAGAATCAGCATGATTAGCAAGTGTAAAAACCACTATCCTGTGGCTAGTGGGGGGGATGGGAACTTCATGACCATTGTGTGCCTGCCTGTTGGTGCAAGACTTATTAACAGCCCCTAGTCCCACCCACTAAAAAGAATTTTGCTTTGCTTACCACAGTGTTTTCTCTCAGGATCGCTAAGTCTTCCCTCATGGTTCCCAGGCATTTTGTGGTGTGGAATTAGAGAAAACAGATTGAGATACAGAACTGAGAAGATAGGAGGAAAAAGGAAAGGAGTTTTACTTTTGGGGTTGTTGTGGCAAATTCTGGTAATGGGTGAAGGGGGTGAGGGATTAAAGCAAGGAGCAGAGACTCAGTTAACTCCTTAATGACTCCTGAGAGGAGCCTGGGTGGAGGTGTGGCAGCAGAGCTATGCAGGCTGGCCACGAGTTGGGGTACAGTTTGGGGGTTGGCTTAAAAGAGTCTCTGAACTGCTAAGGGGTACAGGAAGATGAGGGTGGGAAATAAAGGGATTTTGAGGAATGTTGCTGAAGATTGTGACTTGGACACACTTTCATGTTCTTCAAGAGTCCCAAAGAAAGATTGAGGTTCCTTTTAAACTTCTTTGCCAGTGTGTGCTTCTCTGAGTTGACTCTCTGCAGGGTTGAGCCATAGGGAGCCCCAGATTATATTCAGGTTATGTGTATGTGTTGTGTTCCCTACACTGCTAAGAGTTTCTTTGATCTCAATTCACCCTCCTAACAGGACAGCTTCATGATAGAGTCAACTAGTATATTTAATTCCATTTTATAGATGGGAAGGTGAGGGTCCCCCAGCCAGTTTCTCTTTTTTTTGGAGGAAGATTAGCCCTGAGCTAACTGCTGCCAATCCTCCTCTTTTTGCTGAGGAAGGCTAGCCCTGAGCTAACATCCATGCCCGTCTTCCTCTACTTTATATGTGGGACACCTACCACAGCATGGCTTTTGCCAAGTGGTGCCATGTCTGCTCCCGGAGTCTGAACTGGTGAACCCCGGGCCGCCAAGAAGCGGAACATGTGAACTTAACCGCTGTGCCACCGGGCCGGCCCCGCAGTTTCTCTTTTTGCCCTACAGCCACCTCCAAACAAGCTGCTGCCCTCATTAGCATTCACTTCCCTGGGATCCGTGGAAACATCCCATCCACCGCATACCACCACCACCACCAAATACCACTTTTTTTAGTCCCAATTTAGTAGCTGCTTCATTACCTTTTTCTTCCCATAGCTTCCTTCATACATATATTGTGGTTTCTAGGGCAGCACGAAAATCTGAAATGTCACACAGCTGCCTCTGAACAAAGAGCCCTGGAGTCAGATCCTAGTGACTGACAGGTTGTTTACACTGAGAGCTTCCTGGTGGAGCCAAATATTCTACAGTATTCAAGGCAGGTTTGGTACCACCTGGGGCAAGGCAATGGGAAGGATCAGGTCAGAAGAACTGCCAGTTGTCTAACAGCAAAGGAATGCCGGGAGTAGGCGGGTGTGAGGGCAAGAGGCAGATGGGAGATTTGAGCTTCAGGGACTTTGGAGGACATGCAGCTCTCCAGGTGTGATCTGGGAACATGTCATCCCCCTTGCTGCAACAGGTTGGTCTCATGGTGGCTTTGTCTGCTGAGATTACATGGTTACCGTTTGCCTGCTGGCCCAGATAGCTGGTCCCTGGGGATTGGAGGCCCAGCAGACTCCTTTTCAGGCCTCTGGATTCCTGAAGAGGGGAGAGAGTTCAAAGGTGCCTTCTGTTCATGTGGGCAAGGTAGGTGAGGGCTGAAGGGTTTCCAGCTCTAGCGATGGGCTTGGAAACAGCCAGTGTAGGCAGAAACACACAGATGCATGCAGGAAGGAGAGGCTGGGACGCCCTCAGAGCCTGTAGTGGAGCTTGGGAATGCAGGTGAAGATCGTTTCTTGCTCTCGGGAGAGATCATGGCTTGGGAGCTCATATGTCACCTAGAACTTCTGAAAAACACTCTCATCGTAGGGGAGAAGTTGAGCTCTACAGCCCCACTCTTGGGGGTAAGTTGGCATGACAGGAACGAGGGAGAGAAGGTCATAGAAGGGAACGTGTTTATCTGACATCTGGCCTGTACCAGACATGTGCTTTGTTATACCTTATCTCATTTAATCCTTCTAATCATCCTTCCAGATAGACCATTGCTAACCCTGTTGGAAAAAATAACAACCTGAGGCTCAGAGAGAAGGGTATAAAAATTCTCCTAACTACAAACCAAGACATAGCCTCTTAAAGGGGAGAGTAGAAATGGGTGGTGCTGTTTACACAGGCTGGACCTGAGTTGAGAATAGAAGGAGGTACAGGTTGGCTGACCGTGTATTGTTATCCAAAGTGGGTACTTCTGAGAGTGAAAAGGGGCAATAAATATGCCGGGACAATAGGCATCAACTGGGACTGTCCTGGGCAAACCAGGATGTGTGGTCACCCTACACACAGGGCACGAGAGGGAAGTACTGCTCAGAAGCCACGCCCTGTGAAGTAACAGCTACCGTTTAGAACTTAATCCTCATAGCAATCCTTAAGGTGAATATTATTATCCTCAGTTGACAGATGAGCAAACTGAGGCTCAAAGAGGTTACTTAACTTTCTCAAGGTCCCACAGCTTTTCAGTGGGGAAGCTCTGGCTGGCTCCAAGCCCTTGCTCTTTCTGTGGGTCATGCTGCCTCCCAGGCCCCAGGGCCTTTGAAGGAAGACTGAGGAAGAGACCACCTGGAGAAACAGAGCTAGAAGGCTTGGGTCTTGGAGTGTTAACAGACCATTTAGCAGGCCATCCCCGCAGTCTCTGTGTGGCCTCTCCCAGGACTTGCATGCAAGCAGTGGCTGGGGAAGGTGAGTGAGTGTGTGGTGGGGGGCTGGGGCAGGGTGGAGGCCCCACAGTCTTCTGCAGACTTCTGTGATCTTCCTGGACCTCCAGTGAGGTGACAGCCAAGGCAGGGAATTTCTAGGATAAAAAAGTCTCCACTGAGTTGCCCCATTTCTATGATTGGTGAACAGAAACACTGGGAGATCTACCGGCAGGTATCTGGGAGCCAGGAGAGTCCTCTCTGGTCTACTGTGGTTCTAGCTCCGTCCCTCTGGGGCTCCCTCTGGGTTTATGATACAGGAATACTCTCGGTTAGGGGCAGAAAGTCTGCAAGATCATGCATGTGTGGAGCCTC
Source organism: Equus quagga (assembly GCF_021613505.1). NCBI lineage: Eukaryota > Metazoa > Chordata > Mammalia > Perissodactyla > Equidae > Equus > Equus quagga. The sequence goes on along the minus strand of NW_025796915.1, from coordinate 2,034,828 downwards.
AGGGCTAGTTCTTCCCACATTGAGCAGCCAGCCTGGCCTTCCAGAAGTGGGTCAGGAACCATAGCACAGACAGTATAGGGCCCAGTCCAAAGCTCAGATGGCTTTTGCAGGCCCCTTGACTTAGCGCATCACAGGTAGATGGGCAGGGAATTGGCTGCCAGTCATCCATCTAGGCAGAGCACACCACCTGTGTGCACCCAGGCCTGGGCAGGTTGCAGGCTGGCAGGACTGACAAGGGAAGGGAATTCCCTGCCTTCAGGGATGACCAGTCTGCCTGGGGCACTTCACACAAGTAGAGTAGCCTGAGGCATCTGCAAGCCAACGTTGCATAATCAAGGGCTGGTGGTGTTTCTTCATCATTCATTAAAAAAAATTTTTTTTTAATTAATAGACTTTGTTATTTTTTTGGTGAGGAAGATTGCCCCTGAGCTAAGATCTGTTGCTAATCTCCCTCTTTTTGCTTGAGGAAGATTGTCCCTGAGCTAACATCTGTGCCAGTCTTCCTCTATTTTGTATGTGGGATGCCTCCACAGCCTGGCTTGATGAGTGGTGTGTAGGTCCACAGCTAGGACCTGAACCCGTGAACCCTGGGCCGCTGAAGCGGAGTGCACAAACTTAACCACTATGCCACTGGGCCCGCCCCTAATAGACTGTATTTTTTAGAGCAGTTTTAGGTTCACAGCAAAATTGAGTGGAAAGTACAGAGTTCCCGTATACCCCCATCCCCACACAAGCACAACCTCCTCATATTCATTCGTTTTTCAAATTGTATTCCAGACACTGCCCTGGACCAAGGCCTAGCCCTATTCTCAAGGCACTTCCAGTTCAGTAAAGTAGACAAAAGAGCAGATAGACCAGCCTGAGGAGGGGGTAAGGGATGGAGGTAAGTAAGCTAGGTGCCAAAGGAGCCCTGCAGGGCAGCCCGCCCAGTCTGCAGTGGAGGGCTGAGCAATGAGGAGGGGGCTCCCAGGAGGTTCCACCTGGGCTGAATTCTAAAGGAGGTGTAGGTATTGGCAAAGAGGGCAGGGAGGGAAGGAGTAGGGTGCAGTGTGTGCAAAGGCCTGGGACCAGACAGCGCGTCTGACCCTGGTTCTGGGTCTGGCTTTGAGGTTGGACATGGTAGGTGGAGGCAAGAGGAGCCCAAAGCGAAGGGGTTTAGTTTGAGGAGGGAGGGTCCAGGTGGGCCAGAGCAGGCAGGTGGGGCTTACTGGTGTGGGCGGGGCCAGCACTGGCCCTTGAAAGAGTCTGGGAAAGCTCAGTAATGGATTGTGCAATTTGTGGCTTTAAATATGTCCTAAAGATGCTCCAAGAGTTTTCACTAACACCTCAAGTGTCAGCCCCTTGAGCACAGGGTAATTTTTCTGATGGCACAGGGACCAACACTCCCTTCTCTTCTGCCCAGATACAGCAACAGTCTCACATCTCACAATGAAGTAGATATGGCCCACCTGGTGCAAGTCTGTGCCTGGAAGGGCTTCTCAGTCAGGTCAGGTTTTCTCCATTTATTCATCCCTGGTAGCGGTTCCAGGAAAGCGGTTCCACGAGAAAAAGAAACCCCTTTCTAATAGAGCCAGCTGACCAAGGCATTAGGAGGGCAAGGACTTTGGACGCCTCTCTCCAGCAAGCTGGAGCCAGAGCCAGAGTTAACTGGCCCCCTGAGCCCCCTGTAAGGGGCAGTGGCCAGGCTTGGAGTTGGCGAGGGTGCCCTGGCTAGAAAATGGAGATGTAAAGTGTGCCCTTTTCCTGTGGCTCTGAAAGAGGGACCAGAATCAAGGGGCTCTGGGGCCGTCCAAGAGCAAAGATGGTCCCACACTGGATTAGAGAATTCCCAGAGCAATCCTACCCTCTTCCCCGCCCCCACTGCTCTTGGCCCGCAGCAGAGGACCCTGCCAAGGTGATGAGAACCTCCTTGTTAGAGGTCTTGGGATATGAACACCCTCCTCTCACCAGCATGCTGGAAAGGAGACTCACAGGTTCTGAGCACTGTGTGTCAGGCCCTTCGCATGTGTGACTACTTCATCTGTCATCCTGTGAGGTGAGTACTGTTACCATCCCCATTTTGCTGGTGAGTAGACTGAGGCTCGGAGAGGAGAGGTGAAGTGACTCAGCAAAGGCACAATCTGCTAAGTGGCAGTGCTGGAACGCAGGCCCAGGTCTGCCTGTCTCCAAAGCCCACGCTCTACACTACATCCCCTTGCTCCATCTGTGCAGCGTGGAGTGGTGTGGCCATTGAGAGGCATTGCCTAATCAGGTAAAGATCACCGTGCCTCGTTCATTCTTTCATTCACTTGATCCATCTTTACTGCATATGTACCCCATTGAGGCGCTGTGCTCAGTGTTAGGGATACAGTGAGGTGCAGAAGCAGATGTGCCTCTGTCCTCAGGGGCTAACTATCTAGCGGCAGAGAGAGACTTTTATCAAACAAGGAGGAGGAGACACTCTCATAAGCACCATGAAGGAAAAGTACAGGGTCTTATGAGGGGCTAACCACAGGGTCTAACTTAGTGAAAGGGAGAGGGGAGCTTCGGGGAAGACTTCCTGGAGGAAATGAGCAGAAGAAAGATGAGTGACCAGGAGTTAGCCAGGGGAAGACGAGCGAGAACATTCCAGGCTGAAGCTACTGGATGTGCAAAGGTAGGAAGGAGAGGGCTAGCTGGGAAATCTGAAAGAAAGGTCATGAATAGGGCAGAGCGTAGTGAGTGAAGGGGTGTGGGGTGGGCACAGAGCCAATGAGACAGGCCCTGGGGGGTTAAAGCAAGTGGCTGTGGGAAACCAAGGCAGGTGCTTGTGAAATGAGAGCTTCCTCTCTTTCCCATGAGCTAAATGAGAACACACAACAATGCATATAGCTTCCCCAAAAGTTTGGGCTGCATTAATAGTGGCATAGCATGCAGGTCAAAGGAAGTGATTATTCTTCCTTCTGGATCAGACTGCACCTGAAGCGTTGTGATCCTTTCAGGGCCCCTACTGCCCAACATCAGCAGGAGAAGAGCCAGTATGTTGAACGGCTGTACAAAAACCAGACTGGATGAGTGGGGAAAAGCAGCCTCAGGGGACAGGAGTATGTCCTAGACCTCTGAGGAATCTCCTGGAGGCAAGGTTCAACCCCTTAGAGAGAAAAGCATCCTGGCACTTAGGGCTTAAGAAAAATGGAGTAAGCTACTGTGAGGTAGTGAGCTCTTGCTCTGGGGATGTCTGAGCAGATGCTGGAGGACCAGAGATGTGGCAAGAGACTCTGCTTGTCTTAATGGGTGGTCTAGATTCAATCCTCAGCATGGATTGAGCACATACTGTCTGCCCGCTCCCTTCCACTCTGAGCTGGAGACTCACCACACATGTCCTCAGAATACAGAGTCTTGCGCCATGCAATGGTGGGGCTGACCCTGGCTAGCCTGGGGTGGGCTCTGACTGCTTTGGGGAGACCAGGAATTCTGCTGAGAATGTGTGTCTCCAGGCCTGTGCATATCATCCTGAGGGTGGTAGGTTTGAGACACAGTTGGCAAACTCTACACTGCTTCATTTAATGGGGCTCAAGGGGCACTTCCTATGGGCATTGCATTGTGCTAAGTCAGGTGCGGCGAGGCAAAAACAGCAAGCAGGATGCATCCCTATCCTCCTGCTTGGCTGCTGCTGATCTCATCACCATCTAACATTTCCCAGGGCACCCTTTTCAGAATCCTGAGTGTTTTCTGGTGCCCTGGACCTTCCAGCTGCCTGTCATGTGGTCCGCACTCAATCAGAACCTAAGAGAAGCCAACAGATCTCTCCCCTACTTCCCCATCAACTGTGTGTATACCAAGGCTTCCCAGAACTCCCTGGTTTCCCTAAAGAAAGGGCTTCCCCGTCTCTTGTACCCCAGAACTCTCACTCCTGGTCCCCTCTGTCTCTGATATTCTGTTAGTTCCTGTTAGTCCCTGGGCCTTTGCCTTCTTTCTTGACAAGGGCTCCAACCCATGCTCTCAACTCCTTCCCACTTCCACCTGCAGGCCTCCATACCTGGCTTCCCCAATGGTCCTGCCAGCTGCCATCTGCTCCCGACTTGGCCTGTCTACTCTCTGCTGAGTTCTGGGGCAGGGGCCAGTTAGAATTTTTTTCTCAATTGAAGTATAACATACACATATATGTATAAACATATCTATATAAAAGTGCACACATCTTAAGTGGACAAGCTTGATGATTTTTGCATGTGCATACACATGTAACCACCACCAAGATCAAGAGAACATTTCCAGGTCCATTCTTTTAAAATGGCTCCATCCTCTAGGTTCCTACAGCTTTATTATTGGACACTTGGCAGGTATTGCCTTTCATTCCAACTAGCTAGAGGAGAGGGATGCATTCTGCTTGCTGTTTTTGCCTCGCCCCACCTGACTTAGCACAATGCAATGCCCATAGGAGGTGCCCCTTGCGCCCCATTAGATAAGGAGTGTAGAGTTTGCCAACTCTGTCTCAGAATATGAGCCCAGTTGCCCCTCAGAAATGCAGGAGAGGTGGCAAAGATGAAAGATGGAGTCACTGGAGTGCAGGAGAAGCCCTGAGCACTGAGTGTCCTGTTTCTTTTTTTTTTTTTAAAGATTTTATTTTTTTCTTTTTCTCCCTAAACCCCCCCCAGAACATAGTTGTATATTCTTAGTTGTGGGTCCTTCCAGTTGTGGCATGTGGGATGCCACCTCAGCATGGCTGGATGAGCGGCGCCATGTCCACGCCCAGGATCTGAACCGATGAAACACTGGGCCGCCTGCAGCGGAGCGCGCTAAATTAACCACTCGGCCACGGGACCGGCCCCTGTGCTATTTCTGCTCAGGTGACCTGCCACCCCCAGGATGATATGCACAAGCCAGAAGACACACATTCTCAGCAGAGGGCTCAGATGTGTGGAACTCCTTGTATAGAATGCCCTTCCCAGAGGGCACTGGCTACAGCGTGGAGTTGGCCAAGCTCCCGTCTGGGCCCAGAGATCCCTGGCTTGAGCACCCACCATGGCAGGTTCAGAGAGCTGAAGGAATAGGGCCAGGCCTGGCTCAGGGGAGCCTTTGAAATCAGAATCCTGGTGCGGAATGCTCTGGGGCAGGGCGGGGCAGATTCTCACTTGGAGACCAAGACCTTACCTGCTGGTTGCCCTTGTCTGAGAGACCCTATCCGTTCCCTCTTTTTGGCTCATGGCCTTGCTTGGGAATGGTACCCTCAAGGAAATAGAGCCTTGGCCTGGGCTTGAGCAGCAAAATAGGGGCAGCAGGGAGTTGGAGGGAGGTGGGGAGGCAGGGCAGTGTGGGTATGTGTTACATGAAGACTAACAGCTGTCCTGGAGAACCATGTCTCCAGGCTTTTGGAAGATTTGAAGATCTGTGCTCTTTGCCCTAAGACACGACCCCCCAATTTCTTTGAAGAGCAGAGAGGGACCCTTTTCTGGGGTCCAGATGCCAGTTGTCAGTGAGGGTCTTCCTCTTGGGTGGGCTCTGAGTCCCTCGGGCCATATTGTTCCCATCTCCTCCCATCTCTTTAGTAAATAGGGGTCTCACCCAAGGCTTGGGGACACTGGGTGAATCTTTGCTGTTATATAATATCTGTTACTTCAGGGCTCAGTGCAGGGCTTGAGTCCCAGATCCACTTGATACCAAGATTTGTCTTGTTAACCACTCTGCTTAAGGCAGCATGGTGGCAAAGTTTTATTATCAGGGCTGATCTGTCCCTCCATGATTTGTAGAGGCATGACCATGAGCATATGGTGTTGAATAGGAAAGGAAAGAGAGAAGGAAAAGAAATGCACATCAGTGGTCAATGCAGATGATAAGGATTGACTAAAGTACCTTAGATCAACTTCTGAATGGGGAAGGGTGGGATGTTAACATTTCCCGAGTATCTGTTCTGTGCTAGGCACTTGCCTAACTGTGATCTGCAAGGGTGTATTATTATCCTTATTTTATTAAGAGGGAAACTGACTCGGGATTTACCCAATCAGCCAAAAAGCTGGAAAATGTGGAGGAGGGTTTTGAGCCAGATGTGTCCAACTTCAATGCTGGCTCTTTCTCCTTCATAGAAAGTGATCTCCAGGTGCCATAAGCATGCCTTCAGGATGGGATGTCTAGCCCCAAGACAAAGGACCAATCTCCAGACATTTGAGAGAAGTCTTCAATATGTAAGAGAGTCCAAAACAACAGAAAAAGGAACTCAGAAACAAAGATCTCAGAAACAAAGATGCTGCAAAGAGCAGAAAAAAACTTCAAAGAAACTATCGATGATAATGTCAGAAAGACTGGAAGAAATACTGCGTCCTGAAACAAGAACAAGATGCCACAAAAGGGGAAAAGTCAAAGAACAAGTAAGAAATTTAAAATGTGATAAACAAGTGGTAGAAAGATAAAGTCAAGGAAACCTTAGGGGCCGGCCCAGTGACGCAGCAGTTAAGTGCACACATTCTGCTTCAGTGGCCCAGGGTTTGCCAGTTCAGGTCCCAGGTGTGGAGATGGCACCACTTGGCAAGCCATGCTGTAGCGGGCATCCCACATATAAAGTGGAGGAAGATGGGCACAGATGTTAGCTCAGACCCAGTCTTCCTCAGCAAAAAGAGGAGAATTGGCAGCACATGTTAGCTCAGGGCTAATCTTCCTCAAAAAAAAAAAGAAGTAAAGGAAGGTATGATGATAATATCTCACCAAATAGATAATATCAATAAAAAGATAGACATTCTAAAAAAAGAACCAAATGGAAATTCTGAAATTGAAAAGTACAGGAACTGAAATGAAAAATCCGCAAAAGGGGGCAACAGTAGATTTGAGCTGGTAGAAGAAAGAATCAGCACATTCGAAGATAGGGTTAGTAGAGAATATGCAATCTGAATAACCAAGAGAAAAAAGAATGAAGAAAAATGAACAGAACTTTAGAGAAAAGTGAGATAATGTTAAGTGCACCAACATAAGCATTATAGGAGTACTGGAAAGAGAAGAGAAAGAGAAAAGAATATAAAAACATTTGAAGAAGTAGTGGCTGAAAACTTCCCAAATTTGATGAGAAACATTAATCTAAACATCTAAGAAGCTTAATAAATTCCAAGTAGGATAAATATGAAAAGACCCACACCCAGACTCATTGTAGTAAACTTTTGAAAGTCAAGGACAAAGAGAAAATCTTGAAAACAGCAAGAGAAAAATGACTTGTCATGTCCAAGGAAACCCTAATAAAAATAACCACTGCCTTCTCATCAGAAACAATGGAAGCCAGAAGACGGAAGGATGACATACTCAAAATACTGAAAGAAAAAAACTGTCAACCAGGAATCTTATATTCAGAAAAACTAGCTTTCAAAAATGAAAGTGAAATAAAGACATTCCCAAATAAACAAAATTGAGAAAGTTCATTGCTGGCAGACCTACCTTCCAAGATATACTAAAGGAAGTTCTTCAGACTAAAAGCAAGTGACCCCAGACTGTAATTCAAAACCACATGAAAAAACAGAATACTGGTAAAGGTAATTAATTATGTTATTATAAAAGACAATATGTGTGTATTTCTTCTTTCTTCTCTTAACTGATTTAAAAAATAATTATATAATACAATATGTCTATAATTGTATTGGTAGGTCTATAACATATAGAAATGTAATATGTATGACAATAACAGCACAGAGGAGGTGGATGGAAACAAAGCTGTATTGGAGTAAGGAAATGACAAAAGATCCTAACTTGGATCCACAGGACTGCAGTTAGAAATCAATAAAAGAAAGAAATTTGAGAACTTCACAAATATGTGGAAAATAGGAACATACTCCTAAAAAAACCAATGAACCAAAGAGGAAGGGAAATTAGAAAATACTTTGAAGTGAATAAAACTGAAGACAGAACATATCAAAACTGATGGGATGAAGCTAAAGCAGTGCTTTGAGGGGAATTTATAGCTTTAAATGCCTATATTGAAAAATAAGAAAGATCACAAATCCATAACTCTACTTCCCACCTTAAGACACTGGAAAAAGGAGAGCAAACTAAACCTAAAGCAAGCAGAGGGAAGGAAATACTGAAGATTAGAGTGGAAATTAATGAAATAGAGAATAGAAAAATAAAGAGAAAAACAATGAAACAAAAAAAGTCAATTCTTTGAAAAGATCAACAAAATTGAACAAATTTTTAGCTAGGCTGACCAAGAAAAAAGGTAAAGAAGACTCACATACTAAAATCAGGGATGAAAGAGAAAACGTCACTACTGACCTTAGAGACAAAAAGGATTGTAAGTGAACGTTATGAACAACTGTATGACAACAAATTAGATAACTTAGATGAGATGGACAAAATTCTAGAAAGACAAAAACTACTGAAACTGATTCAAGGAGAAATAGAAAATATGAATAAACCTATAACAAGTAAAGAGATTGAATTAGTTATTTTGAAACTTCCCATAAGAAGAGCCCAGGCCCACATTCCACTGGTGAGTTCTACCAAACATGTGAAGAATAATTAACACCGGTTCCTCACACTCTTCCAAAAAATAGAAGAGAGAAAACTTCCCAACTCATTCTATGAGGCCAGTATTACCCTGATACCAAACCAAAGACATTACAAGAAAATAAAATTACAAAATATCTCTTATGAATATAGATGCAAAAAATATCATCAAAATACTAGAAAAATAAATCTAGCAACATGAAAAGGATTTTACATCATGACTTGTGGGAATCTTCCCCAGGAATACAAAGTTGGCTCAACATACAAAAATCAGTATACTACACCATATTAATAGAATAAAGGACAAAAACCACACAATCATTTCAATAGATGCAGAAAAAGCATTTGAAAAAATTCAGCACCCCTTCATTATTAAAAAACAACAACAACAACCACTCAGTAAACTAGGAATAGAAGGTAAATGCCTCAACCTGATATAGGGCATCTATGAAAAACCCACTGCCAACATCATACTTAATGGCAAAAGACTGGAAACTTTTCCCTCTGATCAGGAACAAGATGAAAATGTTTACTCTCACCACTTCTATTCAACATGGTACTAAAGTTTTAGCCAGGGCAATTAGCCAATAAAAAGAAAGAAAAGACATTGAAATTGGAAAGGAGTTTCTATTTGCAGAGGACATGATCTTGAATACTGAAAATCCTAAGGAATCCACTAAAAAGCTACTAGAACTAATAAACAAATTCAGCATGTTTGCAGAGTATAATATCAATATACAAAAGTCAACTGTAATTTTACACACTAGCAATGAACAATATAGATATGAAATTGAGAAAATAATTCCATTTACCATAGCATCAGAAAGAATAAAATATTTAGGAGTAAATTTTTAAAAAGAAGTGCTAAATTTATACTCTGAAAACTCAAATATTATTGAAAGAAATGAAAGATGATCTAAATAAATAGACATCTCATGCTTATGAATTGAAAGATTTAATATTAAGACATCAATATTCCCTAATCTAATTTACAGGTTTAATACAGTCTTTGTCAAAATTTCAGCTGGCTTCTTTGCAGAAATTGACAAGCTTATTATAAAATTCATGTGGAAATTCAAGGAATCCAGAATAGCCAAACAATCTTGAAAAAAAAAGAGCAAAATTGGAAAACGCACACTTCCTGATTTCAGAACTTACCACAAATCAATGGTAATCAAGACAGTGTGGTACTGGCTCAATAACAGACATACAGATCAATGGAATAGAATTGACAGTCCAGAATTAAACTCATACATCTATGGTCAACTGATTTTCAACAAGGGTGCCAAGACAATCCAATGGGGGAAAGAATAGCCTTTTCAACAAATGGTTCTGGGACAACTGGGTATCTACATGTGAAGAATGAAGTTGAATCTTTACCTCACCCCATATACGAAAGTTAACTCAAAATGGATCAAGGACCTAAAAAAAGAGCTAAAACTAAAAAATTCTTAGAAGAAGATACAGGGTAAACCTTCATGACTGTGAATTTGATAAAGTATTCTTAGATATGACACTAAAGGCATGAGCAACAAAAGAAAAAAATAGATAAATTAGACTTCATCAGGAGTGATATCAGCAACGTGGTGGAGTGAGCAGTTCCCTTTGTCTCTCCACCTTCAAACTACAACTAAATGGACATTCATTGATCAACGAAGGATACTGACACAGCACCTCAGGATGGCTGAGAGACCTGCACTGCTGTACATCAGAAGGTGGATGGACTACCCCTGGGGAGGAGGTGGAGAAAGGTGAGAACTCTCTGGCCCCCAGACAGTCCAGTACCTGCGAGTGACTGTTCTCTGGCTGAAGTGCTCATAGCACTGCTGCAGCCCTGAGGGTGGGCATGCACCTTGGCATGACTGTGGAAATAGGTGACTGCAGCCCTGAGCCCCCTGTGATTTCTCTTTGGGCCAGTGGGAAAATCCACAGTCCCACCACGGCCCCAGGGAGAGACTTGGCTCTGCCCTGGTGGAGAGGCCCCGCTCACCAAGCACAAAGGCTGATGCAATCTAGGAGCAGATGTGGTGCAGCCGTGAGTCCAGGTAAACAAACCCCCAATTGCCTTAAACGCCCATAGCTCTGCTATGGGCCCTAGGGACAAATGGGACCCAGTTGGGCTATGGGAGCAGGCAGTGACAACCCTGAGCCCTAGCATGATTGCTCCTAGGTCCAGTGGGAAAGTCCACAGTCCGTACAACTGGCAGGAAGCCGTGGAAGCAGATGACAGCTGCCCTGAGCCCCTGTGTGATCACTCTCTCCACCAGTGGGAGAGTCTCCAATCCCACCACAGCCCCAGGGAGTGGCACAGAATCAAACCCAGTGGGGAGGCCCCACCCACCAAGCACAATAGCTGGTACAAGCTAGGACCAGACAGTGGCAGAGGTGCAAGTTTGGGTGAACAAGCTCCTGGCTGCCTTGAAGGCTTATAACACTGCTGCAGTCTCTAAGCAGGGAGCATGTCTAGGTGGTCTGTGGGAGCAGGCAGCAGCAACCTGGAGCTCCCATGTGATAGTTCCCACAGTTGCTGGGAGACCCCACAGGGCCACTGCGATCCCAAGGAGTGGCCCATGCTCAGTCAGGAACAGCTGACAGCGATCCTGCTGGGTGCGGATTACACAGCTCCTGCCCCCTCCCCCCAGTAGCAGCAAGTGGAAGCAGTAACCAAATTCTATCTCTCTGCGGAGGCACAAATACACACCATCAAGCAGTAGGAAAAAATATATTTAATCTCCAGAACAGAAGGGAAATGACAAGTACCCAGAAAACAATCCTGAAGACAAAGAAATCTATAACCTAAATGACAAAGCATTCAAAATAGCAATCATTAAAAAACTCAACGAGTTAAAAGAAAATGCAGATAGACAACTCAATGAGTTCAGGAGCTACATCACAAAAGAGCTTGAAACTATAAAGAAAACCAATCAGAAATGTTGGAGAGAAAAACACAATAGAAGAGATAAAGAAAAATCTGGACTCCCTGAACAGTAGGGCTTATATTATGGAGGACAGAATTAGCAGTCTGGAGGACAGGAATATAGAAATGCTTCAGATAGAGGAGGAGAGAGAACTAAGACTAAAAAGAAATGAAGAAACTCTCTGAGAAACATCTGACTCAGTTAACAAATGCAACATAAGGATTTTAGGATCCCAGAGTGAGAAGAGAAGAAGAATGCAGCAGAAAGCTTGTTCAAAGAAATAATAGCTGAGAACTTCCCAAACCTGAGGAGGAAGGCGAAATCCGTGTGACAGAAACCAATCGATCTCCAAACTTTATCAATGTAAAAAGACCAACTCCGAGGCATATAGTAGTAAAGCTGGTAAAAGGCAATGACAAAGAAAAAATGTTAAGGGCAGCAAGGCAGAAGAAAATAACCTACAGAGGAACCCCTATCAGGCTGTCAGCAGATTTCTCAGCAGAAACTTTACAGGCTAGGAGAGAGTGGAATGATATATTAAAAATTCTGAAAAACAAAATCTTTTATCCAAGAATACTCTATGCAGTGAAAATATCCTTCAGATATGATGGAGAAATAAAAAGTTTCCCACATAAAAGTTAAAGGAGTTCATTGCCACAAGACCCCTGCTACAAGAAATCCTCAGGAAGGCCCCCATACCTGAAAAAAAATGAAAGGGGTTACAAAACCCTGAGCAAGGAGATAAATAGATAGACAAAATCAGAAAATTGCAGCTCTCCATAAGAACAAGTTAGCAAATGCTTAATTATAACATTAAAGATAAAGGGAAGGAAAACACCAAGAATAAGTATAATCTTGTCATTTTAACCACAAGCTCACAACACAAGAAGAAATAAGATGTGACAATAACAGCTTAGAAGGGGGAGAGCAATGGGATGGAACTGGCTTAGTCTAAGGTAATAAGAGGCTATCAGAAAATGGACTGTCTCATCTATGAGATTTTTTATACAAACCACATGGTAACCACTAAACAAATAATTAGAACAGAGACACAAATTATAAATAAGGACAAAACTAAGAAAACCAGTATAGAAAACTACCTAACTGAATTGGTAGTCTGAAATACATGGGACGAGAAACAAAGGAAATGCAGGAGAACTGGAAAACAACTGATAAAATGGCAGCATTAGGCCCCCACATATCAATAATCATGCTAAATGTAAATGGATTGAATTCTTCAATCAAAAGACACAGAGTGGCAGGATAGATTTAAAAACAAGACCCAACAATATGCTGCCTCCAGGAAACACATCTCAGCCCCAAAGACAAACACAGACTCCAGAGTGAAGGGATGGAAGATGATACTCCAAGCTAATAGTGAACAAAATAAAGCAGGAGTTGCCATACTTATATCATACGAAGTAGACTTCAAGACAAAACAGGTAAAGAGAGACAAAGAGGGGCAGTATATGATGATCAAAGGGACTCTCCTCCAAGAAGACATAACACTTATAAATATTTATGCACCAAACACAGGAGCACCAAAGTACATAAAGCAACTATTAACAAACCTAAAAGGAGATATCAACAACAGTACAATAATATTAGGGGCCCTCAACACCCCACTTACACCAATGGATAGATCATCCAGACAAAAAGTCAACAAGGAAATTGTAGAGTTAAATGAAAAGCTAGACCAGATGGACTTAGATATATATAGAACACTCCATCCAAAAACTGCAGGTTACACATTCTTCTCAAGTATGCATGACGTTCTCAAGGATAGACCATATGCTGGGAAACAAAGCAAGCCTCAAAATTTAAGAGGACTGAAATAATATCAAGCATCTTTTCCAACCATAATGCTATGAAACTAGAAATAATTGCAAGAAAAAAGCTTGGAAAGGGGCAAAGATGTGGAGATTAAACAACATGCTACTGGGTCTGGCCCTGTGGCCGAGTGGTTAAGTTCACGTGCTCCGCTGCAGGCGGCCCAGTGTTTCATTGGTTCGAATCCTGGGTGGGGACATGGCACTGCTCATCAAACCACACTGAGGCAGCATCCCACATGCCACATGACAAACCCTTAGCCAGGCTCATTAAGAAAAGAAGAGTGAAGACTCAAATAAATAAAATTAGAAATGAAAGAGGAGAAATTACAATGGATACCATGGAAATACAAAAGATTGTAAGAGAATACTATGAAAAACTATATGCCAACAAATTGGACAACCTAGAAGAAATGGATAAATTCTTAGACTGTTACAACCTCCAAAAAGTGAATCAAGAAGAAATAGAAAATCTGAATAGACCAATCATAAGTAAAGAGATTCAAACAGTAATCAAAAACCACCCCAAAAATAGAAGTCCAGGACCAGACAGCTTCTCTGGAGAATTCTACCAAATATTCAAAGAAGATTTAATACCTATCATTCTAAAACTATTCCAGAAAATTGAGGAAGATGGAGCACTTCCTAACACAATCTATGAAGCCAACATCACCCTGATACCAAAGCCAGACAAGGACAACACAAAGAAGAAAAATTACAGGCCGATATCACTGATGAACATAGATGCAAAAATCTTCAACAAAATATTGACAAACTGAATACAGCAATACATTAAAACGATCATATACCATGATCAAGTGGGATTTATACCAGAGACACAGGGATGGTTCAACATCTGCAAGTCAGTCAATGTGATACCCCACATTAGCAAAATGAGGAACAAAAACCACGTGATCATCTCAATAGACACAGAGAAAGCATTCAACAAGATCCAATGTCCATTTATGATAAAAATGCTCAATAAAATGGGTATAGAAGGAAAGTACCTTAACATAATAAAGGCCGTATATGAGAGCCAGCATCATACTCAATGGGGAGAAACTGAAAGCCATCCCTCTAAGAATAAGAACAAGACAAGGGTGCCCACTCTCACCACTGTTATTCAACATAGGACTGGAGGTTTGGCCAGAGCAATTAGGCAAGAAAAAGAAAAGGAATCCAAATAGGCAATGAAGAAGTAAAACTCTTGCTGTTTGCAGATAACATGATTTTATATATAGAAAATCCTAAAAAAATCCATTGGAAAGCTACTAGAAATAATCAACAATTACAGCAAAGTTGCAGGGTACAAAATCAGCTTACATAAATCAGTTGCATTTCTATACTCTAATAATAAACTAACAGAAAGAGAACTCAAGAATACAATCCCATTCACAATCGCAACAAAAAGAATAAAATATCTTGGATTAACTTTAATCAAGGAAGTGAAAGACCTATACAATGAAAACTACAAGACTTTTCTGAAAGAAACTGATGACAACATAAAGAGATGGAAAGACAATCCATGCACATGGATTGGAAGAATAAACATAGTTAAAATGTCCATACTACCTAAAGCAATCTACAGATTCAATGCAATCCCAATCAGAATCCCAATGACATTCTTCACAGAAATAGAACAAAGAATCCTAAAATTGATATGGGGCAACCAAAGACCCCAAATTGCTAAAGCAATCCTGAAAAAACAGAACAAAGCTGGAGGCATCACAATCCCTGACTTCAAAATATATTACAAAACTATAGTAAACAAATCAACATGGTACTGGTACAAAAACAGGCACAAGATCCATGGAACAGAATTGAAAGCTCAGAAATAAAACCAAACATCTACAGGCAGCTAATGTTTGACAAAAGAGCTGAGAACATACAATACAGAAAGGAAAGTCTCTTCAACAAATGGTGTTGGGAAAACTGGACAGCCAAATGTGAAAGAATGAAAGTAGACCATTCTTTTATCCCATTCACAGAAATAAACTCAAAATGGATCAAACACTTGAAGGTAAGACCTGAAACCATAAAACTTCTAGAAGAAAATATAGGCAGTATATTCTTTGACATCAGTCTTAAAAGGATCTTTTCGGACACCATGTCTTCTTGGACAAGGGAAACAAAAGAAAGAATAAACAAGTGGGACTTCATCAAACTAAAGAGCTTCTGCAAGGCAAAGGAAACCAGGAATAAAACAAAAAGACAACCCATCAATTAGGAGAAAATATTTGCAAATCATATATCCAACAAAGAGTTAATCTCCATAATATATAAAGAACTCAAACAACTCAACAGCAAAAAATCAAACCACCCAATTAAAAAATGGGCAGGGGATAGGAACAGACATTTCTCCAAAGAAGGTATACAATGGCCAATAGGTACATGAAAAGATGCTCAGCACCACTGATCATCAGGGAAATGCAAATCAAAACTACACTAAGATATCACCTTACACCCATTAGAATGGTATAATAATCAAGACAAAAAATAATAAATGTTGGAGAGGTTGTGGAGAAAAAGGAACCCTCATACACTGCTTGTGGGAATGCAAACTGGTGCAGCCACTATGGAAGGCAGTATGGAGATTTCTCAAAAAACTAAAAATAGAAATACCATATGACCCAGCCATCCCACTACTGGGTATCTATCCAAAGAACTTCAAACCAGCGATTCAGAGAGACTTATGCAGCCCTATGTTCATTGCAACATTATTAACAATAGCCAAGATGTGGAAGCAACCTAAGTGCCCATTGATTGATGACTGGATAAAGAAGATGTGGTATATATATACAATGGAATACTACTCAGCCATAAAAAAATGACAAAGTCGTCCCATTCGCAACAACATGGATGGACCTTGACAGTATTATGTTAAGCGAAATAAACCAGACAGAGAAAGACAAACACTGTATGATTCCACTCATATGTGGAAGATAAAGACATGGACAAAGAGAACTATTTAGTGGTTACTGGGGGAAGGGGCATGGGGGCTGGGCACAAAGCATGAAGGGGCGCATCTATAAGATGACTGACGAGAGTGTACAAGTGAAATTTCACAATGTTGTAAACTATCATAACTTCCATAAAAAAAGATTAAATATCTAAAAATCTAAAAAAAATTAGACTTTGAGGCCAGCCCAGTGGCGCAGTGGTTAAGTTCTGCTTTGGCGGCCCAGGGTTCACTAGTTCAGATCCCGGGTGTGGACATGGCACCGCTTGGCAAGACATGCTGTGGTAGGCGTCCCACATAGAAAGTAGAGGAAGATGGGCACGGATGTTAGCTCAGGGCCAGTCTTCCTCAGCAAAAAGAGGAGGATTAGCAGCAGATGTTAGCTCAGGGCTAATCTTCCTCAAATCAATCAATCAATCAATCAATAAAATATTTTTTTAAAAATTAGACTTCATCAAAATTAAAATCCTTTTTGCTTCAAAAGACTGTTTCATGTTGGTTTCAGCCTATTGATAGTGATGCTAGTTGACTAGAAATGCCTGAGGCACTTGTCTGGGCCCTTCCTACTTGTGGCAAGCCCACACAGACATTTCCCCAAATGAAGCCAGTGTTGAGGCTGGATTGGCCCTTGTGGTTCTTGTTATGATTGCAAGATTCATCTCAGTAACAACCATCAGGGAACTTTGAAAAACCGAAGTTTATTACACACAGATCCTGGAGGATGCCCAGCTTCCCTGAGGGTCACACGGTGAGGCCACAGGTAGAGAGAGAAAGAGAGACACAAAGCGCAGATCTGGGGTTCTGCCCTTGGTGTTGAGGGTGGGGTATCTAGGGTTTCATGGGTTCACTCTTTTTTTTTTTTTTTTGAGGAAGATTAGCCCTGAGCTTACTAATGCCAGTCCTCCTCTTTTTGCTGAGGAAGCCTGGCCCTGAGCTAACATGCGTGCCCATCTTCCTCTGCTTTCTATGTGGGATGCCTACCACAGCATGGCGTGCCAAGCGGTGCCGTGTCCACACCCGGGATCCGAACCAGCGAACCCTGGGCCGCCAAGAAGCAGAACATGCACACTTAACTGCTGCGCCACTGGCCGGCCCCCATGGGTTCACTCTTTATTGGCAATTTTAAAATGTAAGAGCAGGAATTAGGGTGTGGGAAGGGGAAAATGGAGTCAATTAAGTGGTCAGTTATCTAGGGTACCCAGGGCTTTCTAAAAGGAGAACTTCGTGGGTGGGGACAGCCTGGCTCCTTATCTATTTGTTTAGTTAGTAGCTGTGTCATACAACTAGTAATGTTTATTCAAGATGGGTGTCTTTGAAATGGATGCCTCAGCAATTGAAAGCTTAATGCCAGGCACTTACACTACAAGGACACTATATTAATTTCCTAGGTCTGCCGTAACAAAGTACCACAAACTGCGTGGCTTAAAACAACAGAAATTATTGTCTTACAGTTCTGGAGGCTGGGAGTCAAGGTGTTGACAGAGCCACTCCCTCTGACACCTGTAGGAGAGAATCCTTCCTTGCCACTTCCTAGCTTCTGGTGGTAGTTGTCAATCCTTGCCATTCTTTGGCTTGCAGCCGCTTAATTCCAATCTCTGCCTCTGTCATGACATGGTGTTCTCTGGCATCACAGTGACTGGTAACGGATACAGGGTTCCCAGGTGTGTCTTCACATCATCTTCTTATAAGGACACTAGTCATATTGAATCAAGGCCCACTCTACTCCAGTTTGACGCCGGCTTAACTCATCACATCTGCAAGGACTCTATTTCCAAATAAGGTCACATTCTGAGATACTAGGGGTGGGATTAGGACTTCAACATATCGTTTTGGGGAACACAATTCAACCCATGACAGACATCATCAAGAAAGTGAAAAAACAATCCATAGAATAAGAGAAAGTACTTATAAATTATGTATCTGATAAGGGACTTGTATCTAACTACAATATATAAAGCATTCTTACAACTCAGTAATAAAAAGACAAATTTAACCCAATTTAAAAATGGGCAAAGTAGTTGAACAGACTTTTCTCCAAGGAAGACATACAGGGCCGGCCCTGTGGCCGAGTGGTTGAAGTTCCACATGCTCTGCTTCAGTGGCCTGGGTTTGCAGGTTTGGATCCCGGGTCTGACCTACTCCACTCGTCAGCTGTGCTGTGGAGGCATCCCACATACAAAATAGAGGAGGATTGGCACAGATGTTAGCTCAGGGCTAATCTTCCTCAACCAAAAAAAGAAAAAAAAGAGGAAGATTGGCAACGTTAGTTCAGGGAGAATCTTCACAGAAACAAAAACAAAAATAGAAGATATACAAATGGCCAATAAGTACATGAAAATGGGCTCAACGTCATTAATCATTAGGAAAATGAAAATCAAAACCACAATGATATACCACTTCACATCCATTATAATAAAAAAGACAGATAATAACAAGTGTTGACAAGGATATGGAGAAATTAGAACCCTCATATATTGCTGGTAGGAATGTAAAATGGTACACTTGCTTTGGAAAACAGTCTTGCTGCTCCTTCAAAGGTTGGACGTAGAATTACCATATAAATGAGTAAATCCACTCCTAGATATGTGCCCAAGATAAATGAAAACATATGTCCACACAAAAACTTGTACACAAATGCCCATAGCAATATTATGCATAATAGCCAAAAAGTTTAAAAACTCAAATGTCCATCAACTGACAAACAGATAAACAAAGTGTGGTATATCCATACAATGCAATATTATTCAGGCACAAAATGGAATGAAGTACTCGTACATGATACAAGATGAATAAAAGTTAAAAATATTGTGCTAAGTGAAAGTTGTCTGTCACAAAAGACCACATATTAAATGATTTCACTTATAAGAATGTCTAGAATAGGCAAATCTATATGTAGAGAAGGTAGATTAGTGGTTGCCTAGGGCTGAGTAATTTTGGCGGAGGTGGTGAGTGACTGTTAATGGATACAAAGTTTCTTTTATGGGCGATGAAAATATTCTAAAATTAATTGGAGTGACAGTTGTATAACTCTATGTATACATGAAAAACCATTGAATTGTACAATTTAAATGAGTGAATTGTATGGTACGTGAATTGTGCCTCAATAAACCTGTTTTTAAAAATGAAGAGAAGATTCCAGAAAGTGACATCAGATCTTATACAAAGGATCAGGAATCAGATCAGCATCAGACCTCTCAATAGCAACATTAGAAGCTACAAGTCTGTGAAGCAATGCCTTAAAAATGCTGAGGGAAAATTATTTTCAACTGAGAACTCTATACCTGGCCAAAGTATCAATACAGTATGAGAGTGAAATGTAGACATTTTCAGGTATGCAAGGTTTGAAAAAATTTATCTTCTGTGGAAGCTACTGGAGCATGTGCTCCACCCATAGAAGGGCACAAGAAAGAAGTAATGGAATCCAGGAAAACCGGAGATCCCTTAAGGGAAGAGAAGAAAGGGTGTTTCAGGATGTTGGCAAAAAGAAGTTCCAAGATGACCGCTGTGTAGCTGATCTAGAGAGCTATTAGTTCAGATGGAGGCAGGAGAACCAAGGGCTCCAGGGGGGGTGTCTCAGAGAAAAAAAAAGGAACTGGAACTGATAGTGAAAATGTGTATTGAGAATCATTTTACAGGGCTTTTGCAGGATGTGAGAAGCTTTAACTATGGGTCAAAAAAAAAATAAGCAAATAAAAAAAATGAGTCAGTGATTAACTCTGAAGGGAAACAGAAGTTTACAAAGAGAAGAAAGGTAGTTATAGCATCTTAGTTGGTTCAGCAATGAACACTACTTACTGATTGTGAATGTAACCAAGAAATGTGATATTATGATATGGAAAGGAGAGGAGAAAGGGTGTAAGTGGACCTCATCTGTCGTGATAGAAAGGCCAAGAGACAGTATCTAAATTGGACCTCTCTGGAGATAACAATCATAGCAATAAATGCTTTATTTAGGAGATGAAAAACAAAAGAAACAACTAAATCCAAGTTGCTTTTGGAGAGCAGGATGGAGTGCGGTGAGAGAGTGCTAATTTTATTATAACCCTTTAGCACAGTTTGACCCTGTAAACAGTTTGCACGGATTACTTTGAGAAAATAAGAGTTAATTGAAAGAGATATGAGGATAAACCATGACAACGATAAGGGTCTTCCTTTTTGAGATTTTCCTGTCCTTTGAAGTAATTTCCCTTTTAAAACTGAGCAAACAGCCCTCTCCATTCTTTCACTTGTCTCATAAAGTGCATTCTTACCCTTAGACGTAGCCCTGGCGGGGGCAGATATTGATAAGGGTCCTTGTGAGGGTCAAAAAAGATGATGTTTTGTAAACTATGAAGTTACATGTAGTTTAGATGGTTGTTATCAGGCAGGACAGAAGTAAATATCCCCATTTTACACACAAGAAAACAGAGACCCCCCCCCCCAAATGGGAAGTAACCCCCCAAATCACACAGCCAGGTAGTGGGAGAGCTGGAGTTCTCACTCCTGTCCTGTGTTCACTCAGCTGGCATCAGACCCAGGTAACTCTTAGCACTCGTGCTTCCCTGTCTCCCTTCTCCTCCAACTGACCCCACCTGTTACACAGTTTCTCTGGTTCCGAGCCCCACCTGGAGGGTCATCCTTAATGTGAGGGCCCTTGATGTCATCATAGACAGAGCTCTCATCCTGGTCACATTCTGAGCCCTCATGCTGACCACAGACTGAGCCCCCTCCCTTTGCCATTAACTCCCTTAATAATGTTTACAACTGAGCATGAGCTGGGCTTGGCCTAGAAGACATGAATGGCTGTGTTCCATCCCTCTCCAGTGCTGTCTCAGGGGCAGAGTTGGTGTAGCTGAGGCCTAGCTAAACTCTGACATGGTTTCCCTCCATCCTGGACTAGACCCAAAGCCACAGCCTGTGCCCACTCCACTTCTGTCCCCTCCCACTGGTCCTCCTTGTGTGGGTGGGGGCTTGTGGGGCCCGTGGTGCACTTTGAGCAGAGATTATCTGTGATGAGTCATCCTGGCTCAAAAGAAAGGAGTTCGCCATGGACCGCACTTTTTCTGGCTTCTCTGCTGCAAGGGAGTAACCTCACTAATCCAAATGTTCAAGTACAACCTTGAAGTGGCTGTTTCCCACCCTGGACTCTTCACTCCCATCTCTCACCAGGTCAGCATTTCTCCAACATGATTTCCAGGAGTTGCCAGAACACTAGCTTGTTTCAGCTGCTGCCCTACTCTTAGTGATTGGCACCTCCTCCAGGCAGTCCTCTAGGGTCAGTTGGCAGGCAAGGCCGACTTTTTAACCACTCTTATCTCCTGTCAGCTCCAGGAGTGGTGGAAGGTCAGGGGAGGGGCAGGGGCATATCCTGGTTCTGGGCAACCTAGAGGGGAGAAGACAAGGGGGCAGAAGGGGTCAGGCACAGGATCATGGTCTTGATATACCATTGAGTCATAAAATGACAGGGCATCAGGAAGCTCAAAAACTCCCTCTCTTGACCCTGTACTGGACAGATGGAGAAGTGAGGCCCCCAGCGGAGGAACTTTTCTGAGATCCCACAGTGACTTGGGAGCAGAGTAGGGACCCAAAGTGTGGATTCTTGGTGCTGAAGATCAGCCTTGAGCAGAGGGGGCAAACCCCATGGCCCTCAAGGAAGAAGAGGACTCTTGGGGAAGGCCCGGAGAGACAGAGGGAGGGGCTCCAGGGAAGGAAGACCTTCCTAATTATCTGAGTTGTTCAGCCCTAGGATCTCTGGTTGGAGTGGGCACAGGGTCATGAGTTTCTCATCACCAGATGCATAGCAGGCACAGGTTGGACCATATATGGGGATGTGCCCAGTCTTACAGTGCAGGGATCTTGCTTACTCTCTTGGCCATGTTTCCCTTTGTGGGTTTGGAACTCAGCTGTGTTCCCCACAATCCTGGTTCCTCTGCTTGACCTAAGGGTCTCCTCTCCCTTCTGAGCCCTCTAGATTTAGAACAGCTCCCTTGAGCAGCCCCGGGGCTCTGTAGCTACCTCTGGCTGGCCCCAAGGCACTCGAGATGGAAGAGGCACCTGGACCCATAGTAGGAGTATGTATTTGAGGAGAGAAGTTGGAGAGCGTCCTCCCTGGTGGGGGCTGCTTATGAGAGCAGACTGGGTCTGAGAGAATCATGGTAGACAGGTGGGAATGTGCCCTCCCCCAAGCCACTGGGGCTGGGCTGTAGCTTTAGGGTAGAAAGAGGCACTTGGGCTCTTGCCTCAGTGCCACTCCCCAGATCATCCCTGTCTATGCACCAAAGCCTATTTTGAGGGCCTCTGGTGGCTGTCACCCTGGGCCCAGTCTCCCCAGTTTGGTTGTTTATGTGTCTCTCTGACACCAGGCTGGCAGCTCTTTGAAAGCCAAGTGTTGTAGGGTGGGTTCTCTGGGAAGCAGACTGTGACATGCAGGATGTTTATTAGGGAGAGCTCTTGAGATTAATGCCTGTAGAAGGGAGGGGGATGAGGCAGAACTGGGCAGAAGGAGAAGTCTAACTACAGTGCAGGCCCTACCCCAGCCTCCATTGTCCTACTGGGGGCTCTGGAGCAGGAATGGCCTATCACAGTCCTGCACTGGGTCGAAATAACTGGGCCTTTATACTCCAACTGGATTAGTCTTTGGACATAGATTGCCCAGAGAAAGGCATGACCTAGGATGAGGAAAATGTCTGCAGCTGAGGGAATCCTCAGAGGAGCTGACAGTCCATGGCACTCCTGTTGCTGGGCAACAAGTACTTCCCTGAAGGGGGATATAGGCATTGCGTCTCTGTATCTACTGTCCTGGATTTTAGTGGGCTTTTGAGGAATGCTTGTTGAATGAATGAGTGAATGAATGAATGAATGAATGAATAGGGCTTCTTTCAAGATGTTCTGAAACATCTTGGCCTCACCCTCCCCATCTATTAATTGGGTATATTGTCTACTCTTATGCTGTCAAAGGTAAAGCTCATTATAAAAACCACGTCCCATGGATGCGTGAAGCCTCTCCAGTTCTCTTTCAGTTGATGCCCCAAGGGCACTGAGGGGTGGGGTGGGGAGTGGAGGGTAGGTGAGGTGGGCTTGGGAGTTCGTGGTTGCCGCTTCAGGGGAAACCACAGCCACCTCTTGCTCAGGGCTGTCAGTGAGGCCCAGGGGAGGGGAGAATCACATGCAGGGCAGGCCACAGGCACTGAGTCACCACCCGGAGGAAAACCACAGCTTCAAGAGCCCCAAGGCCCAAGGAAGGGCGGCAGGTGAGCTGGGCAAGAGCCAGCACTCAGGAGTGGGGTTTGACAGCCTCCTCACCTCAAGGGCCAGCCCTGTCCCATCTTGCTGGGCAGCACCTACTATATGCCATGAGAAAGCCTTCCTCAGTCACATATCTCTGTGCAGCAGGACAAAGCAAGAGCTGGGTGACTCTAGAAAAAGAACAATCCCTCTCTGGTCTCCTCCTCCCTGTTCCCTGGGAAAATGGGACAAGTCTTGAATTTGAGAAAATTCATCTAGGATATCCTCATGTGAAGACTCATAGTCTGTGACTTTGCTCTATGATAAGTTTACCATCATCATGATTGTCTAGAGTGCTGCTATCTGTCACATTGAATTCCTCTATTGATTCCTCTAAGAATGTGAAATGCCTTCCTCTGTCAGTCTTCCTCTCTTTCCTCTTTTATTTTTTTTTAAAGATTTTATTTTTCCTTTTTCTCCCCGAAGCCCCCCGGTACATAGTTGTGTATTTCTAGTTGGGGGTCCTTCCAGTTGTGTTATGTGGGACACCGCCTCAGTATGGCTTGATGAATGGCGCCATGTCTGTGCCCAGGCTCTGAACTGGAGAAACCCTGGGCCGCCGAAGCGGAGAGCATGAACTTAACCACTCGGCCATGGGGCCAGCCCCATCTCTTTCCTCTTTATAGGAAAATGAAAAGTTCTGAATTCTCGTCTGTGTGCAATGAAAGATAAAAAAAACAGAAAGGTGATGTCTCCAGACTTCTTTTACACCTTCTTGAAAGGTGGTCTAAGCTTTGGATGAGACAATGGGAAAACCAAGAGATGGTGGAATAGTAATGATTCATGTCACTATTGAGTCACCCTTCCAGCAATTCCATCATTCTCCTGTTTTCTTATTATTTTAGTCTCTTTTTTTAAAGCATAGTTTGGAATAATTGATAAATAATGAAGAAATAACTCCTAGGAGGATGAAATAGCAAAATGTTTTAAGATCTAGGAAAATAAGATCACTACGGTCCCATAATATATTTTAGATTTATAAAGGCTCCAGTGGATGTATGTGGTAATTGTAAGATCGAATAAGCTTCATTCTATTTATTAAAAAAGTGAAATTTCTGTTTGGTTTTTGAAAAACCTCTGTGAAAGAAGAAAAGTTATAAAATATCAATCCTTACAAATAGTTAGAACTGCTCAAAAAAGAAACTTAAAAATTAGGATTGGGTATAATGAACCCTGATGGTATGCTGAAAGTTAAAATGAAATTCCCCAAAGGGGACTTAGCTGAAGGTCCACCTCCCCCTGCACTCAAACAGGGAGAAATAAGTAGAGACTGTGAATTTGGCATAAAATAAGACCCCAAGCAAATGACAAATGTCATGTAAAAAGATGCAGATAAACATAAGTGAGGACAGTATTGAAGGTCCTGGTGCTCCTGATAGACATGGGTACTGGCTCCCTCCCTCTGGGTGAAGGGTAGTCCAAGAGAGCTGCCCCTCCTCCTCCCAGGGTCTCTCGCACAGCTGCTCTGGCTGGGAGACTAAGGCCCAAAGGCTGTTCTTACTTCCTTACTCCCTCTTCCAGCCACCCACAGAGGCACCTGTGGTCCACTGGAGGCCTAAGGCTTGGCACTCCAGCCACTCTGCTCTCCCTGCTGCTTGGATGCTGGGGCTGGAGTGTGGCACTGGGTGCAGGGCCGTATGGGGTTAGGACAACAGGGCATGGTGGATGGTCCTATGGTACTCCCTAACCTCCTTCAGGATCTGTCTCCTTCTCTCATACCCCCCACTCCCACACCATATGTTCAGCTTTTCTCTTCTTCACAGTTACCATAAACTCAT
Source organism: Equus quagga (assembly GCF_021613505.1). Lineage (NCBI taxonomy): Eukaryota > Metazoa > Chordata > Mammalia > Perissodactyla > Equidae > Equus > Equus quagga. Next base: position 2,009,645 of record NW_025796915.1, on the reverse strand, counting down.
TGTTTCTACCTCTTCATCTTTTAGTTTGCTGGGCATGACCTCAGAGTCCAGACATAAGTTTCATGGCCTCTCTGTCACACACCGTTTCAAGTTAGCCTCAATCTCTCAAATCCCTGGGGGAAGCACTTCCAGTCATGGCAGAGTCATTGGTTTTAGACTAAACCCTCCATGGTAAACAACTATAAATACTGAGCAGAATATGTACAACAACGGTTTGCAGACACTGGACAGAAGCCCATGCAGGGCTGTGATCTTTGAGAGAAGGCGTGCACACAAGGTGAGCCCCACAATACTTAGCTTTCTCTTTGAGGTCGTTTTCCAAACTGAGGTGCTCAGAGCTGAACTAAGCAGGAAGTGACAGTCTCACTGGGCCAAGCAGATAGATATCTGCAGTTGGGTTTAGAGTGCAGGATGCAAAAATTTTTGTAAAACTTCTCTTTGGTTCCTTGGCAAACTCCTAACCTGCACATGATCAGGGTAGGACTCTGGAAGACCTAGCAGAGAATAGCCACTGAGAAGCTGAAGAGTTGGCAGACTTCAGAGGCTAAACCTGGAGAGACTTTGGAATTCAGCCCAGACAGAGGGGAGAGATCTTTGTGAATACCCCAGAGCTTCAGTTAGGATCTAGAAGGGTACACCCTAGTAGTAAAGGTTATACACTAGGAGAAAGGGGAAGTCTGAAATGACCCACGCTAACAAAGCCTCAGACCAAGCCTCTATAGATAAAGGTGACCCGCGGGTAATTTAAATGCTTGCCAGAACAAAATCTAATACTCTTTAGAGGAAGATAATATGATTCACAGATTCTAAATGTAGCAACTACAATCAAGAATTACTAGATACATGAAGAAGGAGGAAAACGTGACACAAAATCAAAAGATAAAAAGAGGTAATAGAAACAGACTGAGAGATGATTTAGATGTTGGATTTAGCATGCAAAGGTTTTAAAAGAAGTAAGGTTAATATGTTAAATAGAATAGAGTAAAAGATGGACAAAATGGGTGAAAAGATTGAGTACTTAAACAGAAAGTTTGAATCTATAAAAATGAAAAAAATTGGCACTCTAGACTGCAAAATACAACATGTGAAATTAAAAACTCACTGGATGTGTTTAGCATGAGACAGCAGAAGACAAGATTAGTGACCAATCAATAGAAATTATCCAAATCACAGCACAGACCGGAAAAGAATAGAGGAGTAAACAGAACTGAGCATAAGAGATGTGTGGACATGCTCAAAAGGTCTAACAGATGTGTGTGGAATCTCACAAGGAGAGAAGAAAGAGAATAGGATAGAAATATTAATTTGAAGAAATAATGACCAAGAATTTTCCAAATATAATGAAAAGCCTCAAGTCACAGATTCAAGAGTATCAGTGAGGGGTCAACCCTGTGACTGAGTGGTTCCGTTCGCCTGCTCCACTTTGGCAGCCCAGGGTTTGCTGGTTTGGATCCTGGGCACAGACCTATGCACAGCTCATCAAGCCATGCTGTGGTAGTATCCCACACAGAAGAGCTAGAATGACCTACAACTAGGATATACAACTATGAACTGGGGCTTTGGGGAGAAAAAAAAGGAGGAAGATTGGCAACAGATGTTCGCTCAGGGCCAATCTTCCTCACCAAAAAGCATACTTAAAAAAAAAAAAGAATATCAATGAGCTCCAAGCAGGATAAGTATAAAGAAAACTACACCTAGGCCCATCATAGTTAAATTCCTGAAAATCAAAGACAAAGTAGAAAATCTTTTTTTTTAAATTTTTTTATTGAGTTCATAATAGTTTATGTCAATGAGAGATTTCAGTTGTACATTATTTCTTGACCATCATCACATAAATGCTCCCCTTCAGCCCCTGTGCCCACCCCCTACCCTCCTTCCCCTGGTAATCACTGAACTGTTTTCTTTGTCCATATATTTGTTCATATTCCACATGTGAATGAAATCATCTGGTGTTTGTCTTTCTCAGACTGGCTTATTTTCCTTAGCATAATTCCCTCTAGGTCCTTCCATGTTATTGCAAATGATGAATTTGTCTTTTTTTTCTGGCTGAGTAATACTCCATTGTATATATATACCACATCTTCTTTATCCGTTCATCTGTTGATGGGCACTGGGGTTGCTACCATGTCTTGGCTATTGGGTATAGTGCTGCAGTGAACATAGGGATGCATATGTTACTTTGAATTATTGATTTCAAATTTGGGTAGATACCCAGCAGTGGGATAGCTGGGTCATATGGTAGTCCTATTTTCAGTTTTTTGAGGAATCTCCATACTGTTTTCCATAGCGGCTACACCAGTTTGCATTCCTACCAGCAGTGTATGAGGGTTCCCTTTCCTCCACACCCTGTCCAACATTTCATTTGTTTTGTTTTGTTTTGAGGAAGATTATCCCTGAGCTAACATCTGCCAATCCTCCTCTTTTTGCTGAGGAAGGCTGGCCCTGAGCTAACATCCGTGCCCATCTTCCTCTACTTTATATGTGGGACACCTCCACAGCATGGCTTGACAAGCGGTGCCATGTCCATACCCCGGATTTGAACTGGCAAACCCCAGGCCAGCAAAGCGGAACGTACGCAGTTAACCACTGTGCCACCGGGATGGCCCCAACGTTTGTTATTTTTAGTCTTAGTGATTATAGCCATTTTAACGGGTGTAAGGTGGTATCTCAGTGTAGTTTTGATTTGCATTTCCCTGATGACTAGTGATGTTGAACATATTTTCATGTTTTTATTGGCCGTCTGTCTATCTTCTTTGGAAAAATGTCCATTCATCTCCTCTGCCCATTTTTTGATCGGGTTGTTTGTTTTTTTATTGTTCAGTTGTGTGAGTTCCTTACATATTATGGAGATTAACCCCTTGTCAGATATATGGTTTGCAAATATTTTCTCCCAATTGGTGGGCTGTCTCTTTGCTTTGATTCTAGTTTCTTTTGCCTTGCAGAAGCTCTTTAGTCTGATGAATTCTCACTTGTTCATTTTTTCTTTTGTTTCCCTTGTCCGAGAGGACATGGTACTTGAAAAGATCCTTTTTAGTTCGATGTCAAAGAGTGTACTACCAATATTATCTTCCAGGAGTTTTATAGTTTCAGGATGTATCTTCAAGTCTTTGATCCATTTTGAGTTTATTTTTGTGTATGGTGTGAGATAGTGGTCTATCTTCATTCTTTTGCATGTGGCTGTCCAGTTTTCCCAACACCATTTATTGAAGAGACTGTCTTTTCTCCATTGTATATTCTTGGCACCTTTGTTGAAGATTAGTTGCCCGTAGATGTGTGGTTTTCTTTCTGGGCTTTCAGTTCTGTCCCATTGACCTGTGTGCCTGTTTTGTACAAGTACCATGCCATTTTGATCACTTTGGTTTTGTAGTACATTTTGAAGTCAGGGATTCTGATACCTCCAGCTTTGTTCTTTTTTTCTCAGGATTGCCTTAGCAATTCGGGGTCTTTGGTTGCCCCATATGAATTTTAGTATTCTTTGCTCTATTTCTGTGAAGAATGTCATTGGGATTTTGATAGGGATTGCATTGAATCTGTAGATTGCTTTGGATAGTATGGACATTTTAATTATGTTTATTCTTCTAATCCATGAGCAAGGAATCTCTTTCCATCTCTTTATGTCCTTATCAATTTCTTTCAGTAATATCTTATAGTTTTCATTGTATAAGTCCTCCACTTCCTTGATTAAATTTATTCCTAGGTACTTTATTCTTTTGGTTGTGATTGCAAATGGAATTGTATTCTTGAGTTCTCTGTCTGTAAGTTCATTATTGGAGTATAGAAAAGCAACTGATTTTTGTAAGTTAATTCTGTACCCTGCAACTTTACCGTAGTTGTTAATTATTTCTATTAGTTTTCTGATGGATTTTTTGGGGTTTTCTATATATAAGATAATGTTGAAACACAAAGTAGAAAATCTTAAAAGCAACTATGTTTTAAAGATTTCTATTTTTCCTTTTTGTCCCCAAAGCCCCCCGGTACATAGTTGTATATTCTTCGTTGTGGGTCCTTCTAGTTGTGGCATGTGGGACGCTGCCTCAGCGTGGTTTGATGAGCAGTGCCATGTCCGCGTCCAGGATTCAAACCAATGAAACACTGGGCCACCTGCAGCGGAGTGCGCGAACTTAACCACTCGGCCACGGGGCCAGCCCCTAAAAGCAACTATGTTTTAAAAAGAGAGGGAGAAAATATCAACAATACGATTGATGGCTGACTATGGAAGCCAGAAGACAGTGAAATGACATCTTTAAAGTGCTAAAAGAAAAAACTCTGCCAATGTAGAATTCTATGCCCAGAAAAGTATCCTTCAAAAATGAAGGCAAAATAAATGTGTTCAGATGGACAAAAGTTGAAAGAATTTGGTTTGTCACTAGTACACATCTACACTACAGATAATTCTTAAGGGAATTCTTTAGGCTGAAAGGAAATGATCCTTGATGGAACTCTGGGAAGGAATAAAGAGCATAGCAAAGTATGTATATACATGTATATACAAATGTATATAATTATTAGTGAATATGGACTATTTAAAACAACAGTAATCTCTCATAAGATTTTTAACATAAAAGTAAATATATGACAATAGCACCAAATATGGGAGGGGACTAAATGGAATTAACTGTTTTAAAGTTATTGCATTAAGTACTAACTGTAAAAGCACTAATTTAAAGTAAATTAAAACAAATCAAGGATGCATATTTTAGTCTCTAGGATGACCACTAAAATGATAATCAAAGAAGGTGCAATTAAAAAGCTAATAGTAGAGCTAAATAAAATAATATGTTTTTAAAAAACTTCATTAACCCAAAAGAAAGTGAAAAAGGAGGAATAAAAGTAGAAAGGATCACGGGGCCTGCCCAGTGGCACAGTGGTTAAGTTCTTGTGCTCTGCTTTGGTGGCCCAGGGTTCGCCAGTTCAGATCCCAGGCACCTACACACTGCTCATCAAGCCATGCTGTGGCAGGCATCCCACATATAAAATGGAGGAAGATGGGCACAGATGTTAGCTCAGGGCCAATCTTCCTTGGGAAAAAAAGAGTAGAAATATCAGTAGAACACAAATAGCAAGATAAACCCAACTATGTCAGTAGTTATAATTAAAGTAAATAGTATAAATATGCCAATTAAAAGATAGGGATTATCAGATTAGATAAAAAACGAAATTCAACCCTGCTGTTTATACAAGGCACACTTTAAATAGAGGGACACAGAAAGGTGGAAGTGAAAGATGAGAAAGCAACGTGTTGTGTAAACACTAACCCAAAGGAAGCTGATATGGAAACATTAATATCAGAAATGTGGACTTTAAGTTAAGAGGTATTATGAGAGAAAAAGAGGAATATTCATAATAATCAGATTCCTAGGGGACTATCTGTCCCAACTCATACAACCAGACTAGGTTCCAGGTCACTACCAGCTGTGAACTGACTGCCCTTGCCCAGCCCTAGGATGCACTGGGACTGGGAGAGCTGCCCTTTCAGCAGTGCTAAGGGGAAAGGTGTGGGACTCTTGCCACTCTGGTCACTCTTTCTAGTTTGCTCCTGAACTCCCCATGTTTGATATCCAAAAGGGTACACGGGTATGCGTCCCTCATCCTAGGTGGGCTCTCAGCTGCTAGGGACTCAGCCTGACTCTGAGGTGTACAAACACCCTGAGCTTGACTTTGAGCTGCAATACAGCTAGGATTCCCATCCCAGGGCCTGCGGCCTTATAGTGGGGGTTGACAGTCCTCCCTGAAAAATCCCATCTTGTTGGCCTTAGCTGCTGTCTCCATGGACAGTGAGCACATGGACTCCTGACTGGTGGCTCGGGCTTTTCCCTCGCCTCAGTGGACAGGCAGGTCTTTGTCACCTACTTCTTGGGTAGGCTGCGTAGGGCAGGACCTGCAGCTCCCCAAGAGGGCCTCATTTCATGGCTGATATACCTAAGCACACCATCACTCAATTTCTATGACCTCCCTATTCTAGGCCACAGAGAAAGCAGTGAGAGAGGGCAGGCTACACCACGTCTGGGTGTCTCTCTGGACCTAGGTGTAGCTCCTGCCTCAATTACTAGCCCTGATCCCTAGTACTTTCTTCCTTCAGACACCATTCCATCCCTCCAGCTCCAATTGCTCTTGCTCCATCGTTGGGGTCCCTCCCTCTGAAAGAGGTGGTGGGAAACCTTTCACGGTTCTCCATCTCTGACTCTCCTTCCTCCCCACTCTGCTGCCCTTCATTGCCCTGCTCACATGGTGTGATAGGCCTCAGCCACAGCTCTTGCCCACCTGGCCAGTCCCTAGCCCTGCTCACCCAGGTAGATCCTGACCCACTCCAGGTCATGACCTGGGCAAGTTTGGGTACAGCCACCACTGTATTCACCTTACCCACAAGGTTCTCCCAAGCAACATTATCTGTCCTGTTGGAGTCTAAAGTTCTCTGTCAGGGCCAGCCCGGTGGCGCAGCTGTTAAGTGCGCACATTCCGCTTCTCGGTGGCCTGGGGTCCGCCGGTTCGGATCCTGGGTGCGGACATGGCACCGGTTGGCACGCCATGCTGTGGTAGGCGTCCCACATATAAAGTAGAGGAAGATGGGCACGGATGTTAGCTCAGGGCCAGTCTTCCTTGGCAAAAAATGAGGAGAATTGGCAGTAGTTAGCTCAGGGGTAATCTTCCTAAAAAAAAAAATAAATAAATAAAAAAAATAAAATAAAATTCTCTATCAGACTTCATCAACTGTGGCAGGTGCATGGTACACGATGGTTACAATGAATGATATTAATTACTTTGAACCTTGTTCAGGGTACTATGGAGTTGAAGAGCATGAACTCTGCAGACAGGCCTAGGCACGAATCCCATCTCTGTGATTCTCGGCAAGTGACTGAACCTCTTTGAACTTGAGCTTCCTTATCTGTAAAATGGGTTAATATCTACCTCCTAGGAGTGTTGTGAGGAATAAATAAGTGTTGTATGTGAAGGGCTTAGCACAATGCCTGGCACATAGATAATGCTTAGTAGCATAGATGGTAGATTGTTATTTCTGAGGAGCTCAACTATGTTATAAATATTCTATGCACCGAGACCATGTTTTTATTTTGTTGTGGTTGGGTTTTTCAATTCTTTTATTTTTTAAATTATGGAATATATCATATATACAAAAGAGTATGCCTTATATAACATATATGTACAGTTTAAATAATAACAATAAAATTAACATCTGTATACCTATTACCCAATTAAAAAGTAAAACATTCCAGTTCCTTGAAGCCTCTGCTGTCTCCTCCCAAATCATATCTCCTTTGTCCACTCCAGAGGTTACTACCATCCTGAATAGTATGGTCTAAGTGGAGACCACGTGGGGAAAAGTAAAGAGTCACACCTACCCTTCACAGCCAGAGAGGTAGCAATGGAGGTCTAGTAGGAAGCAGAACTCCCGTGCCCTCCCAGCAGTAACAAGTAGGACCCCATCTCCAGAGTCAATGGAGGCTGTCATGAACGGAATCGTGTCCCCGTCCCCTAATTCACATGTTGAAGCCCTAACCCCCAATGTTACTGTAGTCCTGCATTGCTTAATGACGGGGAATACATTCTGATAAATTCATTGTTAAGCAATTTTGCTGTTGTGCAAACATCATAGAGTGCACTTACACAAACCTAGGTGGTATAGCCTACTACACACCTGGGCTATATGGTGGTAATCTTATGGGACCACTGTCCCATATGTGGGATATCAAACATCATTATGCGCACATTATGCAACTGTATGTGGAGATAGGGCCTTTAAAGAGATAGTTAAGGTTAAATGAGGGGCCGGCCAGTAGGGCAGTGGTTAAGTTCTTACATTCCGCTTCGGTGGCCCAGGGTTCACTGATTTGGATCCTGGATGTGGACCTATGCACTGCTTGTCAAGCCATGCTGTGACAGGCATCCCACATATAAAGTAGAGGAAGATGGGCACAGATGTTAGCTCAGGGCCAGTCTTCCTCAGCAGAAAAAAAAGAGTATTGGTGGCCAATGTTAGCTCAGGGCTAATCTTCCTCAAAAAAAAAAAAAAGGGACCGGCCCAGTGGTGCAGTGGTTAAGTTCGCATATTCTGCTTCACTGGCCTGGGGTTTGCTGGTTCAGATCCCGAGTGTGGATCTAGCACCGCTTGTCGAGCCATGCTGTGGCAGGCATCCAACATATAAAGTAGAGGAAGATGGGCACGGATGTTAGCTCAGGGCCAGCCTTCTTCAGCAAAAAGATGAGGATTGGCGGCAGATATTAGCTCAGAGCTAATCTTCCTTGAAAAGAAAACCAAAAAACAAACAAACAAAGAAATCTCAAAGGGGCTGGCCTGGTGGTACAGCAGTTAAGTTTGCATGTTCTGCTTCGGCGGCCCAGGGTTCACCGGTTCAGATCCCGGGTGCAGACCTGTGCACCGCTTGGCAAACCATACTGTGGCAGGTGTCCCACATATAAAGTAGAGGAAGATGGGCACAATGTTAGCTCAGGGCCAGTCTTCCTCAGCAAAAAAGAGGAGGATTGGCGGCCAAGGTTAGCTCAGGGCTAATCTTTTTCTTCTTCAAAAAAGGTTAAATGAGGTCATAAGAGTGGGGCTCTAATCCCATAAGACTGGTGTCCTTATAACTAGAGGAAGAGACACCAGGATATACATGCACCGATAAAATGCCATGTGAAGACAGAGTGAGAAGGCGGCCATCTGCAAGCCAAGAAGAGAGGGCTCACCAGAAACCAGACCTGCCAACCTTGATGTTTGACTTCCAGCCTCTAGAACTGTGAAAATATAAATTTCTGTTTAAGCCACCCCATTTGTGGTATTTTGTTCTGGCAGCCCTAGCTGACTAATACAGAGGCTGCGTGGGGAGCCTGGACCTCTAACCCCTGCCTTGCCATAATGAGGCAGCACCTCCTCTCCTCTGCTGGACTGGCGTCAGAGGAAGCCAGCTAAAACAAAAGTTTTAAATAAGATCTAGAGTCTCATAAGATAATACCTAAAATGCCCAGGTTTCAATAGAAAATCACTTGTCATTCCAGAGCAAGGAAGATCTCACACTGAATGAAAAAAGAAATGAATAGATGCCAACCTCAAGATGACAGAGGTGTGAGAATTATCTGAGGAAGATTTTAAAGCAACCATCATAAAATTCTTCACTAAGCACTTGTGAACACACTTGAAACAAATGAAAAAAAGACAAAGTCTCAGGAAAGAAATACAAGATATAAAGAAGAACCAAATGGAAATTTTAGAACTGAAAAATACAATAACTAAAATTAAAAACTCTGTGGATGTGCTCAACGGCAGAATGGAGGGGGACAGAAGAAAGAATCCATGGACTGGAAACTAGAACATGAAAAATTACCCAATCTGAACAACAGAGAGAAAATAGACTGAAAAAAACGGTGAACAGAGCCTCAGAGACCTATGGGTCTATAACAAAAGATCTAATAATGGTGTCATTGGCATCTAAGGGGAGAAGCACATGTGGGATGGGATATATTGTGATGGCCATCCTTGGAAAATATAATTGCCTATATCCATGTTGATGCACGGAGCTATAGTTTTCTATTTCACTTCAATATCCTGTTGTGTGATTGAACCACAATTGATTTAGTCATTCTAATGTAATGGACATTTGGGTTGTTTCCATTTTTTTGCTATTATAAATAGTGTTCTGGAAGTATTCTGTTCATGTCTCCAGGATTTATAAATGATAGCAATTTACTGAATTCCAGGAGTGGAATTACTGGACTACTAAGTATATGAATGTTCACCTTCAACAAATAATGCGAAATTGTTCTTGGATGTGAATATACTAATTTCTAGCCCCATAGCAATTTACATTTCACCAGGATTTTGTCAATCTTTTAATTTTTTTCGAAATCAGTGGGCATGAAATGGTAATTTGTGGTTCTATTTGCATTTCCCTTTTTACTAACAAGATTGAGTATATTTTCATAAATTTAATGGGTCATTTGTGTTTTCTCTTCTGTGAAATGCCTGTTCACGTTTTTGAAAATTTTTTTATTGTATTATTTGTCCCCCTAATTGATTTATAGGATCTGGCTAGTAATCTTTTGTTTGTTTGTTTTTATGTGTGAAAAATTCTGTTAGGATTTTATTGGAATAGTAATAATGCTATAGATGAATTTTGGGAGAAATACAATTTTACAGTATTGAATCTTTCTATCCATGAACATGGTGTTGCTCTCCATTTGGTTTTCTTATTGCCTTTTAATAAGGTGCTATATTTTTCTACATAAAGATTTTGCATATCTTGTGGTAGATTTCTTTTCAACTACCTTATATTTTTCATTGCTATTGTAAATTTTTAAATTGCATTTCTAACTTTATTGCTGGTGTTTATAAATTCATTAGACATATTTATTGGACATTAAATTTATATCTTTTCCCAGGCTGTGGATTGCCTTTTCATTTTGTAAACAGTGTGTTTTGAAGATCACTGGTATTAAGCCATTTGGTTATGATGTACCTTGGTGTAATTTTCTGCATGTTACTTCTGTTTGGTGTTCATTGAGCTTTTTTGTAATTATTGGTAATTTTCATCAAATTTGGAAAATTTATGCCATTATTTCTTCAAACATTTTTCGGTCCCTCTCTCTCTGCTATTCTTCTGGCACTGCTATTACATGTTTGGTGTTATCCCACAGCTCACTGATATTTGGCTCCTTTTTTTTCAGTCTTTTTTTCTCTGTATTTCATTTTGGATAGTTTCTACTTTTAGGTCTGCAAATTCCCTAATCATTTCTTCTTCAATGTCTAGTCGGATGCCAATCCCATCCAGTGTATTTTTAATCTCACATATTGTACTTTTCTTATCTAGTTATTATATTTGGATTCTTAGAAATAGATTTCATGTCTTTTATTATGCTCAGGCTTTTGTCTACTTTCTTGAAGATATGGAATACATTTATAATTGCTGTTTTGATGTCCTTGTCTACTGATTCTATTAGCTATGTCATTTCTGGGTCTGTCTTGTTGACTTGTTTTTCTCATCATTATGCATCGTATTTTCCTACTTCTTCATGTACCTGGCATTTTTTTTTCTTGAGAGTATGTCAGATTTATTAACTTGGTAGCAAGGAACTAGCAAGGTGACCAAACAAAGTACGCTGCTTCAGAGAGGGTGGAGGAGGAGGGGTGAGATAGCGCAGACACAGACACTTGCTCAAGCAGAACGTTGCCTACACGGGAAAGAGTGCAGGTCTTTTGGCAAGATTGTAGCAACATCACTACTGTATCAACTTATCAATTGTCACAGGGAAGCCCTCTGTGGCAGGTGGCCTGGGGTGGCTGTCATCAGGAGCAGAAACATAATCAGGACACATTTGTGTGTGAATTGGAACCACAAGACTCATCCCCCCAAAGTTTATCTCGTGGACCAACTAGCAGAAGGCAGGAACTGATGTCACCCCATTCCAGCAGCCAGCCTCAGTGGGTCAGGAGGGAATTATAAACAGGCACAGACAAGTCTCTGCATTTTCTCAACCTCAGAGATGCAGCTTACATAGGTTCCCATCCCGTAATTTGTGGACAAGCAGATCTTCCTGTGCAACTTCATTTCTTGGTAGGAATTCCTAGCTGTGCATCAGCATAGGTGCATTGGAGAGGTTCTGATGCACCACAGCAGCCCGCTCCTGTCGGTTTCACCTCCATGTGGCTTTCTTGTTGGCAGCCCTCTGTGGTCTGTCATCACTTTCAGGGTGAAGGCATTAAAGCTTCCTCCAGTTCTGGCTCCAGGCCAGATACAGCGGCTCTCGCTGTGCGTCCTTACCGTGTTCCTGGCAGCGTGCACTTCCTCTTTGGGAGGTGTCTGTGGATTCCTGGGTAGGCTCTCCCTAAGTGCTGCACCAGTGTCACCCTCTCTGTGCCCCCCGCCCACTTTGTATCACCCTTGTTATAAGTTAGAATACGGTCATCTTCCCTCACTGGCCTGGGGACCACTAGCAGGCAGGCTACATGGCACAGTACCTGTCCAGTTTAGGTATTTAGTAAGTGAACAAGGCTTTTACTATGCTATTGTATGGACAGCTGCTCTTTTGACTTCCTGTTGGGACAGGGGTGTTTGATGAGCATGTGTAGGATGTTTTATTACTATTCCTAAGGACCTCTTTTCTGTTGTGATAATACTGTCTGAGAAGCCTTGATTCATCTCTGCCTTTTTCTTCTTCAGCCTCACCATTTTTTCTCTAAGTCAATCCCTCTCTCTCTTTCTCTCTTTCCATCCCTCCTTACTTTCTCCCTCCTGTCTTTCTTTCTCCCCACTTTTCTATATCTGCTACTACTCCTTGGTTCAGGCTCTTCCTGCTTACAGCTTCTAACAGGTTGCCGCATCCACTCCAGCTTGCATACTATCTTTCTGATGACCTCTCTAAAATATCACTACTAGTGATGTCCACAGTACAGCCTTGCTCTGACTATGCCATGGAATTTCTCGCTGCTTTCCAGCCTGACCTCTGTTCCACTCAACCTGGCATCCTCCCAGTCTCCCCAGGAGCCAGGCCCTTTTCCTACTCCTTGCCAGTCCTGAGTTGTCCTTCCAGACCAGCCCACATAGAAGTCTTCTATGAACCCCATGGTGCTTGTAGTCAATACAGTGTAGCCCCCGAGGGTCTCCAGTTTCTTTTTTTCTTTATTGTATTAAAATATCCATAATATAACATTTACCGTCTTCACCATTTTTAAGTGCACGGTTCAATGGTGTTAAATCCATTCACATTCTTGTGCAGTCATCACCACCATCCACCCCATAATACTCTTCATCTTGTAAAACTGAAACTCTGTACCCTCTAAACAATAACTCCCCATTCTTCCCTCCCTCCATTCCCCGGCAAGCACCATTCTACTTTCTGTCTCTATGAATATGATTATTCTAGGTACCTTATGTAAGTGAAATCATGCAATATTTGTCTTTTTGTGACTGGCTTATTTCACATAGCATAATGTCCTCAAGGTTCATCCACGTTATAGCATATTGCAGAATCTCCTTCATTTTCAAAGCTGAATGATAGTCTGTTGTGTGTATGTATGTATGTATATATATATATATATATAAAATGTTACATTTTGCTTATCCATTTATTCATTAATACACACTTAGTTTGCTTCCATGTTTAAGCTATTGCGAATAATGCTGCTATGAAAATGGATGTACAACTATGTCTTCAAACTCTACTTTCAATTCTTTGGGGTATATACCCAGAAGTGGAATTGCTTTGTCATATGGTAATTCTATTTTCAGTTTTTTGAGGAAATGCCATACTGTTTTCCACAGCAGCTTTACAATTTTACATCCTTTTTTTTTTTAAAAGATTTTATTTTTCTTTTTTCTCCCCAAAGCCCCCCGGTACATAGTTGTGTGTTTTTAGTTGTGGGTCCTTCTAGTTGTGGCATGTGGGATGCTGCCTCAGCATGGCTTGATGAGCGGTGCCACGTCTGCGCCCAGGATCCGAACAGACGAAACACTGGGCCGCCGAAGCGGAGCATGCGAACTTAACCACTCAGCCACGGGGCCAGCCCCACAATTTTACATTCTCACCAATAGTGTACAAGGATTTGACTTTCTCCACATCCTTGCCAACAGTTTTGTTGTTGTTGTTGAGGAAGATTGGCCCTGAGCTAACATCTGTTGCCAATCTTCCTCTTTTTTTTTTCTCCCCAAAGCCCACAGTACGTAGTTGTATATCCAAGTTGTAGATCCTTCTAGTTCTTCTATGTGGGATGCCACCTCAGCATGGCTTGATGAGTGGCGTGTAGGTCTGTGCCCAGGATCGAAACTGGTGAACCCTGGGCTGCTGAAGTGGAGTGCGCAAACTTAACCACTCAGCCATGGGGCTGGCCACTTTTTTGTTATTTGATAGTAACCATCCTAATGGGTGTGAGGTGGTACTTATTGTAGTTTTGATTTGCATTTCCCTAGTGATTAGTGCTGTTGAGCATCTTTTATGTGCTTGTTGGCCATTCATGTATCTTCTTTGGAGAAATGTCTATTCAAGCCCTTTGCCCATTTTTGGATTGGGTTGTTTGTTTTTGTTGTTGTTTTAGGAGTTCTCTATATATTCTGGATAGTAATCCCTTATCAGATAACTTATTTGCAAATATTTTCTCCCTTTCTGTGGATTGCCTTTTTAGTCTGTGGAGTGTGTCTTTTGATGCACAAAATTTTTTAATTTTCATGGTTTATTTTCATGAACTACATTTGATTAAGTCTATTTTTTTGTTACCTGTACCTTTGGTATGGTATCCAAGAAATCATTGCCAAATCCAATGCTCTGAAGCATTCATCCTATGTTTTCTTCCAAGAGTTTTATTGTTTTAGGTCTTACACTTCGGTCCCTGATCCATTTTGAGTTAATTTTTGTATATGGTGTTAGGTAAGGGCCTAACTTCATTCTGTTGAATGTGGCTATCTAGTTTTCCCAACACCATTTGTTGAAAAGACTGTCCTTTCCCCTGTTGAATGGTCTTGATTCCCTTGCCAAAACTTATTTGACCATATATCTTAGGGTTTGTTTCTGAGCTCTCTATTCTATTCCATTGTTCTATATATCTGTCTTTATGCCAGTACCACATTGTTTTGATGACTGTAGCTTTTCAGTAAGTTTCAAAATCAGGAAGTGTGAGTCCTCCAGTTTTGTTTTCCTTTTTCAAGACTGTTTTGGGGGTTCAGGGTCCTCTGAGATTCCATATGAATTTTAGGATGTCTTTTTCTTTTCTTTTTTTCTTTGAGGAAGATTAGCCCTGAGCTAACTGCTGCCAATCCTCCTCTTTTTGCTGAGGAAGACTGACCCTAAGCTAACATCTATGCCCATCTTCCTCTACTTTATACATGGGACGCCTACCACAGCATGGCTTGCTGAGCGGTGCCATGTTGGCACCCGGGATCCAAACCAGCGAATCCCATGCCACCGAAGTGGAACATGAGCACTTAACCGCTGCGCCACCGGGCTGGCCCCATAGGATGTCTTTTTCTATTTCTGAAAAAAAGTCATTGGGATTTTGATAGGGATTACATTGAATCTATAGATTGTTTGGGAATAGTATTGACATTTTAATAGTATTAGGTCTTCCAATCCACGAATGTGGAATGAGTTCCATTGATTTAAGTCTTTAATTTCTTTCAGCAATGTTCTGTAGTTTTCATTGTAAAAATCTTTCATCTCCTTGGTTAAGTCAATTCCTAAGTGTTTTATTGCTCTTGAGCTATTGTAAATGGAATTGTTTTTGTAATTTCATTTTCAGATTGGTCGTTTGAGTATAGAAATGCAACTGATTTTTTTATGTGTTGACTTTGTATCCTGCTATTTATTGAATTAATTTATTATATCTATCAGGGTTCTTTTGTGGAATCTTTAGGGTTTTCAACATATAAGATCATATAATCTGTAAATAGAGATAATGTCACTTCTTCCTTTCCAATTGGGATGACTTTATTTCTTTTTCTTGCCTAACTGCTCTGGCTAGAACTTCCAGTACTGTGTTGAATAGAAGTGATGAAAGTGGGCATCCTTGCCTTATTCCTCATCTTAGAGAAAAAGCTTTCAGTCTCTCACCATTGAGTATGATGTTTGCTGTGGATTTTTCATACATGGCTTTTATTATGTTGAGGTGGTTTCCTATTTGTTAAGTGTTTTCATCATGAAAGGGCGTTGAATTTTGTCAAATTCTTCTGTGCACCAATTGAGATGATCACGTGCTTTTTTTTTTCTTTCATTCTGTTGACGTGAGTATTACATTGATTGATTTTCTTATGTTGGACCATCCTTGCATTCCAAGAATAAATCCCACTTTGTCATAGTGTATAATCCTTTTAATATGCTGCTGAATTCTATTTGCTAGTATTTTGTTGAGGTTTTTTTGCAGCAATGTTCATAAGGGATATTGGTCTGTAGTTTTCTTTTCTTGTAGGGCCTTTGTCTGGCTTTGGTATCACGGTTATGCTGGCCTCATAGAATGAGTTAGGAAGTGTCCCTCCTGTTCAGGTTTCTGGAAAAGTTTAAGAGGGATTGGTATTAGTTCTTCTTTAAATGTTTGGTAGAATTTAGCAGTGAATCCATCAGGTCCAGGGTTTTCTTTGTTGGTAGATTTTTTTATTCCTGATTCAATATCTGTACTAGCTATAGATCTATTCAGATTTTTCTATTTCTTCATGATTTAATCTTGGTAGGTTTTGTGTGTCTAGGGATTTTTCTGTTTCATCTAGGTTATCCAATTTGTTGGCATACAATTTTCATAGTACTCTCTTACAGTCCTTTTTATTTCTATGGAATCAATAGTTATGTCTCCATATTCATTTCTGATTTTGGTTATTTGAGTCTTCTCTCTTTTTTTCTTAGACCATATAGCTAAAAGTTTGTCAATGTTGTTGATTTTTTCAAGGAACAAACTTTTAGTTTCATTGATTTTCTCTATTATTTTTCTATTCTCTATTTTGTTTGTCTCTGCTCTAATCTTTATTATTTCCTTCCTTCTGCTAGCTTTCAGTTAATTTTTTTTCTTCTTTTTCTAGTTTCTTAAATTGTAAAGTTAGATTGTTGGTTTGAGATCTTTCTTGTATTATAATGTAAGCAATTGCCACCTTAGCACTGCCTTCTCTGTGTTCCACAAGTTTGGTACACTGTGTTTTTATTTTCATTCATCTCTAAGTATTTTCTAATTTCTCTTGTAATTTCATCTTGTAATTTTTTTTAAGATTGGCACCTGAGCTAACATCTGTTGCCAATCTTTTGTTTCTTTCTTCTTCTTCCCAAAGCCCCCCAGTACACAGTTGCATGTCCTAGTTGTAGGACCCTCTGGTTGTGCTATGTGGGATGCTGCCTCAGCATGGCTTAATGAACGGTGCCATGTCCATGCCCAGATTTGAACTGGCAAAATCCTGGGCCGCTAAAGCTGAGCATGCAAACTTAACCACTCAGCCACAGGGCCGGTCAATAATTTCATCTTTGATCCACTGGTTTTTTGAAAGTGTGTTGATTGAAAGGCCATCCCTGTATCCTAGTGGTTAAGTTCAACGTGCTCTGCTTCGGTGGCCTGGATTTGGTTCCTGGGCATGGACCTACACCACTCATCGGTGGCCCTGCTGTGGTGGCAACCCAAATACAAAATGGAGGAAGATTGGGGCCAGCCCTGGGGCCGAGTGGTTGGGTTCACTCACTCTGCTTCAGCAGCCCGGGGTTTCACCGTTTGGATCCTGGGCACAGACATGGCACCGCTCATCAAGCCATGCTGAGGCAGCGTCCCACATAGCATCACTGGAAGGACCTATAACTAGAGTATGCAACTATGTACTGGGGGGCTTTGGAGAGAAGAAGAAGAAAAAGAAAAAGAAAAAGGTTGGCAACAGATGTTAGCTCGGGTGCCAATCTTAAAAAAAATAGAGGAAGCTTGGCACAGATATTAGCTCAGTACGAACCTTCCTTGGCAAAAAAGAAAAAAAAAAAGCATGTTAAGTTCTGCAATTTTGTGAGTTTTTTCAGTTTTCTTTATGTTATTGATTCCTAATATTCCATTTTGATCAGAGAAGATACTTTGTATGATATCTATCTTTAAAATCTATTGAGACTTAATTTGTGACCTAGCATATGATCTGTCCTGGAAAATGTCCCATGTGCACTTGAGAAGAATGTGCATTCTGTTGTTGGGTAGAGCGTTCTGTGTGTGCATTGAATCTGGTTGCTTTATTGTGCTGTTTAAGTCCTCTGGCTGTTCTATCCATTGTTATGAATGGGGCATTGAAGCCTCCAACTATTATTGTAATACTGCCTATTTTCCCTTCTCTTCTGTCAGGTTGTGCTTCATATATTTTAGTGTCTGTCAATAGGTGTGTAAATATTTATAATGGTTACATATTCTTGCTGTATTGAATCTTTTTTTTTTTTTTTTGAGGAAAATTAGCCCTGAGCTAACATCTGCTGCTAATCCTCCTCTTTTTGCTGAGGAAGACTGGCCCTGAGCTAACACCCGTGCCCATTTTCCTCTACTTTATATGTGGGATGCCTATTACAGCATGGCTTGCCAAGCGGCACCCGGGATCCAAACCGGTGAACCCCAGGCCGCTGAAACGGAACATGCGCACTTAACCACTGTGCCACCGGGCCGGCCCTGTATTGAATCTTTTATTAATATACAATGTCCTTCTTTGTCTCTTGTAACCTTTTTTGATTTAAAGTTGGTTTTGTCTGATATTAGTATAGACACTTGTGCTCTCCTTCGGTAACTATTTGCATGGAGTATCTTTTTCCATCCTTTCACTTTCAGCCTGTTTGTATCTTTGGATCTCAAGTGAGTCTCTTGTAAACAGCATATAGTTGGATCATGTGTTTTTATCCATTCTGCCAATCTCTGTCTTTTGATTGGAGTTTTCATCCATTTATATTTAAAGGAATTACAGATAAGGAGGGACTTGCTTCTGTCTTTGTGCTATTTTTTTTTCTATATGCCTTACTGCTTTTTTGTCTCTCGTTTCCTGATTTCTTGTCTTCTTTTGTCTTTAGTTGGTTTTGTGTAGTGAAATGTTTAAATTCTTTTATCATTTCCTTTTGTGTATATTCTATAGCTATTTTCTTTGTGTTTACCATGGGAATTACATTTAACATTTTAGTTGTAGCACTCTAATTTGAATTTATACCAGGTTAACTTCAATAACACACAAAAACTCTGTTCCTTTATAGCTCTGTCCCCACCTCTTTTGGTTGCTGATGTCACAAAATTACATCCTTATACGTTGTGTGCCCAAAAACAAACTAATAATTCTTTAAAGACAGGGGCTGGCCCTGTGGCCAAGTGGTTGAGTTCAAGTACTCTGCTTTGGTGGCCCGGGGCTTCACTGGCTTAGATCCTGGGCGTGGACCTAGTACTGCTCATCAAGCCATACTGAGGACGCATCCCACACAGCAGAAGCAGGAGGACCTAAAACTAGAATATGCAACTATGTACTGAGGGGCTTTGGGGAGGAGAAGAAGAAGAAAAGGAAGATTGGCAACAGATGTTAGCTGAGGTGTCAATCTTTAAAAAAATAAATTAAATAAATAAATAAATAAAAATAAAGGCATTAATCTTTTAAATTATGCAGAAAACAAGATTTGGAGTTACAAACTGAAGTTATAATAATACTAGTTTTTATACTAATATTGCTTTTTTTCTTTAAATGTATTCTCTCTTAAATCATGTAGAAAACAAAAAGTGCAGTTACAAACCATTGTTGCAGTGATACTAGCTTTTATAATTGTTGGGAAGTTTTCGGCCATTATTTCTTCAGGTATACTCTCCACATCTTTCTCTCTTCTCCTTTTTGGACTCCCAGGAAATGTGTGTATGTCCACTTGATTGTGTCCCACAGGTCCCTTAGGATCTGTCTGCTTTTCTTCAATCTTTTTTTCTTTCTTCCTCAGACTGAATAATTTCCATTGTTGTCTCTTCCAGTTTGCCAATTCTTTTTTCTGCCTGCTCAAATCTGCCATTGAATCCCTGTAGTGAATGTTTCATTTCAGTTATTATAATTTTCAGCTCCAGAATTTTTTTTTGGTTCCTTTTTAGGTTTTCTATTTCTTTATTGATATTTCCATTTTGTTCACACTTTGTTTTCTTGACTTTCTACACATATTCCTTTAGTTCCTTTAGCATCTTTAAAATGGTTGTTTTACAACAGAATCAAAATGGAGTCACTTATGCTAAGCCTCACCAAGACTTAATACCTGGGGGCCAGCCCTGTGGCCAAGTGGTTAAGTTTGCGTGCTCCACTTTGGCAGCCCAGATTTCACTGGTTCAGATCCTGGGTGTGGTCATGGCATCACTCATCAAGCCATGCTGAGGCTGCATCCCACATAGCACAACCAGAAGGACCTACAAATATGTGGGGGGGAGGGAGGGGTGGAGAGGAGGATGAGGAGGAGGAGGCAGCAAGACTTAGTACCTAATCTAATTGCAGTTTCAGCCTCTCCCAGGAGTAGAATTTTAAACCAATCAGTCTGGAATTTCCTGATCAACACTAGTGAAGTAATCTGCCTGATAAGACCCCCTGTCTTCCCCTAAGGGAAGATGACATTGCCTGAAATAAGCCACTCTTTTAACTTCTTTGTCCCATCCTCTTTCTTCCTATAAAAACCTAAATTTTGTACAACTCCTTGGAATTCCTATCTATTTGCTGGATAGGATGTTGCCCAATTCATGAATCACTAAATAAAGACAATTAGATCTTTAAATTTAAATAAAAAGACAGTTGTTTTAAAGTCTTTGTGTAGTATATCTGCCATTATGTCTTTTTCAGGGATAGTTTCTGTTTATTTATTTTTTTTTCCTTTGGGTCACACATGCTTTCCTGTTTCTTTGTATACCTTGTCATTTTTTGTTGAACATTGGATATTTGAATATAATAATATGCTAATTCTGGAAATCAGATTTTCCCCTTTCCCCAGAATTTGCTGGGTTTTGTTATTGTTTTTGTTTACTGTTTTCATTTTTTTGATTGTTGCCTGCTGTCTTTGTGCTGAGGAACAGCCTGAGGTGTAAACTTAATGTCTTCTCATATCTTTCTGAGCCTTTCCCTGGGCCTACATGGTCACTTTCTAGTTTTCCCTGTTATGTGCAGTTGTTTTTGAATGTCCTAATCTTTAATGTCTTGCTCCTGAAAGGGGAAAAAGAGAAAAATGAAGGGGAAAAAAGGATGTCATCCCTTTAAATCCTATGGAAGTCACTTCAGCTGGAGGGGGAGGGGCTTGCAACAATGGGGAAGGTGCAACAACAATGGCTGCCCACCTTTTGTCTGTACCTCTGTGATCAGAAGCAGCAATTAGTGAGCAGAGTAGAGATCCCTGATATTTGGAGGAGAGAGTCTTTTCTGCCCATCCTTTATCCCAAAAGCTGTGTGCAAGCCGCTGCAGGAATATGTGCACAGCTGCCTTAGTCCCTTAGTTTTGAGCTTTAATCTTGGGTACAGGTAAGTTATTTGGAAACAATTTGACCCTTTTGAGACTTGCTTATGAGCTTTTCTACGTGAGTTTGGAGTAGTCTTTATTCTAGGGCTCATTGGCCAATACCCTTCTGAGACCTCTGTCTGATGCCTGGTTTTTCAGGAGGTCTTTCCATTCAGCTGTTGAGTATGTGACCTATTCCCAGCTCCGTGGGTTCTGGTGACTATTTCCCCTGTCCTTTGCAGTGGTTCTTTCCTTGGCCTTGGTCGCTTCCTCACAAATATGTGCTGATCAGTACTCAGCTGAAGACTTCAGATCACTGGAGCTCTCTTTCTCTCTGAAGTTTTCTTGCCTGTGGTACTCTGCCCTGCAGATTCCAGTCGCCTTCTCCTTCCCAAATTCTCAACTCTGTCTCCTCAACTTTGGTATAAACATTAACATACAGATTTTTTTGTAGATATATGTTTTCATTTCTTATGGGTAAATACCTAGGAGTCATCTCCCTAGGTCATATGATAAATGTATGTTTTACTTTATAAGAAACTGCCAAAGTGTCTTCCAAAGTGCCTATTCCATTGTACAATTCTACCCAGCAAAATGGTCACACTATTTTACAATCTTACCCAGTAACACATAAGAATTCCAGATGCTCTTTGTTCTTTCCATTTTTTTTTTTTAGCTATTCTGATAGGTGTGTAATGGTATCACATTGTGGTTTTAATTTACACTTCCCTAATGACTCATGATATTGAGCATTTAAAATGTGCTTATTGCCATCTATATATCTTCTTTGGTGAGGTTTATGTTAAAATCTTTCCCCCATTTTTTAAGCTGAGTGGTTTGTTTTTTTTTTGACTTATGATTGAAGATTTTAAAAAACTTCTATAATAAAGTATGATTTAAATTCCATAAAATTCACTCATTGTAAGTGTGAAGTTCTATGACCATCACCACAATACAGTTCTAGAACATTTTCATCACCCCAAGAAGTTCCCTTGTGCCCATTGCTCTCAATCTCTGCTCTCACCCCAATGCCAGGGCAACTACTGATTTATGTCTTTATAGAGTTGCATTTTTAATTTTGTATAAATGGAATGGTAAAATATGTAGTATTTTGTGTCTGGTTTTATCCATGTAGCATAATGTTTTTGAGATTCTTTGATGTTATAGCATTTACCAATAGTTTATTCCTTTTTTATGGCTGAATAGTATTACATTATAAGGATATACCACATTTTGTTTATCTGTTCATCAGTTGACAAATAATTTGGATTGTTACCAGTTTTAGGCTATTATGAATAATGCTACTGTGAATATTTACAGACAAGTCTTTGTGAACATGTTTTCATTTTTCTTGGGTAGATAACTAGGAATGGAATTATCTGATCGTACAGTAAGTACATGTTTAACTTTTTTTTTTTAAAGATTGGCACCTGAGCTAACATCTGTTGCCAATTTTCTGTTTTCTTCTTCTCCCCAAAGTCCCCCAGTACATGGTTGTATATTCTAGTTGTAGGTCCTTCTGGTTCTGCTATGTGGGACACCGCCTCAGCATGGCTTGATGAGCAGTGTTAGATCTGCACCAGGATCTGAACTGGCGAAACCCTGGGCCACCAAAGCGGAGCACGCAAACTTAACCACTCGGCCACAGGGCGGCCCCCATGTTTAACTTTTTAAGAAACTTTCTTTGGTGAAATATCTATTCAACCTTTTGTCCACTGTTTAACTGGATTTTTTATCTTCCTATTGTTGAGTTGTAAGAGCTCTTTTTGTGTTCTGCATACAAGTCCCTTAGCAGATATATGATTTGCAAAAAATTTCTCCCATTCTCTGGGTTGTCTTTTCACTTTTTTGATAGTGTCCTTTGAAGCCAAATGTTTTTAATTTTGATGAAGTGTAATTTATCATTTCTTCTTTTGTTGCTTGTGCTTTTGTGTTGCATCTAAGAAGGCTTTGCCTAACCCGAGGTCATGAAAGTTTATATCCATGTTTTCTTCTAAGAATTTTATAGTTTTAGGTATTACATTTAGGCATATGATCCATTTGGAGTTAATTTTTGTGTAGATGTAAGGAAGGGGTTAACTTCATGCTTTTGCGTGTAGATATCCAGTCGTCCTAGTATCATTTGTTGAAAAGGCTATCTTTTCTTCATTGAATTGTCTTGGCATCCTTTTTGAAAATCAATTGACCATAAATGTAAGGGCTTATTTCTGGAATCTCAATTCTGTTCCAATGATCTACATGTCTATCCTTGTGCCAGTGCTACACAGTCTTAATTACTGTAGCTTTGTAGGAAATTTTGAAATCAGGACGTGTGAGTCCTCTGCCTTTGTTCTTTTTTTTTCAAGATTGTTTTGACTATTCTGGGTCTCTTGCATTTCCATATGAATTTTAGAATCAGCTTTTCAATTTCTGCAAAAAAGGCAGCTGGGATTTTGATTGGGATTCTACTGCATCTATAGACAAATTTGAGGAGTGTCAGTGTCTTAACAATATTAAGTCTTTCAATCCATGAACATGAGATATCTTTCTATTTATTTAAGTCTCCTTTAATTTCTTTCAATGATGTTTTATAGTTTTCAGTGTACAAGTCTTGAACATTTTTTGTTAAATATATTCCTAAGTAGTTTATTATTTTTTATGCTATTATAATTGGAATTGTTTTCTTAATTTCATTTTTGGATTTGTCATGGCTATTGTATGCAGTTGGTTTTTGTGTATTGATCTTGTACAGTGCAAACTTGCTGAATTTGTTTATTGTTTCTAATGGGTTTTTTTGTGTGGCTTCCATAGGATTTTCTATATATAAGATTATGTTACCTGAGAATAGAGAAAGTTTTACTTCTTCCTTTCCAATATGAAACCCTTTTCTTTCATTTTTCTTTTGTAATTGTCCTGGCTATTATCTCCAGTACAAGGTTTGAATAGAAGTGGTGAAATTGTGGGGCCGGCCTGGTGGCACAGCGGTTAAGTGTGCACGTTCCATTTCTCGGCGGCCCAGGGTTCACTGGTTCAGATCCCGGGTGCGGACATGGCACCGCTTGACAAAAGCCATGCTGTGGTAGGCGTCCCACATATAAAGTAGAGGAAGATGGGCACGGATGTTAGCTCAGGGCCAGTCTTCCTCAGCAAAAAGAGGAGGATTGGCAGTAGTTAGTTCAGGGCTAATCTTGCTCAAAAAAAAAAAAAAAAAAGAAGTGGTGAAATTGAACATCGTTCTCTGGTTCCTCATCTTAGAGGGAGAGGTTTCAATCTTTGACTGCTAATTATGGGGTTTTCATAGATGCTATTTATCAGATTAAGGATATTCCTAGTTTTCTGAGTATTTTTGTTATGACAGTATGGTGGATTTTTTCAAATAGTTTTTCTGCGTGATTGAGATGATCGTATGGTTTTTGTCCTTTATTCTATTAATATAGAGTCTTACATTCATTGATTTTCATGTTGAGTCAACTTTGCATTCCTGGGGGAAATCTAACATGGTCATGGTGTATAATCTTTTTCAGATGTTGCTAGATTGAGTTTGACAGTATTTTGTTGAAGATTTTTGCATCTATATTCATAAGAAATATTGGTCTATTGTTTTGTTTTTTTTCTTGTGATGTCTTTGTCTAGTTCTGGTATCAGGGTAATATTGGCCTCATAAAATGAGTTGGGAAGTGTTCCCTCTTCATCTAACTTTTGGAAGAGTTTGTGGGGAATTGGTGTTAATTCTTCTTCAGACATTTGACTGACTTCAGCAGTGAAATCGTCTGTGCCTTGGCTTTTCTTTGTGGGAAGTTTTTTATTATGTACATCCATCTTGCATACTGTGACCCTGTTAAACTTGTCTATTAGTTTTTCTAGTTGTTTGGGTTTTTTTTAAGATTGGCACCTGAGCTAACAACTGTTGCCAATCTTCTTTTTTTTTTTCCTTCTTATTCTGTCCAAAGCCCCCCAGGTCATAGTTGTATATTCTAGTTGTAAATGCCTCTGGTTGTGCTATGTGGGATGCCGCCTCAGCATGGCCTGATGAGTGGTGCCATGTCCACGCCCAGGATCTGAACTGGTGAAAATCTGGGCCGCCAAAGCAGAGTGCACAAACTTAACCACTCAGCCATGGGCCAGCCCCAGTTTTACTAGTTTTTAAAGTACATTCCTTAGAATTATTTACATACAGAATCACGTCCTCTGTGATTAAAGACAGTTTTACTTATTACTTTCCAATCTGCATGCTTTTAATTTCTTTCTCTTCCCTTATTACACTGGCTAGAACCTCTAGTACAATGTTGAATAGACGGAAGAGAACATCCTTGCCTTAATCCTGATCTTAGGGCGAAAACAATTAGTTTCCATTATTAAATATCAAGTTAGCTGTAGGTTTTTTGTAAATGATGTGTCCCCTCTTTCATTGCTGATTTTGGTAATTTTTGTATCCTCTCTTTTTCTTGGTCAGGCCAGTAAGCTTTATCAACTTTGTTGAGATTTTTAAAGAACCAACTTTTGGTTTCACTGATTTCCTGGGGCTTTTTCTATTTCATAGATTTCTGCTTTTATCTTTATTATTCCCTTCCTTCTTACTTTGGATTTGATTTGCTTTTCTTTTTCAAACTCTTTGCAGAGAAAGCTTAGGTTATTGATATTAGATTTTTCTCCCACTCTAATATAAGCATTTAAAACTATAAATTTGTCTCTAAGTATTGTTTTAATGACATCCAATAAATATAGATATGCTATGTTTGAATTTTCATTCAGTTCAATTTATTCTCTAATTTCCATTTTGTTTTCTTTTTTGACTCATGAGTTATTAAGAAGTGACTGCTTTAATTTCCAAATAGTTGGAGATTTCTCAATTTTCTTCCTTTTAAAATTTTTAACTTAATTTTATTGTGTACAGAGAACATACTTTGTATGATCTCAATCTTTTTAAATTTCTTGAGTTGTGTATAAAACATAAAGGCCTAAAATTTATTGAGTCTTGTTGTCTGTCCTAGAGAATGTTACATGTCTGCTTGAAAATAATGTGTATTCTACTGTTGTTGGTTTGAGTTTTTTATAAAAGTTAGGTCAAACTGATTGAAAGTGTTTTTCCAGTCTTCTATATCCTTACTGATTTTCTGATTACTTGTTCTATCAGTCACTGAGAGAGGCATATTGAAATCTCCTCCTGTAGTCGTTGAACTGTCTGTATCTCCTTTCAATTCTGTCAGTTCTTTCAATTTTGCTTCATAAATGTTGGGGCTCTGCTATTAACTGCATATTTATTTATTTATAATTGTTTTTTCTTCCTGAGGTATTGATTCTTTTATCATTATGGAGTATCTCATTGTCTATAGTAATGTTTCTTGTCTTAAACTCTAATTTTGTCTGATGTTAATTTAATTATTCCCACTGTTTTATGGTTACTATTAACATAATATATCTTTTTCCATCCTTTTTACTTTCAACCTATTTATACCTTTGATTTAAAAATGTGCCTCTTGTAGACAGCATCTGTTTGGATCTTACTTTATTATCCATATATCTTTTAAGTGGAGTATTTACGCTACTCACATTTAATGTAAGTATTGATATGATTTGATTTATGTCAATCCATTTTGCTATTTATTTTCTTATGTCTCATGTCTTTTTTGTTCCTCTGTTACTCTTTTACTGCCCTCATTTGCGTTAAACAAATATTTTTAGTATACTATTTTCATTCCTCTGTTGATTGTTTTAACCGTATCTTTAAAGTTCTTTTCTTTTTTTTTTTAATAGTTTATTTTTCCTTTTTCTCCCTAAAGCCCCCTGGTACGTAGTTGTATATTATTAGCTATGGGTCCTTCTAGTTGTGGCATGTGGGACACTGCCTCAGCATGGCTTGATGAGTGGTGCCATGTCCGCGCTCAGGATCCAAACTAGTGAAACCCTGGACCACTGAAGCAGAGCCAGCGAACTTAACTATTGGCCACGAGGCCAGCCCCTAAAGTTATTTTCTTAGTACTTGCTTAAAGGATTAAAATTCTAACTTATTATCTACTCTTATACTTACTTAATTCTGTTAAATATAGCAACTTTTCTCCAATACAGCTCCATTTCCTCTCTCTTCTTTGGTGCTATTATTTTCATATATATTTTACATTTATATATACTATAAGCTTAACAATATAATGTTATAATTATTGCTTTATACAATTTTTTAAAAGAAATTAATTGAAATAAGCCAGTCATAAAAGACAAATATTGTCTGATGCCACTTATATGAGGTTCCTAGAGTAGTCAGATTTGTAGAGACTGAAAGCACAGTGGTTATTTCCAGGACTGTGGGAATGGGAGAATAGGGAGTTAGTGTTCAATGGGTACAGAGTTTCAGCTGGGGAAGATGAAGAACTTCTAGAGATGGATAGTGGTGATGGTTGCACAACAATGTGAATGTACTTAATGCCACAGAAGTATGCACTTAAAAATTGTTAAAAGAGTAAAATTTATGTTTTACCACAATTTTTTAGATCTTTTCAAAAAGGAATTCAGAGAAGAAAAGAAAGAATAGAACTAGTCTTTTCTATTTACCTAAATGTTTACCATTTCCAATACTGTTCATTTCTTCTTGTGAATTTGAGTTACCACCTGCTATCATTTACTTTAAACCTGAAGAACTTATTTTTTTATTTTATTATTTCTATTAGAGTGAGGCTGCTAACAGTTCTCTGGGTGATTTATTTATGGATGTCTTTATTTTGGCTTCATTTTTGAAGAATAATTTTGCTGGGTATAGAATTTTTGGTTGACAGGTGTTTTCTCTGCCATCACTTTGAATATGTTATCTTGCTGCCTTCTGACTTCTGTTGTTTCTGAGAATTCAGTCATTATTTTTATTATTGTTTCTCTGTACTTGATGAGTAATTTTCTTTTCCTGCTTTTAAGGTTTTCTATTTTCAGTTGTTTGGCTATGATGTATCATGGTGCAGATCTCTGTCTGTTGATCCTACTTGGGATTTGTTGAACTTCTTGGATCTGTAGATTAATGTTTAATCAATTTGGGGAAGTTTTCAGCCATTATTTCTTTAAACATTTTTCTGCCCTTTACCCTTACTTCTCTTCTTCTGAGAGTTCCATTACATGTATGTTCATAGGCTTAATGTTGTCACACACATCTCTGAAACTGGGTTCATTTTTCTTCAATTTTTCTCTCTGTTTTTCAGATTGGGTCATTCCCTGTTTCTTTGTATATCTCATAATTTTTTATTGATAATATTTTATAGAAACTCTGGGTTAAGATTTTTATTTTTCCCAAGGGTTTTTTGTTTGTTTGGTTTGGTTTAGTTTTGATTTTGTTTGTAATTTGCCTGGACTTAAACTGCAGATTCTGTCTTCCCTATGGTTACATCCACCAGTGTATCTGCTTAGGGTGTTTTTCCATTCTTTCTTATTTTCATGTTTATCCTGGCTTCCTAGTGATTGCCCTGAATCTGCATAGCTTAGTGATCAGCCAATAATTTGCACAGAGGGTGTGCTCAAACACCTCGGATCTGTAAGGTTTCCATTCTGCCAGTTGATCTGTGTGTGGTTTGTGGAGTTTCTCAAGACTACCTTGGCTTTCCCTTTCCACTAGGGCTCTCATAGATCTCCACAAATGTGCCTACTTTCCCACAGCCAGGCCTGTATGGAGAGCTGATCTAGCCCTTCTACGGCTCTCTAATTTCCAGGATCTCCCTACTAAATTTCTCACTGGTCTGCTGCTCACCCCAACCAGGCTAGCAAATCTGCAGCTTTTTCCCATTTGTTTCCCACTTTTACTGACAATACTGCCAGCTGAAGTTTTCACCTACTTCAATCCAAGTGTCTCCCATCTCGTGGATCTGCTTCTGGTTTTCATGGCTGGCCCCACCCTGGTAACATTATCATTCTCTGTGACCCAGCTAGGGGACAATGGGAGCAGCCTGCAGCAGGAAGACTGCAAACTTCCACTGTTCTCACTCCAAGGTGGAATATTTTGTCATGAATAAATTCTTCTCAATTTGTTGTTTGATTTTGGTTAATTTCCAGAACCCTGCAAAGGTTGTCTTCTGAAAAATAAGTCCAGATTAACACTTTGCTGGGAGAGTCTTTGCCAACCTCTTCATGCCACCTCAGCCAGAAGCCCCTCTTCCTGTTATTGACTTTTGAGAATTCTTTATACATTCTGGATGCTAATACTGTATCAGATATGTGTACAGTATTGCCAATATTTTCTCCTAGGCTGTGGCTTGCCTTTTTGTCTATTTAATAGTATTTTGAAGGGCAAACCTTAAAATTTTTATGAAATATAGTTTGTTAATTTTTTTCTTTATGGATTATGCTTTTTGGTGTAGTATCTAAGAAACTTTTTCCTGACCCAAGGTCACAAAGATTTTTCTACTATGTTTTCTTTTTTTTTTTCCTTTGAGGAAGATTAGCCCTGAACTAACTACTGCCAATCCTTCTCTTTTTGCTGAGGAAGACTGGCCCTGAGCTAACATCCATGCCCACCTTCATCTCCTTTATATGTGGGATGCCTACCACAGCGTGGCTTTTGCCAAGTGGCGCTGTGTCCGCACCTGGGATCCGAACTGGTGAACCCTGGGCCGCCGAAGCGGAACGTGTGAACTTAACAGCTGTGCCACCGGGCCGGCCCCCCTACTATGTTTTCTTTTAGAGGTTTATATTTTTAGGTTTTACATTTCTTTCTATGGTCCATTTTGAGTTAATTTTTTAATATAGTGTGATTTATGGGTTGGGGTTCTTTATTTCTTTTTTTAAATGAATGTCCAGTTGTGCCAGTGCAATGTGTTGAGAAGAATATTGTCTGTCCATTGAATTGACTTGGCACCTTTGTCAAGAATCAGTTGACCATATATGTGTGAGTATAACTGGACTGTCAATTCTGATCTGTTAAAAGATAAACTAAAGTACATTAAGTTGTGGGAGGTTTATTTGAGCAAACATCAATTCAAATTAGGCAGCACCAAACTGAAAGTGATTAGGAGTGCTCCACCAGCAGGGCTACGGGGAAAGGCTTTTATAGAGCAGAAGGGGAAGCAAAGCAGGGAAGTTATTTGATTTGCTATAGCTTAAGCAATTGCCTTATTTGAGAAACCCTAGCTGGCTGTTTGTGATTGGTTATTCTTAGGTTTCAATTTCTTAACCTTGAGGTATTTGTAGGAATATACTCTGGATTGGGTTTTGGTTTGCTCACATAGGGTGCCAAAGCATTAGAGCCACCTCAGTCTAATGGCCTCCTTGTTTATTTTAACAGTTCCATTGACATGTGTATCTATCTTTTGTCAATACTGCACTTTTTTTTTTTTAAGATTTTGTTTTTTCTTTTTCTCCCCAAAGCCCTCTGGTACATAGTTGTGTATTTTTAGTTGTGGGTCCTTCCAGCTGTGGCATGTGGGATGCCGCCTCAGCATGGCCTGACAAGCGGTGCCATGTCCACACCCAGGATTCAAACTGGCAAAACCCTGGGCCACCAAAGCAGAGCACGTGAACTCAACCAATTGGCCATGGGGCCAGACCCTACACTCTCTTGAATATTGTAGCTTTATAGTTAGTCTTGAAATAAATTAGGGTAAGTGTTTTTTTGTTTCTTTCTAAGTTGTTTTGGTTAAAGCCTGCTGGGATTTTGATTGGGATTGTGTTAAATCTATAGATCAAGTTGGGAAGAATTGGCAAGTTAACAATATTGATTTTTCCAATCCATAAATGTTTGTTTGTTTATTTGTTTTTGGTGAGGAAGATTGGCCCTGAGCTAACATCTGTTGCCAGTCTTCCTCTTTTTTTTTTTCTCCCCAAAGCCCCAGTACATAGCTGTATATCCTAGTTGTAAGTCCTTCTAGTTCTTCTATGTGGGATGCTGCCACAGCATGGCTTGATGAGAAGTGTGAAGGTCTGCACCCAGGATCTGAACCAGCAAAACCCTTGGCTGTCGAAGCAGAGCACATGAACTTAACTGCTACACCACTGGGCTGGCCCCTCCATAAACATTTACTTAGACCTTCTTTAATTTCTCTTATCAATGTTTTCTTATTTTCAGTATACTGAGCTCGCACATATTTTGTTAGGTTTATACCAAGTATTTCATGTTTTTTGTGCTATTGTAAATGGTACTGTTTTTTTTAATTTCCATTTTAATTTTTCATTGCAGATATATAGAAATACAGTTGATTTTTCTGTGTTGACCTGTAACTTTGCTAAACTCACTTATGATAGCTTTTTGGTAGCTCTTTGTGATTTTCTACATAGACAATTATGTTTTTGCTTACAGAGCCAATTTTATTCCTTCCTTTCCAATCTGTGTCCTTTCTATTTCTTTTTCTTGACTTATTGCATTGGTTAGAACTTCCAGTTAAATGTTCAATACAAGTGGTGAGAGTGGACATCCTCGCTTGTTTTTGAACTTAGAAAGCATTCAGTCTTTCGCCACAAAATATGACAGGAAATGTAGGTTTTTAGTGGATGTTGTTGAATTGAAGAAGTTCCTTTTAATTCATAGTTTCCTGAGAGGTTGTATTATGAATAAATGTTGAATTTCTTCCATGTCTCTTAACTTGTATTTCACATTTCACATTGTTATCATTCATTACTGAATCTTGGTGATTTCTTAAGCTTTATATTTCAATTTACTAATTCTCTTTTCAACTTTGTCTATTCTGCTTTTGATCTTGTCCTTTGAGATTTTTAATTTTTATTATTACAGCTTTCATTTCTAGAAGCTTTATCTGATTCATATTCAAATATGCCTACTTAATTTTATTAGTTTATTGCTCTGTCATCATATATTCAATATCTTTTTTAACTTCTTTAAACAAATTAAAATACTTATTTTATACTGTATCTTATCATTTCATTTTATGTAGTATTTGTAGGTCTCACCCTGCTATGTGTTATTTCTGCTGATTCATGATCCTTCTGGTTTGTTTCCTCATGACTTTATTACTTTTTGGTTATAAGCTTATGTTCCTTGGAATTCTTTGAAGTCTATATTTAAAATGTATTCTTCCAGAGAGGATTTTTGTTTGCTTTTGCCAGCCACCTAGGGGTACTTCCAACTCAGAACCAGTTTTAAACAAATTTTTGCCCTGGGGGTTTTCCAGTCGCACAGGGAATTTGATCTGGGGCTTCTCTCTGCATGTGTCAGGAATCCCAGTGGACTTCTTTTATTCCCTGTGTTCCTGCTCCACCCAGAGCTAAGTGGATGCAGGAAAGTCTTCTGTGAGTGAGTTCCTTTTTTCCCTGTTTCACCCCTAGAGCCTTGCCTTTTGAGAAGTTCCAAATTTGCAGAAGAGGAGAGGTGTTTGATAACCTCCCTCCCAGACCCAGACCTAAGGCTGTTTCTTCTCTTTCCTGCTTTGTTTTGGTTTTTCTAAAAGCAGAGCTTCAGCCAAAGGCTTGCATGTAGTTAATTTGGGAAGTTATGTCAGGGAGCAGGAGTGAGGCATGGGGAGAGTGGAACAAAGAAAGAAGAGAAGCCGGTGCAAGGTTCCCTTATCAACCTTGATATGTTCTTGATTCTCTAAGGATCTTCTGAGGAGCCTGCTGAAATTGGGACTAAAGGGAGGAGCATTTATTATTTGCTTCTGTCACCCACTGATCAAGAATGTCCCCACAGAGGCCAGCCATGGCATAGTGGTTAAAGTTTGCTGCGCTCTGCTTCAGCAGCCCAGGTTCGCAGGTTCAGATCCTGGGAGTGGATCATGCTGAGCCGGTGACCCACATACAAAATAGAGGAAGATGGGCACAGCTGTTGGCCCAAGGCTAATCTTCCTCAAAATAAAAAGGAAGATTTGCAACAGATATTAGCTCAGGGTGAATCTTCCTCACCGGAAAAAAAAAAGAAAAGAGTGTCCCTACAGACATTAACCTTCCTGGTTGCACATGTGTGAAGGTCCAAGAGATTCCCAAGGACATTGTACCCTGTGGAGTCAGAGTAGACTCAGACAGGAAGTGAGAGGTAGACCACAAGTGCCCAAGGTGAAATGGCACCTGCACAAGGCTGGTCAAAGTCCACACAAAACTGGTCACCTCTGCAGTGGCCGGAATCAGAGGGGGCCCAGAAGGACTGAAGTGGTGCCCAGGAGGTGTCACTTACAACCCAGGCCCTCAGGGGAGCACAGGCTCTACTGCCGGCTTCCCCTGGTGGGATCATGCTCTCTTGTTATTCTGGCTTCTGACTGGCTCTCTTACTTAACACCACTTCATCTGTGCTTTGATATACAAGTTTCTGATATTCAGCATTTTTAGGGAGGGATTTCACTACTCAATTAGTCTGCATATTGCCAGATACAGAAGTAAATGTCGGGGCTGGCCAAGTGGTTAAGTTCACACGTTCTGCTTTGATGACCCAGGGTTTTGCCAGTTCGGATCCTGGGCACGAACATGGCACCACTCGTCAGGCCATGCTGAGGTGGCGTCCCACATGCCACAGCTAGAAGGACCTACAACTGGAATATACAACTATGTACTGGGGGGCTTTGGGGAGAAGAAGAAGAAGAAAAAGAAGTAAATGTCATAATGCTGACACACGTACTTTAATATTCCTTTTAAAATTTATTGAATGTTGAAATCAAGCATCTCTTTCTGGAGTTCCCAGAACCCACCTTTGTGCCCTGTTTTGAAAACAGGCCGGTCAGTAATAATAAAATAAACAGCTACCTGTTTTCTAAGACTTGCTATGTGCCAGACACTGTGCCAGGCACTGTGTTAATTTTCAGGATTAACTCAGTGAATCCTTACAACCATACTAGGCTAATCACTTTGGTCCCCCTTTTATAACTGAGGAAACTGAGGCCTGGAGAGATTGCCCAAGGCCACATAGTGTATAAGTTTTTGGGCCAGGATTTAGCCCAGAGCTTCCCTCCTTTCACTACATAGTCTGCCTTTCTATGCAAAAGCCTTCCCTTCTCCCCATAGCACTTCTCCCAAAACACACCCTCGACCCCAGAGGAGAGTCCCTTGGCAGCTGACTGGGAGTGGCAAGCTGAGCTTGAAGGAGCCAATAGGCACACACACAGCTTTCTCACCCGTCCTGGAAATGTACAAGGGCCCAGATAGGCCTTTGAAGGCCAATGCTGACAAATCCCAATTCCACAGGCAGATCATGAACCCCTCAACCTTGCAGACTAGTTCCTGTCTCCACCGGAGCTCTGAGGAAGTGGACGGGGAATCCAGGCCCAACGAGCAGGTACAGAGCTAGGGCCAGCTCCCCCTTCACCTCAGCCCAGGGCCCACCTGGTGAGCATTTCACTCTCCTCAGGTTGATGTAGTCAAGGTAAAAAGCAAGGTTGAGCCTGAGGGCTGTGTTTTCAGA
Organism: Equus quagga; assembly: GCF_021613505.1. Taxonomy (NCBI): domain Eukaryota; kingdom Metazoa; phylum Chordata; class Mammalia; order Perissodactyla; family Equidae; genus Equus; species Equus quagga. The sequence continues at coordinate 1,975,459 of NW_025796915.1, read as the reverse complement.
AGGTGTAGGGTTCCTTCTGGCTAAAACATGTCTGTGTGGTGGTGGGTGGGGGGCAGATCACTGGAAGATTCTAGGGGAACTAGAGTATCTCTGGGATAACCCCTTTCTTGGGGGGTCTCCAGAGTTCCTATGAATTGTGTATGTACATTGAAAACCATAGAACCTTATTGTCAGTGTGGGCAAGGACCTTGGGGACAGGAACATTAAGGCTAACATCTTATTTTCAGATCAGTAAACTGAGGTCCAGAGACCAGTGGCCTAGTGAAGGAGCTCAGATTCAAGTGCAGGTCTTTTCACCCTCAGAGCAGAGCCAAGTCTCCTCTTCTGAACCACCTCTGTATGCGTATTGGCAGTCAGTGGCTGTGCATGACTGTGTGTGTAAATGTGTTTATTAATTTGAATGCGTGTGCTTTGTGTTTCATGAGTGAATGTGCAAGTATGTGCATAGTTGGGGGCCGGGAGGGTTATATTACCAGGCTGAGCAGACTGCAACCATAGGACATGTATCCCTCTTTTGGGCCCAAGCCATATTTAGGGAAGACAAGTGCTGTTTCATGCACAGGCACCAGGGGAGGAAAGTGACCCCACATGGCTGACCCACATGGCTGTGCTGACACATGCCGTAGACCATGTGAAAGCTTGTGGCTGGCTGGGGCCTTGGAGTACCATTATCCTCAGCTACCCCGTGGCCACCTTAAGTGACAGCTATTAACCTTCCTATGCACTGGGGCTGCACTGCTCAAGTCCCCAAGGCCCTCTGGGACGGCCAGAGATGTCTGTCCTCCTCCACAGTGCCCTCAAGTCTTCTCTGACCACTTTGGTCTCCTGACCCCAGCCCTTGTTATTTCAGAAGGAGGAATCTTGTCTCTCCACCTGGACCTTGAGCTCTCAGAGGCAAGAATCACTTCTTGTATGGCCCCCACAGACCTGGCATTTTAATCAAGGATGGTGGATTGATAAATGTGTATCTAAAGGAGGAGATGGCATGGAGGAGTATGGAGCTGCAGAGCCACAAGACATGCCTCTAGCCCAGGTGGCCCAACCTCACTGTTGACCCCAAACCTGCTCCTTTTTTTCACAGCAAGCAAAACCACTGTCCATATAACTCTGCAAGTTATAAAACTGGGAGTCAACCTACCTCCGTAGCACTGCTGACATTCAATCAATCACCAAGCACTACTGATGCAGAAGCGCCTCTAGAAAGTGGATCACTCAGGGTTTGGGACAGGAAGTGTAATGGATGAGTCATAGACATCCTGTCATAGCATAAGATGCTATGAAACACCACCAGGATCATGTCGAAAGAACACAGGAGCCAACATGAATACACTTTCACTAGCCAAAGGCAGGATTATTTGGGCATCACTGAGACAAATAACTTTAATGGATTGATTGACACCCATCAAATGTATTTAAATCCACTGATTCATATACATTTTTTAAAATAACTCATTTGTCATTTTTAGGGCGATTCTAAGCAATTGGTAAATAAAGGGAAAGCATCAAATATTTATCATGTCTTTGTATATGATCTCTCCCTCAGGGTAACTAAATAAACAATGTGGGGAAGTTTCACTTTGTAAAAGTATTTCTGCTAAAAAAGAAGAAGAAATGATATGCTTAAAATATCACTATTTTGCAACCCCTCGTGAATCTTGCCAACAATCATCAATGACTGCAAATGTCACAAAAAGAGAGCCAGCCAGAGATTAGGTGCCTCCTGATGGAAGCACACGTCACCACCTAGAGTACAGTCACACATCGCTTAACAGTGGAGATACCTTCTAAGGAATGTGTCGTTAGGCGACTTCGTCATTGTGCAAGCATCATGGAGTGCACTTACACAAACCTAGATGGTGTAGCCTAGGGTACGCCTAGGCTGTATGGTACTAATCTTATGGGGCCACCGTCATATATGCAGTCTGTCTTTGACAAAAATGTTGTTTTGTGATTCAAAAAAGTTGAACCTGAATTTGTTCAATTTACAGAAAATACAGAAGACACAAGAACATTTTAAATGGTACCACAGGGATGCAATCAGCCAAATCCTAACTGTGGCAAACTACGAGGATGAATGGCCCAATTTCTTCAACAAAACAGTGTTGAGAGAAAGGAAAGAGAGGTGGGGGTGGGGGGACTTACAGATTTAAGATTTGTCGACTAAGCACTATACATAGATACTATTTGGATCCCAATTCAAACAATTATTAAAAAACCGAAAATGAGGGGCCAGCCTGGTGGCATTAGTGGTTAGGTTCACATGCTCCACTTCGGCAGCCTCGGGTTCGTGGGTTTGGATCCTAGGCATGGACCTACAAACCATTCATCAAGCCACACTGTGGCAGCATCCCACAGAAAATAGAGGAAGATTGAGACAGATGTTAGCTCAGTGACAATCTTCCTCAAGCAAAAAGAAGAAGATTGGCAACAGATGTTAGCTCAGGGCCAGTCTTCCTCACACAAAAAAAAGGAAAATGAAAGACAAGAAAATTATAAGATAGTTGAAGAAATATCAACACTGACTGGATAGTTGTTCCTATTAATGAATTATTATTGATTTTTTAATATAATAATATGTTGTCTTCTTTCGTTGAATTCCTTATCTTTTAGGGTTACATACAGAAATATTTATAGATGAAATGGTATGATGTCTTGAGATTGCTTCAAAATAAGCCAGAGTTTGAGGGAGGAGTGGGCAAGGGTATAGGTGAAACAAGATTGGCTAGGGCCGGCCTGGTGGCGCAGAGGATAAGATCACACGTTCCACTTCTCAGCGGCCCAGGCTTCGCCAGTTCAATCCCGGGTGCAGACATGGCACTGCTTGGCGAAAGCCATGCTGTGGTAGGCATCCCACGGATAAAATAGAGGAAGATGGGCATGGATGTTAGCTCAGGGCCAGTCTTCCTCGGCAAAAAGAGGAGGATTGCCAGTAGTTAGTTCAGGGCTAATCTTCCTCAAAAACAAAAACAAAAACAAAAACAACCCACCCAAGATTGGCCATATGACACAGGAGTACCCAGAAGAGGATCATTATACTATTTCCTTTACTTTTGTATATGTTTGAGATTTTCCATAATAAGTTTGTTAATACCTCTGTATTAGTCTGTTATAGCTACAATGTGGCTGTGTAATAAATGACTCCCCAAAACTCAGAAGCTTATCCACCATGGCACAGGCACTAGTCTACCAGATGATTTGGCCCTCTGACATCAGCCAGTTCAGTCACTGGCCACTCTGATGCTGGCACAATGGACACATGAGGGAAGCAGCCACAGTCAAAGGAATGGAGGCTATGCATGGACCCAACAAACAGCATAGGCTCCCAAACCAAGGCTGACTTGGCTACTGTTGCTAATGAATGTCCAACCTGCCAGCAACGGAGATGAATACCAGGTCCTCCATGTAACACTCTTCCTCAAGGAGACCAACTGCCTCCTTGGTGGTAAGTTAATCTGGGGACAAGTTAACTATTCTGGGCCCCATCCATCCTGCAAGGGCCCGTGATTCATTATCACAGGGTAATATTTATTCCAAATGGCATCTTAACCAAATAATCCCAACCAGTAATAAATATATTCGTTTCAATCCACAGACTCAAGTCACTCCAGAAAACTATGCTAAGAGCTATTGATCGTGTTTTCCTACTGCGATTATACCAACATCCTGACGTGAACTACAGCTGAGGTCTTAGGCTGTTATGCTCCCATCCATGAAATGATCTCCTGGGATTCTTTACTCTGCTTTCACTAGCAGTCTGCACATGAATTTAATTATCTCAGCACTCTCCTGACTACCTTTGGAGCATCTTCTGTATTTGGGGGTTATATTTTGCTATATGGCAAGCTTTGCTGTCAGCAAAATGATGGTTAAGGATGTAAAAGCCCACTAAATGCTGTTATAAAATGATTATTTGTGCTATATCAAAAACAAACAAACAAAAACACCGGAAGCTTAAAACAATAGTCATGTATTATCATACTCATGGGTCTGCGGGTTAGCTGTGGCTTGACTGATTTAGCTTCAGGTTCAAGCTACAGGTTGAGTTCAGGTGTGCTCTACATGTCTCTCATTCTCCTTGGACCAGTGGCTGTTCCCATATGGTCTGTTCCCAGAGACTCGTTCCAGAACCCAGACTGAAGGAGCAGCAGCTACTGGGGCATGTTCTTATCATGGCAGATAACTGCAGCGCAAGAGAGCAAGTCCTACTGAGCAAGCACATTTCAAGGTTCCTCTCGTCTGATTCACAGAGTTCCTATTGGCTAAAGCAAGTCACATGGCCAAATGCAAAGTCAAAGGTGGCAAAGTATTCTCTGTCCACTATGACAAGGGTGTGGATAGAGAATTCTATTACAAGGGAGCAAAGATTTGGACCAATATTTCAGTCTATCACAGCCCCTTCAGCTCCATGCCACTGCCTTGGTTCAAGCCGCAGCATTGGACAATAGGAACGTTCTGCTACGAGACTTCCTTGCCTCAAGTCTGGTCTCTCCAAGCCTTGCTGTGGCCAGAGTGATTTTGTTTCACCAGCTCTCTTTCAGGTTTTTTTTTTTCTAATTATGGTAAAAAACACAACATAAAATTGACCATCTTAACCATTTCTAAGTGTACAGTCAGTAGTAAGTATATTTACGTTGCTGTGCAACCCATCTCCAGAATTTTTTCATCTTGCAAAACCAAAACTCTGTACTCATTAAACAATAACTCCTCATTTCCCATTCCCCACCCCGCCCAGGTGACCACCGTTCTACTTTCTGTTTCTGTTAATTTGACTACTCTAGATACCTCATATAAGTGAAATCACATAGTATTTGTCTTTTTGTAGGCTTATTTCACTTAGCATAATGTGCTCAAGGTTCATCCATGGTGTAGCATGTTGCAGAATTTTTAAGGCTAAATAATATGTCATTGTATGTTCCACATTTTGCTTATCCATTCATCCGTCGATGGATACTTGCGTTGCATCCATGTTTTAGCTATTATGAATAATGGAGTTATGAACATGGGTGTACAAATATCTCTTTGAGACCCTGTTTTAAATTCTTTTGGGTATCTACCCAGAAGTGGAATTGCTGAATCATATGGTAATTCTATTTTTAATTTTTTGAGGAACTTCTATACTGTTTCCCACAGTGGCTGTACCATTTTACATTCCTACCAAACTGTACACAAAAGTTCCGATTTCAGGGCAGCCCAGTGGTGCAGCGGTTAAGTTCGCATGTTCTGGTTCGGCGGCCTGGGGTTCACTGGTTCAGATCTTGGGTGCGGACATCACACCGCTTGTCAAGCCATGCTGTGGTAGGTGTCCCACATATAAAGTAGAGGAAGATGGACACAGATGTGAGCTCAGGGCCAGTCTTCCTCAGCAAAAAGAGGAGGATTGGCAGCAGCTGTTAGTTCAGGGCTAAACTTCCTCAAAAAATAAATAAATAAATAAATAAATAAATAATAAAAAAGAAAGGGGAAAAAAGTTCTGATTTCTTCACATCCTCACCAACACTAGTTATTTTCTGGGGTTTTGTGGGGGTTTTTGATAGCAGCCATCCTAATGGGTGTCAGTTTTTTTCTTAATTAAATTTTTTATTTTGAGATAATTGTAGATTCATATGCAGATTCATATGTGAATATTCACAATATCCACAAACAGGAAATTGACATTGATACAATCCACTGATCTTGTTCAGATTTTACATCAGGGTGATCTTTTTTTTTAACAAGTGAATCTGATCTTATCCCTTATGTGTTTAAAACCTTTCCGGATGTTCATTGCATCATTGTTTAAATTAGTAAAAAAAATTTAGAAACAACCCAAATGTTCAGCAACAGAGGAATGGTTTAACAGATCACATTACATTCATAAAATAGGCTCACAAGGCAGCCATTAAAAAGAATGCAGCAGCTTTGTGGGTGCTGATGTGGTTCCTGTGGTCCATTCTTTTCTTACTGAAAAGAACCAGGTGCAGAATTGTGAGTACCTTTTGGGTAGAAATACATAGAATGTGGAGGAAGGTAAGATATTGGCCACAGTGGTTGTCTTTGGAGAGAAACAAACTGTAAGCTGAGATTCGGGAGTGAGATGAAGACTTATTCATTCTCTCCATTTTTCAGTGGATCTCAAACTTTTTGGTTTTAGGACCCCTTTACACTCCTAAAAAAATTTTTTTTTTTGAGGAAGATTAGCGCTGAGCTAACTGCTGCCAATCCTCCTCTTTTCGCTGAGGAAGACTGGCCCTGAGCTAACATCCGTGCCCATCCTCCTCTACTTTGTATGTGGAACACCTACCACAGCATGGCGTGCCAAGCGGTGCCATGTCCACACCCAGGATCGCAACCGGCGAACCGGGCCGCCAAAGCGGAATGTGTGCACTTAACCACTGCGCCACCGGGCCAACCCCTCTGCATTTTTGAAAATCTCTTTAATGTCTGGCTTAAGAAAACAGCTTGATTCTCATATCTGCTTCTGCATTCAATCTGTTGCAATATATTGTTTTGGTTGAAGTATGTGAAGAAAATTCAGTATCACAAAGATATATAGTTAGAAAAAGGAGGAGTTTGTTTTAATAGTCTGTTTTGGATATGCTTCTTTGATAGCATGTCAAAATTCAACGAGTGACAGTTTCTTAAAGGTTAGTTGCAATGTAGAATCTGAAACCATAGCAATGACATTTTCATACTCTGTTACATTAAAATCTATTGTTCTGTCTTGCACTTTGAATGAGCCTTTTATGTGTGCATGATTTTGTAACATCGTGCATTTGTCATTTGGAAAATGTTGACTGACTGAGTTATGCAGATCTTCCACATTTTAACACATTTCATCATGCAATATTAAAAAATCACGTTTGTCACTATCACTAATCTCATCAGAAAAGTCTTTAAGTACTAGTAAAAGAAAAACTATTTCCTCCCTACTCACAACACTTCTGACACTAAATGTGTGGGTTTTTTTCCCCACATCAACCAATTCTCTGGACACCAACTGGGTGTCCTACAATTCAATTCTGACGCTAACTGCTCGGAGTTAGAGCAAACCCCACAGGCTCAGTCCCACAAGACTGCCCCCCACTACAGATGCCAGCAACAAGTCCCAGGTTGTCATCTGTACTTTTGACCAATCAGCTATAAATCTGGGGTTCCCACAACCCTTTTCAATTTCTATAATTTGCTATAACAGCTCACAGAACTCAGGGAAATACTGGTTTATTATAGACGATAAAATAAAGGATACAGATGAACAGCCAGATAAAGAGATATATAAGGCAAGATCTGGAAGGGCCCTGAGTGCAGGAGCTTCCGTCCCCATTGAGTTGGGGTATGCCACCTCCTAGCACATGAATATTTTCACCAACACAGAAGCTCTCTGAACCTCTTTGGTGAGGTTTTTTATGGAGGCTTCATAGGTAGGCATGATTGATTAAAGCATTGGCCATTAGTGGTTAAGCTAATCTCCAGCCCCTCTTCCCTCCCCAGAGGTAGGGGATGGGACCAGAAACTCCAACCTTCTAATCACATGATTGATTCCTCTGGCAACCAGCCCCCTTCCTTCAAGAGTCGCTCCATTAGTATGAACTCCGGTGTGGTTGAAAGGGGCTTTCTATGAGTGACAAAAGACGCTCCTCTCAGCCCTGTCTCTCAGGACTTGCCTAGGGTTTTAGGAGCTCTGTGCTGGGAACATGGAAGAAGACCAAATACATATTTCTTATTATATCACAGTATCATAACTAGGAAGCTGTCAGGCTCGCAGTGGTGGACACAAGTTTTCCAAAATTCTAACTTTTGCTTGAAATCTCAAATTTTATCATAAGCAATACATACTGTCAGTTTTTCATGGAGTGACAGGCTCACTTTATTCATTTTCAAGAAAATGTCTGCCAGATATCAGAGTCTGAATCACCTTTGTTTGTCAGTCTTTCTTTCAAGTAAAAATGGTATTCCATGAAAAAAGCAGCTAGTTCAGCTGGCAACTCAACGAATCACACAAGTGCTTTTCCTTGAGACAACCAGCATCCTTTGGCAGCAGAACTGCTTTATGCATATTTCCCCCTTTTTTACACAGAATATTATTATTATTATTTTTTTTTTTTTTGAGGAAGATTAGCCCTGAGCTGACATCTGCTGCCAATCCTCCTTTTTTTGCTGAGAAAGACTGGCCCTGAGCTAACGTCCATGCCCATCTTCCTCTACTTTATACGTGGGATGCCTACCACAGCATGGCGTGCCAAGCGGTGCCACGTCCACACCCGGGATCTGAACCAGAGAACCCAAGGCCACCAAGCGGAACGTGTGTACTTAACCGCTGCGCCACTGGGCCGGCACCTGTATTTCTTTTACTCTTTTTTAAGTGGCACCTGAGCCAACATCTGTTGCCAATCTTTCTTTTTTCCTTCTTCTTCTTTTCCCCAAAGCCCCCTACTACTTAGTTGTATATTCTAGTTGCAGGTCCTTCTGGTTGTGCCATGTGGGATGCCACCTCAGCGTGGCTTGATGAGCAGTGCCATGTCTGTGCCCAGGATCCAAACCAGCGAAATCCTGGGCCACCAAAGTGGCATGCGCGAACTTAACCACTCAGCCATGGGGCTGGCCCCTCTAGCCTTTTATGTTCAGAATCTGGGGGCCTGTGAATTAAACTAACAAAAGACAGATTAACAGGAGAAAAGGCATATAATTTTTAGTAATATTTACATGCATGGGAGTTAACAGAAAAGAAGTGAAATTCAAAGAAGTGGTTAGACTTGGGGGCTTATATGCCATTCTAACAAAGGAAAGGGGGTTTGGCTTTGGGGGATAATAAACTGTGGGAAAGTGGCTAGGAAATATATAAGGGAACTAATGGAAGCTAAGGGTTATTTTAGTAAGGTCTGTCTGTGCAGACTCACCTTGGTGTCCACGCTCCATCTCCAGTGATGAGTTGCTCTTCCCTTCCTGGTACTAGGGGAAACATTTTCATAAGGGGACATTGATGCCCTGCTTTTGGGCAGATAAAGGGAAGACAAAGAACTCTTCCTGCATCTGTTGACTCTCAACTGCCTTTAGGTCAAAATAATCCTTATACCAAAGTGGCATATCCTGTTCCTTTCAGGTGCCACTGCCTTAATTGCTGCTAAGGCACTAACAGTTTTACCCACCATTGCTTTTGAGCGATCAGCCAAAGATAACATAGTGAAAAGGGCAAATAATGTCTTAGTATTACCATGAAAACACTGTTGGCTTGTAGATCTCCTGAGAGGATCTTGGAGATCTCCAGGGTCCATGGACCACACTTTGTGAACACTGCCCTTCTGTATTGCATTACGTGTTTGTTTACCAACAAATAAATCATTTTAAAGCCTCCCTTCCATGGCTCCCCACTCCTGAGGGTGAAGCACATGCCTTGGCATAAAATGCAAAGCCCTGTGACTCGCCTTTGCCCCTCACCTCCTGTAGGTCCTCACCCTGTATCAGAACACTCGCCACGCTAAAGGAGTTGCTTGGAATTGCCAGAATGTAGTGGTATGTGTTGCTTTCCTCCTGTCCATTTCTATTTTCTCCAAAGCATTCTTTAAGCCTTGGCCCCACAGTCATCTCCCCTGAGTCCCTCAAGACAAAGCTGGTGCCACAGTGCTCAGTGAATGGCTGTGGATATCCAAGTGGAGTGGGATGCAGTGCAATTGGCCAAGCACATTCCTGGGGCCCAGTCTGCTATAGCATCTCTGGTGTCAGATCTGAAAATCTGGGCAGGGCAATGGGGCAAGTGTGGCGAGAGGGGAGGCCTGTCGGGAACTCTGGGGTGTACCACAGAGGAAGGCCACTCCTTCCTGTTGCCAAGGCCCTGTCTCTCTCTATGCTTAGGGAGTGGGTGTTAGGGGATGGTCCTTATGAGTGTCCACTGTCCCCTACTGGGACAGGCCTAGGGCTGCCAGATAAAATATAGAATGCCCAGTTAAAATTGAATTTCAGATAAGCAATGTATATTTTTTAGTATAAGGATATCCCAAATATGGCATGGGACATACTTAAGCTAAAAAAATGATTCAGTGTTTATCTGAAATTCACATTTAACTGGGAGTCCTGATTTTTATTTGCTAAATCTGGCAACCCTAGGCAGGCCGTTACTATTCAGTGCCCTCAGCAAGCTAAGCCCCATTTCACACACTGTGTCACCTCTGTCTTTCCTGGACCTAGTCCTTGCTGCCTCCACAAGAAGCTTCAACAGCTTACTGAAATGAATCTTTTCAGTGCCAAAGCTGTATGGAACCAGGGGACAGAGGCAAACTGTGGGCTGGGATGGATACCAGGGGTAAGGCCTTACCTTTGGGTACCTCTCTCCCTGCAAAACGGGCTTTCCCTTACAGCTGGGCCTGCTCTGGCACCTATGGGGACTCAGTCTCCTTCCTTAACCCACCTCTGCTCCCCACTCTCCCCACCCTCCCCCCAGTCCTGGCTCTAACCTTCTAGGGCTGGTGTCTCTGCAAACTCTCCCCGACAGGACTGGCCACCACTCCCCACACAGCAGTGGAAACTGGTCCAGCCTCCCACAGGGCTTCTGCCTGATTACCCTGGTGGGTGGGCTCTGGTCTGAGGTTGGGGATGGTGATGGGTCCTCCCTCCCAGCCAGTAGCTCTCCACCAGCCACAGCTGCCTTTGGTTTTCTCCTTTTAAGGACCTGAGGGTAAACTCTCCTCCCTACTGGGAGGACTTCTTTCTTCCAAAGATCCCAGAATGGGGGGTGTACCCTCCAGCTTGCTTAAAGTTCTGATTTTCCTCCGACTAACATGATGACCCTCTTGCCTGTGGAGAAGATTATAATCTTCTCCCCACCGTATTATGCTGAAGATGCCTTTCCCTCCTTCCGGCTTGGTGTCCCCAGTGTCCCCACAGAAAGTGAAAATGCCTCCTGCTGAACCTTCTGATCAAATGGCTCAAATCTGCCCTCTCCTCCACTCCAGGGCTCCCCTCTGAGAAGGGGGCCACAGAGGGAGAGGTTTAGATGAGCCAGCCCCAGCCGTGGGCCAGTCCCTAGGAGAGGCTGTGTAGAGACAGGCCTGAGACCCAGTCAAACAGCCCCAGGTTGTGAAGTCACGCAGCAAACAGCTCCCATTGTTGGGCACTACAGCGCAGATCAAAACCAGCACAGGTTTGCCCCTATGGAGGTAGTGATGGATATATTCTGGACGGGGCTGATGAGTTCTCCTAGAGAAGGTAACAGGAGAGCTAGGGCTTGTCTGAGGCAATGTGGTCATTGTTGCTGGGTGTAGGGGAGTGTGCAGAGGTTTTGGGGCCAGTCCTTCTAGCCCCACTCTCCTGACTCACAGATGAAGAGTGAATGAGGCCCAGAAGAGAGATGAGTTTCCCAAGATCTCACCGTCATTGAGTCAGGCCTAGAACTCTGGGCTCTTGGTCAGGAAAGGGGGCCTCATGGACATGTGGCAGATTCTCCCTCTGCTCCTGGAGGAGAAAAGGTGGGGCTTCCTGGTGAGTCTTGTGCCAGAAGGAATTCTCAGGCTAATTCAAACATTCCTCTCTTCTGAGACTTACTTGGTGTGATCCTGGCACGTACCTGGCTGCTGCTGTTGGATTCACAAGGTCAGTGCTCAGAGTCTGGCTATGGGGTCCTGGCTGGATGCCTCTGGTTTAAACAGAATTGTTTCCCACAGGTGTGGATACCTTGATCAGAGGAAACTGGGTGGCACAAGACTGCCACCTCCCCTAACATTTGCAGGCCTGGAGTAAGAGTGCGTATGAAGGCTCCTGCCTGTAGCTGGCTCCCCTTCTCTTCTGTGGCATATTGTATATTTCAAAGGTGGCCCTCACAATATATCCTAGTCCCTATACTCTCCTTACAATGCACTGTTGGGGACTGGAATTGGCCACCCCAAGATATGTCTCTTTGGCATGAGGATTATTTTGGGCTGGTTACTTTTAAAAACTGCAGACAGGAAAGAAACTCTGAAAAGTAGTAGAATTTACTTACCCTTTGTAAGAGACATTTACATTGTAAAGGAAATTGCCATCTGTAAATGTGTCTCCCTTTCTGCACCAGGAAGGAGGGATGACCTTATCTCTAGAATCTCTTATCAATGTGGAAGGCAAGGACTCAAGTCTGCATAATAACCTGACTCTTGTTTACTGTACTTGTTTGGTAATCTCCCATGATCGACTCCCCCAACCCCCAACATCCTCCTTTGTCTTTAGCTGAAGTTGATATTTAAGGTGGTGGCTTCAGCCATTTTGGTGAGTTGCTCCGGTTGCCTGAGCCTCTCCCGTGTATACATCTTATAAAGCTTTGCTTAATTTTCTTGTTATTCTGTCTCATGTGAATTTAATTTGTTCTCTGGCCAGAAGAACCCACAGCAGGTAGAGGAAACGTCTTCCTCCCCTACAGCACTTTGACACTTGTCTGATTGAGCAGTGGAGCCCAGGTGCCCTGCCCTCTCATTTGGGCAGCTTTATGACTACAGCAGAAATGATGCTATGTGACTTCTGCAGCTGAGTCACAGAAGATGATGTAGCTTCTGCCTGATTCTTTTTGGGGCTCTTGCTCTTCTACCTGTGTTGCCATGCTGTGAGAAAGCCCAGGCCTACGCCAGGTAGGTGGAGGTGCTCTGCCCACAGCTGGCATCTGAGTGAGCAACTTTTGTATTGATTTTCGACCCAGCCACCATCTGACTGCCACCATATAGGACACCCCAAAAGAGAACCACCCAACTGAGCCCAGTCAAACTCCAAAACCCTAGGAGATAATAAGAAAATGATCCTTTTTGTTTTATGCCACTAAGTTTTGGGGTAGTTTGTTACACAGTAGTGCCTGCAACTCCATCCTGCACCGTGAGTGGCCTTGGGTTCATGTTTGTGGGCACCCCAGAACATCTGTCCAAATTCTCTATACTCTCCCCACGTCCTCTTGCACAAACAGCCACCACTGGCCACCCCTTGGGCCTAGAAATGCACATCCTTGCTGCCCTCAGGAAGACAGAGGCCAGCTCAGGTCTGGAAAGTGGGCTTGAGGACTTGGAGGCAAGGGCCCTAGAGTGTAGTCTAGAAGGAGAATGTGGGCTCCAAGTGAGTTCCACCCTTCGTCCCAGCGGGGCAGGGAGCAGACAGGGAAGGACTAGAGGAGGCCCTCTAGAGCACAGTGCCCAGGCAGGGGCCTCGCTGCACAGTTAGGGCCATGCCGGCTTTGCACTTCACATCCACCATCTCTCGACCCTCCCCTAGCCCTGCCCTGCTGGGTTGATTGTCTTACTTTGCCCACAAGAGAACACTGAGGCTCACAGGAGGTAAGTCCCAGGGCACAGGCACATCATCTGCAACCAAGGCTAGGCTCTCTCCATTACACCACATTGCTCCCAAGGCCGTCCACGGCTCAAAGACAACTGATTAAGCATTTCTTAGAAATATAGTCTACTTACCTTCGTGTTAAAACAAAACTGTAGCAGCTTTAGACCAAAAGAGGAGGCCCTGGGAACCTGAAACAGGAGGACCCAGCCTTGACCCTGGAGGATGAAGCCAGAACTCAGAGGGCTGGAGGCGTCCAGCTGCTGCCCAGCCAGGAGCCCAGTCCCGTTGGAGGTCACCAAACCAGCTGGCAGAGACTCATTTATCTCTTTAGCATGCCACCAAGAGATCTCTTTTTGATTGCCCAGTCTTTAAACTGAACGTCTACACCAAGGAGTATCTTTTAAAACCGTTTGGCCTTGAAAGAGGCGGTCTGCTCCTTATCTCTCTGTTTTGTTCTGTGTTGGCTTCCTGGCTGGTTATCAGGCGAGACTTTGGTTTCTCTGTCTCCTTTATCTCCCTGCTGGGTTTCAAAGCTGTCCTCCCAGCAGCTCCTGGCCTGAGCTTGTGCCTCACCCTGCAGAGACCAGAGCCGGGGCGGGGGGAGCCTTCCCTCCACTGCGTCCCCTGAGTGCAGACTCCTAACTCCAGGAACTCGCCTGCCACCGGATCCCTGGGCTCTCATCGAGGCTGGCTGCGTGTCAACTGTGGCTTCTCCAGGGACATATAACATCAAGAGGGAGGCCCCATGGAGCCTAGATTTGGGGAGTTCACAGAGCAGCCTCTTTTCTTTAAATTAGGGAAACCAGTATTAGGCTTCTCACTTCACTTTTGTGTACTTGTTTGCCAAATACATTACAAAAAGCAACTTCTTTTATTTCTTAAGAAAGAAAGGACATTTTAATTCCCAATGAGTAGGAAGGCTACAATGTCATATTAAATGATTGTGTCCCCCTACTCTCAGCCCCACGCCTTGCCAAGAAAGGACAGCTGGCTGCCTCACAGGATCCCTGAGGCCTGGGAAAACATTGTCTGGGCTGCATCAGCCCCTGGGCAAGGATTAAGACCCAGATCTGAGGAACGGAGGCTCTAGGAATGCCACAAAGCTGCCAGGTCCTTGCACACATGGGGCTGGTTCACAGCCACCACCACTGCTCGTGATGCTTTCCCTTCCTCTTCCCTGGCCCGTTCAAACTCATCCTTCAGACTCAGCTCTGGAGTCTCTTCCCTCTTTGTGGGTGTGAGATCTGTGCAGTCATACAGGGTTCTGTGGGGAGAAGGCCCTGTGCTTGGTTTAATGCTCTGTATTGTCATCTTGAAATCTGAACAAGGGCCTTGCATTTTCATGTTGCACTGGGCCATACAAATTATGTAGCCAGTCCTCCCTCCACAACATCTGTCTGATGTCACCCTTCACCGTAAGCTGAGTCTGGTGCCTCCTCTGGGCTCACACAGCCCCTAGCCTTGCCCTGATTCCAACAGTCCTGATTGTGCCACACTGTGTTAAAAAACCAAAATTCAATCGAGTAAATTTGAAGGTCTGATTGGCTTTATTAAACAATTCATGAATCAGGCAGCATCCTCTTTGGCAAATAGAAGGGCACTCAGAGGAGCTGTACAAAATGGAAGGTTTTTATAGGCGGAAGGCAGGTAGGTCAAGGACGTTATTAGCAAAAGAAAAGAAAGGATAGTTTCAGGCCAGGACATCTTCTTTTGGGGGGAAGGGAAGGGCAAGGGGGGTGTCGCTGTGCTGACAGAGCAGTCTCGTGACTGTTGTAAAAGGGACATTTCAATCATATGTGATACATCCTCTTTGACCGTATATCACCACTCTGTACACCCCTATTTCTTTGGTGCCCTTCCTTCCTTGGGGAAGGAAGGCCCTGGGCTATATGGTCCTCACTTTTGGCTCATAATAAACTCATCCCAATTTTGACTTATAGATTGGTTATGGATTATTTTCATCAACAGCACTTTACCATTTTCTAGAGCAATTAAAGCTGACTAATGCAGAATATCAGAACCTTCTCAACTCTCCAGAACTGGGTGGGGTGGAGTCGGGTGAGGACCAAAATACCACCTCCAGAGGACTAGGGCCCTGCTGAGTCATGAGGGGCTCCAACTGGGTCCCAGACATGAGGAACTGGTGAGTTGTAGGCAGTCCACACTCCTGTATGTCTGTGGGTTGGGGGAGTGGTGAGTGCTGAGGCTGGATTTCACAGGAGCCAGGAAAGGAAGGGTGTGGCTTATACCAGTTCTGCCAAATCCACCATGCAACCCCCTTACAACCTTTCATTCATTTATTCATTCATCCACTCATGCAGGGGATGCGCTAGTGAGAAAGACTGACAAGTTCTAGTCTTTATGATGCTTAAGTTCCAATCTTCTTTGGAATAAAGCATAGTCCATAAATAACATGGGGGAAACAAGCCACTGATGCTCATGTGGCTCCCTGCGCCAGACAAAACTTCCACAAAGCACCCTCTGGGCTTTTGTTATCTTTAATGGCAGCCCTCTCCTTGCTCTGGGACCTAATCCCAATCCAGAAGCTGGGTCAGGGTGAGTGGTTATCTGAGTGTGCAACAGCCAGCACCATGCTGTGCTCTGAACTTCCCCAACAGGCCCTAGGGCCCTCACTTCTCTCCTCCCTCCCTGAGTTTTCACCCAGCGGGCTCTGGGCCCCTTCTGACCAGTCGCTAGTGCAGGCCAGAACTGCAGTCACCAGGTCTCCTCTGCCTGCCCTGGAGGCCTGGGAGGTAGAATAGGCCATGGCCCCCAACAAATACTGCAACTCCCTCTGGGCACCCAGCTCTGGGCTCAGGCACCCTGAAGAAGGTGTATCCAGCTCCAGAAGGGAAGGGCCCTGGTCTGCTTCTAAAGACTTGGTCTCCATTGTGGGTGCCTGAGAAAGAGTTGTTGAAGAAATGAAAGATCAGGCCTGGGCAGACTCTAACTTCTGGACAATCCGAACTGGAGTTTGGGCACAGTAGATCAGTGTTTGGCTGATAAGAGAGGGGAGAAGTTGGGAGTGTGTAGGGAGGGGAAAATAAAACTTTTCTATTCTTTAAATTAAAGAAAGGAAAAGACTTCTGGGCCCAAGTCCCAAGTTAAGAGCAAGTCACTACAGACCCATTTTAAACTGGCCCAAGTGACCACTGACAGCTTTACCTCAGTGCCCTGAGAGCCCGCCAATCAGCAGCCTCACTTCCCAGCCAGTCCACTTCTGAAAGTCAGCCAGTCCTGAAACTCCAGGGCTGAAAGTCAGCCGATCTGCAAACAGTCCAGCTTCTGAAAGTCAGCCAACTGCTGAATGGCATGCTTTCCATACCTTATATAAGATCAGCTCAGGAGCTATGTGGGTTCTGTGCTTCCTTTGTAAGGAATTTGTTGGGTTTTTTTCCTGCAAGTAACGCATTCAGTTTCATTGTTTTAGATACGTCGTATCCTGAGGAAGGGGCCCTTGTACTCAGAACACATGTCCCAGCGGCCTCTGAGGGGCTCCCTGGTTCTGCCCTCTGCCCCCAACTCCTGGCCTCCATATACAGAGCAGTCTCCCAGGGCCGGCGACAGCTGCCTCACTGGCGGTTTCAGGGCCTCCTAGCCACTTCTCTAAAATCCTATCCTCTTCTTTCCCCAGTGGTGTTTTGAGAACCAGAAGGTACGCTGTGGCTGAGGTGGGGTTATGGCGGTGAGGGGACCACAAGTGAGGGGAGGAGCTCAGCCTAAGGGGGATCCACTCAGGGGGAAACCTAGCCTTACTCTACCAGGGCTGGTATCAAAAGGACACTAATGGATGGGGGGACACATTCCATGCTATCATGTCTGGTTAGGGTGACATGATCTGATGGGGGAGGCAGGACACAAAAGAGCACTCAGCAAAACAACTCTGAAGCTCCCAGGCCGCACCCAGTGAGGCTTCTCTTCCTTGGGCACTCACTGAGTGTGAGGCAGGATGGGGAGGAGAAGTCAAGGAAGGGCTCCCACTGGAAGTGAGGGGTGGCAGTGCAAAATGCCTCCCGAGTCCTGCTCACATTAGTCCCCAGTACTTGGGTCAGGGAAACAAAGAGGACAACACAGCTCCCCCTACTCAGTCTGCTCCCACTCCTGTCCCCCAATATCCCACAGGCTAAGCCTCTGATGGGGTGAGCCCAAGGCAGGAGATCTTTTCAGAAGAGAGTTTCTGTGGGCTTCTTGGAAGAGGGGACCCTGTGGACCTGGAAGGAGGGCTGGATAGGGCGCTTGCAGTGGCTAGTGCAAAAAACGCAATCAGCCTGTGTGAAGATTCTGTCTCCTCTGCCTCCTCTGCCCCACTCCTCTCCTCCCTCGAACACCTGTCCCACATCTCCCCTTCCCATCAGAGCCACAGCCTTCCCTTTGTGCAGTGAGTGCTGCACCACTCCTGCACCCTCCCCGCAGTGCGCCCTCCCCTCCCAACCTTCACCTCTAGCAAACCTCCAAGAGGCTGATTTGCATAACATTTGCCTGTGTTTGCGTGGGGGCTCCTCTCTCCCTTTGGAGCCAGCCGGGAGCTCCTGGGTTCTGGCACCAAGGAGCTGTACTCCTCCTTGCCGGCCTAGTCCTGATAGAGGACTAGGTTCCTCTATCCCTCTCCCTCGAGGTCAGGGCTGGGACTAGGGTAAGGCCAGCAAGGTGCCTAGGGAAAAAAAAATTTAAGGAGATGCTGACCATGCACTTGCTTGAGGGTAGTGCCCCCTTAAGTTTTACAACCTAGGTGCCTCACTTGCCTTACCTGAGCCCCTGGTGGGAGTGTTCTAGCCTCTGGCTGGGGTCTCAAACCAAATCTCGTAAAATATGCTGTAAAAGCTGTTAGTCCTGAGTCTGTCCTTGAGCTGGCCTGGGCACCCTGCCCTGCCCCATCCCCCCCATCTTGAGGGGGGACGCTAGAAGAAGTAAGATCTGAGGTGGGTGGGACTGTGAGATCAATATGAGGATAAGGATTGGAGGGGAGCCCACCGCCCCCTCAAGAACTGGAGACCATGTTGAAGGAACCTCAGAGTGACCTGCCCACAGAGGGAACCAAGCAGGCCAGGCTGTGGTTGAGACCAAGTGCTGATGTGAAACCCAGAACTCTGAGCTGAACTTGACTCCACCACAGCCTGTCCTAGGGATTACCCGGCTCTTCCCAGAGAGGGCTGAAGGCTCTGGGAGAGGCCAGGCTGAAGGAGGGGGTTAAACCCCAGGTCTCTGATAGGAATGAGCTGTGACAGGGGACTATTGTGAGACCAGGAGAGACATGGTAGTAAGGGACCCTGCCTGGGGGTATGTGGGTGTGGTGGAGAGGGTCGGTGGGTGTGTGTCCCCCATCTCAAGCCTAGGCTTTGGTACCTGGCTGGGCCCTGGGCGACCTTCCTTCTGTCTCAGCCTTGCCCGTTCTTCACACTGCAGATAGCTTTTACGTGCCTGACCCCTTGAGCATCCGTCCTGCCTTCAAAGCTCATCCAGAGCCCAGAAGCTCCTCTCTGCCTGGGTCACTGTTTATGGCCTCAGGAAGTGGTTTCTTGAGTCTAGGTGAAGGAGAAATGCCCCTGCTCACTGGCCTCTTCTAGAGGTTGGGTGGGAGTGGTCTACAGTCCCCTGTGGGAGGGATGGGGGTAAACCAAATGCAGGGCAAGTGTCCTCCTGTGTCTGGGGAAGTGCTGAGCCAGAGCTGGGGTGTGTGTGTGTGTGTGTGTGTTTGTGTGGAGTGCTCCCAGATTATTCCAGGCTGGGCCTTCTGCACTCCCTGAGTGTCTGGGAGTCCTGAACTCACTGGACAAACACCACCTGGCAGCTGGCTGGCAGGGCATTGTTTCCGGGAGGTATTTCCTCACTTCCATTTGGGAAGGGTAAAAACAAAGACAACATAGCTGGCTGATGGTTCTGAGCCTCACCTCTCAGAGTGTGAAGTGATCCTAAATTCCCTGCCTCCCATATTTCTCCTCCCACCTCCCCCAGGGCTGGGGCCCCACCAGGAGGATCTAGACCCAGCTTCCACCTGACACTTATGAGACCTCTGATAGGCAGGCCTCTAGCCTTGGCTTGTATCCCTTCAGTGATGGGGACCTCATTGTCCCCCCCAGAGTATGAGGTAATACAAAAAGAGAACAGACTTTGGAGACAGCTGAGAGGTGGTGGCCTGGGGAGAGTGGAAGGACCTGATCATAAAGCAGGACTGATGGGGCAGACCTTCCAGCTTTGACAGTGACAGGGAGAACAATAGGCCACCCCAGAATGTGCCACTTTGGCATTTGGATTATTTCGAGCTGAAGATAATTGGGGCGCAGCAGATTCAGGAAGAGCTTTTTACCTCCCTTTAACTGCCTAAAAGAATTTAGAGGGGCCAGCCCCAGGGTGCAGCGGTTAAGTGCGGACGTTCCGCTTCTGGTGGCCAAGGGTTCGCCGGTTCGGATCCTGGGTGCAGACATGGCACCGCTTGGCACACCATGCTGTGGTAGGCGTCTCACATATAAAGTAGAGGAAGATGGGCACGGATGTTAGCTCAGGGCCAGTCTTCCTCAGCAAAAAGAGGAGGATTGGCAGCAGTTAGCTCAGGGCTAATCTTCCTCAAAAAAATAAACAAATAAATAGCATAATAAAAAATTTAAAAAAAAAGAATTTAGATAGGGGGCCTGTACCAGGAAGGGGACTATTACCAGAGATCACTTTTTATATCAGAAAGACTTATCTGCAGGGTGAACATTTGTTTACCAAAGATTTGCTCTTCTCACCTTCCTGTGAGTTGCCTTCCTCTGCTGTGAAGCCCCAGATCCCTGCCCACTTCTTCTGAGCTCAGGATGGTCAATTACCTGATCACCATTGGGAGTCTAAGATTTTTATTTATTTATTTATTTATTTGAGGAAGATTAGCCCTGAGCTAACTGCTGCCAATCCTCCTTGTTTTTGCTGAGGAAGACTGGCCCTGAGCTAACATCCGTGCCCATCTTCCTCTACTTTATATGTGGGACGCCTACCACAGCATGGCTTGCCAAGCGATGCCATGTCCGCACCCAGGACTGGAACCGCTGAACTCCGGACCGCTGAAGCGGAACGTGTGAACTTAACCGCTGCACCACCCAGCTGGCCCCTAGGGAGTCAGATTTTTATGGGGCTCCTGTATGTACGAAACTTATTTTTCTCCTGTTAATCTGTCTTATGTCAGTTTAATTATGAGACCAGCCAAAGAACTTAGAAGGAAAGAAGGGAAAAGCTTTTTGGCCCTACAACAGTCTCTGAGGCCATGCCAGCTAGTGGGGTGAGTTCCAGGGAGAGAGGTTCCAGCTCGAAAAGAAGAAAGATGTTCTCTCAGCAGAGATAGGGGCACTGATCAAGCTTCGGGGAACTAATGAGTTTTCTGTCACAGAGGAGTGCAAGCAGAGAGTAGCCCCTCAGCAGGGCTGCAAGGGCTCCTGGAAGGGCCCCCCAGAGAGGCCCCAGCTGATGGAACAGGACCCTACTCTGGGAGGATGGCCAGGAAGGGCATCTCTTCCCTCAATCCCAGCTGGCCTGTCGGAGAAAGGGCAGGGGACCGGGGGACAGAGCCGTGAAGTCTGAGCATTGCGTGGATAGCCAGCTCCCTGGACAGGCCTCTCCTCTGGACATCAGGAGGTGGCCCTTGGCTTCCTCCCTGAGCTCTCTTTCTATCCAACTCCTGTCACCTGAGTCAACTCATCCTCACAGCCAGGTGAAGGAAGGACTGGCATCTCCAGGCCATCTGTGCCCAGCCAAGGAAATCCCCACTGCCCAGCATCAGACCAGAACACCACAGTCCTCTCAGGCTCTTCAGGGCTGGGCCTCACCTCCCTCTAGTGCCTCTTGGACCCAGGTGAGTGAGGGGCTCCCTTTCTCAAGGCCCAGATCTGCTGTTCAAGTGAAGTGTCTGGGGTCTGACCAACAGACCTTGGCCCTCCTGTGCTGCTGGCCTCGCCTCTCCCAGGAGAACAGCTTCACAACCAGGCTCAGGCAGGGCAAGACTGCTCCACGGACAGGCACTGATAGGGAGTGCTGCTCTGTGACACTGCACACTGGAGGTTGTAGGGTCCAGAAGGGACCTTCCTGAGTCCTCAGATCCTATAGGTGGGCCTGCCCTGGGTGTGAGGCCCCAGGGGCCTATTCAAGGGAGATGCAAATCAACCCTGCCGGGCCCCAGCCCTTCCCCTTCCTCCTGCCTGACTGTCCCAGGGAAGCAGCTGGGTCTGAGCTGTCACCAGGGGGCCTCGGAGCTGGGGCAGGCTCCTGCCCTCAGCTTCAGCCCCAGGAGAGTTTCCTTCCCCATCACAGCCTCAGTTTCCCTATTTGAGCCATCTCAAAGAGCTTGTCTCAAGTGAACTAAGGTCTAGGAGGCTGTCGGCCAGGCTGGGGTGGCGGGGCAGGTCTTGGAGGCCAGCAAAAGCAGGAGGCAGTCTCAATCCTGGGGCCTGACATCCCGGCAATGTGGCCAGCCAGCCTCAGGCTCATGGGTGACAGGTGACAGGGCCTGGGGGTGGACATGAGAGTGGGGACAGCTTATGCTAGTGACCTACAAAGGTCAGGACAGTGGGAGCTACATTCCCCAAGAGCAGGCAACAGGCAGAACGTTGTATGCAGAGAATTTAAAAACAAAAATAAAACAGAATAAAGTCTACCTGCCTTTTATTCTCATCATGTGCTGCCAGTTCTCAACATGTCAGTGAGAAAATACTCCTCTCTAAAAAAGTCTTTTATTGGTCAAAGTTCTAAACAGTTGCTACAAATACTGTTAAATTTTTTATAATAAACTTCGAATTAGCACCTTTTACTGCTTATTCATTAATAAATAGTTATTCTACATGACCGTTCATTCAGAGAATTCCCTCTCATACACCTGCAGACCAGGCTGCACACACGTGCCTCATTTGTGGCTCCCCCCTCCCTTCTGGGCTTGCCTGTCCTTCCTGTCTCCAGTCCCTGCAGGGCTTAGTCCTACTTAAACTCTGGATTCTAAATGGCGAGGCTAGCACAGTGATTATAAAGACAAAGAAGCAGAACCTGAGTGCCTTCGATGCTGCTACCCTGTGTGGTACCTTGGAGGTTTTGTGTTTAAAATTTAAATAGCCAAATAGTGCAAAGTAAGAGGTGTAATATTTTTGTTTGATAAATGCAAACTTTAGTTAAGTATGGAATATACTCGTTTCATTTCGTGATCTTTACTGTTAATCATGTAGAAGAGGGAAGTGTTAAAGAATGGTCCACTTGGGGCCGGCCCAGTGGTGCAGCAGTTAAGTGCCCACATTCCGCTTTGGCGGCCTGGGGTTCGCTGGTTTGGATCCTGGGTGCCTTGTCAAGCCATGCTGTGGTAGGCATCCCACATATGAAGTAGAGGAAGATGGGCATGGATATTAGCTCGGGGCCAGTCTTCCTCAGCAAAAACAAGGAGGATTGGTGGCAGATGTTAGCTCAGGGCTAATCTTCCTAAAAAAAAATAATAAATAAAAAAAAATTAAAAGAATGGTCCACTATGAGAGTTAAAAGTGCTCAATATGCCACTGGCTTGTGCAGCTCTGCAGAGGCGGACCCGGCCAGTTCTCTACCCTGGGGCTCCTCGACCCCATGAAGAGGGCAGGGAAAGAGGTCAGCTTCCCTGGACAGAGGAATGGCCTGGGCTGACCTTCCTAGCCCAGCAGCGGCCCCTCCCCCACCTCAGCTTCAGTTACGTGTGGATGAGGTTACGCAATGGAGCCTGCAGCTACCCCATTGCACCAGATGGGGGCCGGGGGCAGGGGGAATGGAATGGCTCTAGTTTAGCCCTGAGCAAGCTCTGATAAGGAGCAGAGGCCCCAAGTACCCTAAGCTCAGCCAGGGAGGGCAGCCTGGAAGATGGCTGGAAAACTGACAGGTGCCCTCCAGCCTGGGCCTGCCTCTTCCATTCTACCCTGCCCTCTCCCCTGTAATGATTGGAGGGGGGCAAAAATGCCACTACATCATAAGGATTATTTTGAACTGAAGATATTTGAGAATCCACAGATTCAGGAAGAAGTTTTTTTCTGAACTTCCCCTTATCTGCCTAAGAGCAGAGCCTCCCAAAAGAATTGAAATGTCGTAAATCCGCTCTCTGCGAGTTTCACAGCCAAAGAATATTGACTCCTGAGACCAGGATAAGAAATCACCTACACAGAAAATGTCACAAAACTATCCTGTCTCCCATCTACTCTCCCCAGGGCCCGTTTATCTTTCCTGAAAGTCATTTGTTTTCCCATAACTTCCCTTTCTCCCCTTCTCTTTCCCCTTCCTCTTTTAAGATGATATATAATATCTGAGAAGGGGTTAATGTCCGAAATATATAAAGAACTCATACAACTCAATAGCAAAAAAAACAAACAATCCACTTTAAAAATAGACAGAAGATGGAGGCCGGCCCCATGGCCAAGTGGTTAAGTTCACATGCTCCACTTCGGTGGCCCAGGGTTTCGCAGGTTTGGATCCTGGGCGCAGACCTAGCGCCACTCATCAAGCCACGCTGAGGTGGTGTCCCACATAGTAAAACTAGAAGGACCTACAGCTAGAATATACAACTATGTACTAGGGGCTTTGGGGAGAAGAAGAAGAAAAAAAGACAGAAGAACTGAATAGACGTTTTTCCAAAGAAGACATACAGATGGCCAACAGGTATGGGAAAAGATGCTCAACCTCACTAATCAGGGAAATGCAAACCAAAACCACAATGAGATATCACCTCACGCCTGTTAGAATGTCTGTCATCAAAAAGACAAGAGATAACAAGTGTTGGTGAGGGTGTGGAGAAAAGAGAACACTCGTACATTGTTGGTGGGGATGGAAATTGGTGCAGCAACTATGGAAAACAGTATGGAGGTTCCTCAGAAAATAAAAAATAGAATTACCATATGATCTCGCTATTCCACTACTGGGTATTTATCTGAAGAAAACAAAAACAGGATTTCGAAGAGAAATCTGCACCTCTATGTTCATTGCAGCATTATTTACAATAGCCAAGATAGGGAAACAACCTAAGGGTCCATCAAAGGATGAATGGATAAAGGAGATGAGGCATACATAAACAGCGGAATATTATTCAGCCATGAGAAAGAAGAAAATCCTGCCATTTGCGACAGCATGCACGGACCTCGAGGGCATTACGCTGAGTGAAGTGTCAGACAGAGAAACATAAATACTGTCTATCACTTATATGTGGAATCTGAAAAAGCCAAACTCATAGAAACAGGGAGTAGAGGTGGTTGCCAGTGGCTGACGGATGGAGGGGATGGACAGATGTTGGTCAAAGGGTACAAACTTCCAGTTATGAGACAAATAGGTTCTAGGGACCTAATGTACAGCATGGTGATCTTAGTTAACAATACTGTACTGTATTCTTGAAAGTTGTTAAAAGAGTAGATCTTAAATGTTCTCATCACAAAAAAGAATGGTAATTATGTGACGGGATGGAGGTGTTAGCTAACACTAAGGTGGTGATCATTTTGCAGTATATAAGTGTATCAAATCAACACACTGTACACCTTAGACTTACACAATGTGATATGTCAATTATATCTCAATAAAGCTGGAAAACAAAATATGATGGTATACAAGCCTGAAATTCTAACTGCTTCTTTGAGGCACATTTTCTGTGAGTTCCTGTGTATGTACGTGAGTAAACTTTGTCTTTTCTCCTGTTAATCTGTGTTTTGTCAGTTTAATTCACAGATCCTCAATCACTAAAGCTAAATGAGTAGAGGAAAAGTTTTTCGTCTCCAACATGATTATAATAAAACTAGCAGTAGGTAATATTTACTGAGCATGTACTTTATGTTAGGGCCTGCTCTAAACCTTTGTATATGTTATCTAATTTAATCCTCTGAACAACCCTTTGAGGTGGGTGCTATTTTTAGTCCCACTTTATAAATGCAACAATTGAGGCATAAAGAGGTTAATCTGCCCAAGGCACGGGGAATAAGTGGTGGGACTGGGATTTCAACCTAGTCACACCCAGCGCTCCAGCCTACGAGCTGGGGTTAGGCCAAGCTGGTGTGAGTTCTGCTTCTGGCTCTGCCACCACTGGCTGTGTAACTTTGGGCCTCAATTTCTCTGTCTTCACAGCAGCGTGGTAAGGTCCCTCCTGGTTCTGACAATCCTCAGTTAAAAGAGTGGGTCTGGCAAGGAGGACACCAGCTTGACTGTGACCTGCCTGCACAGTCATCAGAGGGAATGTCATGCTACAGGAATAAGTCATTAGCTGCAGAGGAGAGGCTCAGCACTGAAGGCCTAAGACCTAGTGTTCCACTCTGCTCTGTCATTGCCTTGCTGTTGGCCTTTAGGCTGGTTGCTTGTCCTCTCTGAGTCTCAGTGCCTTCATCTCTCATTTACCTGGTCCTCAGTCTAAAGGATCCGAGGAGAGGGTGTAACTAGAGTATGATGAAGGTCAAGGCTGCCCCAGGGATGGAAGCCCAAGGTGTCCTGCCCTACTTACTGATCGATATCATCCTGCGGGTGGGGAGGAAAGCATAGGACATCCTGACTTAATCTGATCTGATTCTTATCTAGAGTTATAGGACCACCCAATAACCAGACCCCACCTGCACTGATACTGTTTTAACAATTTTTTTCATGATCTTTCCTTTATCTTGTAAAGAAGTAACACACATACTTATGCCTTATAAATTTAGCCCTACCCTCAACCCATTGCAGCTCTTACTGCCCATGGGTCCTGTCCCCATGCTACTCCATGCTATTCTCTGAATAAAGGAGCACTACTGCCAGACCTTGAGAGTCCAAGAAATCTTTCTCTCGACTCCTTGACTCACCGAGCCCGCATCAGAGCAAACTCACTATATAGAGTAAACGACTGCATGAATTGTGACTCCCAAGTCCCAGTGATATGGTGACCACAACATCTTATCAGCATCAACATATGAGGGGCAGGGGCCAGCCCCGTGGCCCAGTGGTTAAGTTCACGTACTCCACTTTGGTGGTCCAGGGTTTCGTCGGTTTGGATCCTGGGCGCGGACATAGTACCACTCGTTAGGCCACACTGAGGTGGCATCCCACATGCCACAACTAGAAGGATCCACAACTAAATATAGAACTGTGTTCTGGGGGAATTTGTGGAGAAAAAGCAGGAAAAATAAAAAGATTATGGGCCAGCCTGGTGGCGCAGCAGTTAAGTTCACACATTCTGCTTCAGCCGCTCAGGGTTCGCCGGTTTGGATCCCGGGTGCAGACATGGCACGGCTTGGCACCCCATGCTGTGGTAGGCATCCCACATATAAAGTAGAGGAAGATGGGCACAGATGTTAGCTCAGGGCCAGTCTTCCTCAGCAAAAAGAGGAGGATTGGCAGCAGTTAGCTCAGGGCTAATCTTCCTCAAAAAAAAAAAAAGATTGGCAACAGTTGTTAGCTCAGGCGGGTGCCAATCTTTAAAAAAAGCAAAAAAAAAGAACATATGAGGGGTGCCTAATCTGCATATTTATCAGACCTACAGCCAGATTTGAGGGATTCAAGAGCAATACCTAAAGTTTAGCTAATTTGCATATAGCCAATCATAGTGAAGAAATGAATGGGACACCCTGTGGTATGATAAAAAATATTATATATAATATTTATGCTATAACATATTTTATGCATAATATATTTTATATGTGATATATATGTAATATATATGTAAAGTTCATATATTTATATTTATTCCCGGCATGGAGCTCCTAAAACCCTTGGAGTTTCCTGAGTGATAGGAATGACTTTGGTTATTGATAACAAGCTCCTTTGACTATACCCAAATTTATGCTAATAAGATGACTCAAGGTAGGGCTCCTGGATAGTTTTAGGATGGGGGTTGGTCACTAGAAAGACCAAATATATGATTAGAGGGCGGGAATTTTCAGCTCCAACTCTTACCCTGACCCCAACCTCTAGGGAGGTGGTATGGCCTGGAGATTGGATTATAAAAACTCTTAAACAATGAGATTCAGAGAGCTTCCAAGTTGGTAAGTACATCAAGGTGCTGGGAGGGTGGTGCACCTAGAGAGGGCATGGAAACTCCGTGCCTCACCCCCTATAGCTTGCCCTATGCATCTCTTCCATTTGGCTGTTTATTTGTATCCTTTATAATAAACCAGTAAACGTGTAAGTAAAGTGTTTTCCTTAGTTCTGTGAGTCATTCTAGCGTTACTGAACCTAGGGTGGGGAAGTTGCAGGAACCTCTGAATTTGAAGTCAGCTCAGCAGAAGTGTGGGTAGCCTGGGCACCCCATTTGCAATTGGCATCTCAAGTGGGGGCAGTCTTACGGGACTGAGCCCTTTAACTTGTAGGATCTGACACTAACTCTAGGTAGAACTGAATTGAATTGTTGGACACCCAGTTGCTATTGGAGAATTGGTTATTAGCGTGAAAAAAAATTCCACGCAGGAACCAATTACAAAAAGAGAGCTCCCCACTGCAGAGGATAAGAACTCTGAGCTGTTTTACCCCCTTGCTAGGTGCATGCTGTCTCTCAGCAACGTGCACAAAAAAGTTTGAAATAAAGGGCAAATCTCTGGCAAGAGTCTCTGCATATTGCTATGAAGAGCTTCAAATTAGACCTGATGCAGAATAACATTCTAGGCAGCCACCACTGTTGGCACAAGAGAGGGCATCTATACTAGCAAAGTGGATCACCATGGGCAGCCACTTAGAGCTTAAGGTACTGTGGTCCTTTTACTCCTGCGCCAAAGGAATATATATGTGTGATATATATATGACCAAATACTTTTTTTTTCCAAAGGAAGATTGTCTCTGTGCTAACATCTGTGCCAGTCTTCCTCTATTTCGTATGTGGGTTGCCACCACAGCACGGGTTGACGGGTGGTGCATAGGTCTGCACCCAGAATCTGAACCTGCAAACACCTGGCCACCAAAGCGGAACGTGCAACCTTAACTACTACACCACAGGGCTGGACCCTGAATAGAGACTTTTATCTAAATAGTTGGAATAATTCTATATGGGATCTTTTATGTTGAATAATCTTATAATAAATATGAATAAGTTGAAAATGCTACCCATCTTATCCTGAGTCCTCTGAAAAACCGAGCTTGATGCAAGGATTAGGTGTTAATGCCCTATTTGGAAGGTGCAAGCCCAGGGCAGTGAGGGTGAAGAGAAAGAAAGTAAGGCCAGGAAAGGTGAAATGCAATGTGTGACGTGTTACAGTGCTGGCCACAGCTTCACAACAAGCCTCCTGAGACACAGCAGGTCACTCAGCAGGCATGTTGCTCTGTATGGGGGTGTGTCCCCAGGGTTTCAAGAATCAGTCCAAGGAGAGAGAAAAGAGGGAGAATTTATCTGTCCAGCTGCTTCCCACCTCCTATTTCCCATTGGCCAAGTTTCACCCCAGGGGAACAAACTCACCCCTACTTTGGGGTTCATCACCAATAACCTCAGTGGCTAGATTCATGCCTTGTGATGTGGTATTTTATCTAATTCTAAAAGTAGAGAGTCGCTGGTGCTGGTGGCACGCCAGCTAAGAGAAATAAAGCAGATTGCTGGGGAATCTGAGCAAGCATCCAAGGTTTGCACCCCTAGATCCTATTCTGGTTAGATTCCAAAATTAGTAGAATTAGCGTAACGCATTCCCTGCAGGTTGACACACGGTTTCTCCATCTGTGAAACGAGGTTGCTAGTTGAGGATGACCTTCCACCCGCATGTCCCCTACCCCAGTTCTGACCGTTTCTTGGGGAGGAAGGCTGCCAGGGGCCCAGCACAGCTCACTCACACCTCCACCTTCTGCTGCCTGTGACCATACCCCTACAAGCCAAGCTAGGGCCAATAGTTGAATTCACATTCCCCAGTACCACCTACTGTGCACGAGGAACCCAGAAGTGAATCAGACCCTGTCTGCACTATTTGATTGCTAATAATAATAATAATAGCCACCCCATTACCATCTTTTATTGTAGTGCCAGCTTTGTGTCTGACATAAACGTAAACATACACACATGCATCTTGTTTAATCCTGACTACAACCTTAAAGACATGCATCACTTTCCCCTTTTTTTTTTTTTGAGGAAGATTAGCCCTGAGCTAACATCTGCTGCCAATCTTCCTCTTTTTGCTGAGGAAGACTGGCCCTGAGCTAACATTTGTGCCAGTCTTCCTCCGCTTTACACGTGGGACGCCTACCACAGCATGGCTTTTGCCAAGCGGTGCCATGTCTGCACCCGGGATCCAAACTGGCAGACCCCAGGCCGCCGAGAAGCGGAATGTGCGCACTTAACAGCTGCGCCACAGGGCCGGTCCCACTTTCCCATTTTATAGACAGAGAAACTGAGGCTTGGATATGCTCTGGGACTTGCCCAAGATCACCAAAGAGTAAAAAGGGCCTGATTTAGACTAAAAACACCCTATGTTTTGAGTTTCTATGAGGAAGCCAATTGCAGATCATGCTAGAGGGATGCCTACTGTTTCTTAATCAGGCAGGTTTTCTCAGTGTGCTGTAAAAAGGTTTGTGGCCAATGCACCCACACACACTTTAGGCTGAGGTTCCTGGGCGGCTTCCTGTCTGGATATTTGTGTGTGCATGTGAGTGCTTACCTGGAACAGCCAGGTCCCCTTTCTCCCTTCTCAATGCAGCACAGCATGAGAGCTCATGGGCTGAGCCTGGGCTCCCATAAAGGGTCACCATCCAGACAGAGCTCTGGAGCACGCAGAGTGAGGGCTGAGCTTGTGTCAACAGGCTGTGGGGTCCTCTGTCCTTTGCCCACACCTTCCGGCCCTCCTCCCTGGTGAGATGTCCCCTCCAGCAGCTGGCCCAGAGCAGCTGGCCATTCGTGAGAAATTGACCCCATCCCACTCTGGTCTGGGGCTGCTGTGGTGTGAGAAGTGCCCCCTTCAAATTCTCTTTATCTGGAAGTGGACGCCTGGGACACCACGGTCACTCCCCTCAAGGGAACAAACAACCATTCTTGGTAAGTGGAAATATTTTTTAAGCCAAGAAGCTGCTGCTCTAAATTTGCTAAAACTGGGTCAATATTTGGCTTCAATCCCCAGGACAAACATCAGTATGGAGAAAACTTTTACAGTTGCCGGTGCTCCATAGACCAATGAATGCAACCAATTATATATTACACAGATGGGCAGTGAATTGGATGTTTGAAATGTTATCTTTCACTTGTTTAGAAGCCAAAGATACATTTTTAGAAAGTATTATCAAAAAGAGAAAAGTGGCACAATGCAAATATGAGATGGAAGAGACAATGAAGATGGTTGATGATAAATGTTTCATAACAAGGCTATATTTTTGTTTTGTTTTGTTTAACAAGTTTTTGCCAAGTGTCAATGTCCTATGAGTGCTCCCCCTAAATGGGGGGACTTCTCTCTGAGGAGGGAGGGTTTGTGAGTCTCCTTGGCCTTTCCTCCACCCAGGATTCCCGGGTATCTCTCATGTGGGGACTGAAGTTCCTCCGCGAGGATGCTGTGGGGCCATTCTTCTCTCACCTGGATGACGCATACAGCCAGGGCCAGCTTCATGGGTCAAGCCAGGCATCTTCCCTTCCCAGAGGCCTGCAGTCCCAAGCCATGTTCCAACCTCCAAGTCAGAATACGCTAGGCACCAGATGGGAGCAGGAGAGAGGTTTGCCCTGTTCAAGTGGGCCTGCTGAACTTGCCATATTGCTGCCTGTCCAGGGAAGGATGGCCAGTGGTCGTGGGGTAGGCAGGAGGCCAGAGCAGCCCATGTGGCCTTGCACTCAGAAGGGCGCTGAGCTGGGTTTAATACACTGGGATCAATTGGCATCTTGAAGTTCTTCGTAATTTTCTCTCTGACTGTGAAGCCCAATGGGGTAACAGAGCCTGTGCCAGGGGCTTGGGACCTCCTGCCGCCTCCCTGGAAAGAGTTCTCTGCTGCCAGCTCCCTCAAGTTCTAGGGCCCCGGCCCTGCCTGCCTCTTCCTCCTGCCTACCCCACGACCACTGGCCATCCTTCCCTGGACAGGCAGCAATATGGCAAGTTCAGCAGGCCCGCTTGAACAGGGCAAACCTCTCTCCTGCTCCCATCTGGTGCCTAGCGTATTCTGACTTGGAGGTTGGAACATGGCTTGGGACTGCAGGCCTCTGGGAAGGGAAGATGCCTGGCTTGACTTCTTGGGGCATCTGTCTGGTGCTGGGAGGAGGGGCTACCTTGTAGTCAGTGGGACCACAGGTGTGTGTCAAGTCTTGGGGCTTGCCCACCCCCACCCCCAACCAGTGAGGGTCTGCACTTGCCCTGTGAGCATCCTTGAGCTGAAAGGAGCGCAACATTAAATAAATAAATAAATAAATAAAAATTGTGATGGGTTGAGAAAGAAATTGCAGAAATAAAGACAAAGCTTTCCCCCTGCTTTTTGAACAAGGAACTAGGCAATTTCATTTTGCACTGGGCCTGGCAGATTGTGTGGCCAATCCCACACACAGTCTGTGCTGGAGCCAGTCCTCACCGGCTCCCAGCTCCACGTGCAGTGATGTCGCGTCAAAAGCTTGAAAGGGCCATGGTGATAATATTAACAACACAGAAATCAGGCAAATGCTGCAAAACAGAACCTTTTTTTACAGACCTGGTTGTTAAACGTTTACCAGCACACCATTGCACAGAGCGCTCAATAAATGTTGGAAACATTTTACTCTTGTTATTTTTATTGGCTAAACGGGGCAGGCCCAAACTTTTGGGTGGACACCATGGAACGCTAGGGAATAAAACAGTTTATTAAGTGCCAGGCACTGACCCAAACCATTTCACCACCATTTCAGGGATGAGGAAACAACTCAGAGAGGTAATAGTCTCACCCAAGACCACACAGCAGGACAGAAGCTGAGCTGACATTTTGACCCAAAGTCCTAGCTCTTAGGAGAGGCTCTTTAGAGCCACATGTCCCCATCCCTGCACACTGCCTAGCACTGAGTCCTAAACTTTGGGAATGAACTGGGACAAGCGGGCTCAGGAGGAATAGGCAGGAGAGGAGTTGCAGGAAGGACCCAGAAGTCCTGACCCTGCACTTTTGTCCTCTTGCAGGATCTTCACAGCCTGGGGCAGAAGCCTGGATGAATGCGCAGCAGGACAGAATGTTCCAGCAGCCACCGACTAGATCAAAGGCACAAATATTTGTTAAGCCCGGGGGCCTCCCAGACATGCTGGCAGGGTTAGGGGGAGCTGGTGTATGGAGCCTCTCTTTCTTGGGCAGGGAATCCAGGCGAGGGAGAAGCCCCTCAAAGAGGTCCTCCCTGACCCTGTTCTCTTTGTCACTTCTGTATACGAACCCCTCACACCCTCAAGTATGAAAAGCCCCGTCACAAAGCACCTTCTCAGCCACGAGCAGAAAAGGGAGCTGACACCCATTTTACAGATAAGGAATCTGAGGCCCACAGAGGGAAGAGAACATGCCCAAGCGCTGGGAAATGGGGGAGCCTGAAGTGGTGAAGGGCCGGAAAGCTTGCCCCCAACACTGACAGTCTCCCATCCTGCGTGTGGTCTTCGGCTCCCTACTCAAGAACTTCGCTTGACTCTCGCTGACCTGGACTAGTCGCTAGTCCCTGACTGACCCCCAGACCCTCTTCTCTGTTCAGGCTTTCTGTATCCTTGCTTCTTGCAGCTCCCCGGGCTGTTCTTTCCCCAGGGGACCCTCCCCTCTCTCCTTGTCTCCCAGCTCAGGGAGCCCTCTCGTCCCCCACACTCTCCAAATCTTGACCCTCCCGCCTTTCCCAGCTCAGACGTGGCCCTCCCGACTGCTCTTGCTCACAGAGTTCTTGCTGTCTCAGGAGGGGAAGCATGGGGAACTGGGAAGCAGGGGTCTGGGTCCTAGTGGCAGCTCTGTCCCCAACTCACAGGATGACCTGGGGCTACCCTGTTCTCTCTGAGCCTCAGATCCCTCATCTGGACTCAGCCCACCTTTCTCACCAGGGAATTGAGAGTCTGGATGGGAAGCCCTGGCCGTGGGGTTCTTGTTGGCATCAGCATTGCCCCCACCTTGGGCTCCATCCAGACCCTTGCCACCCAGTCACACACTGTCTTACTTCTGCCTCCCCCCTGGGGGTGTGAGGCCTGTGTCTGACCTGAGAGCTCAGCTGGCATGGGCGCTGTGAGCATGGGCACTCCTCCCCGCCACAGGCCCCAGGGAGCCAGGCAGTATGGGGCTGGGAGGGGCTGCAGTAAGAGAGTTCGGAAGCCACCTTGAGTCCCAGCCCTGGGCAGTTCTGCCCTTCAACCTCCAAGTGTTAACAACTTTTCCCAGTCAAGAGCAAACTCTCCATGCCAGCAAAATTGAAAAAGGCCCCTGGTGGCCATGGCATAGTGGTTGGGTTTAGTGGCTCCACTTCGCCATCCTCGTTTGTGGGTTTGGATCCCAGGCACCATCTACACCACTTGTCAGCCATGCCATGGTGGTCACCCACATACAAAGTGGGGGGAGACTGGCACAGTTGTTGGCTCAGGGCCAATCTTCCTCAGGAAAAAACAAAAAGGGCCTCTGGGAAACGCTGGAGTTTTTTCCCCTGAGGCAGACTTCGGGAGGGCCCAAAGAAGTGCCCCAGCAATGCCTAGAATCAGAGACTGTAGACACCTGCTCCCCATTGTACAGATGAGGAAACTGAGACCTAGAGAGATGCAGGGACTTGCCACCACCGCAGTGGAGACAGGAGTGCGACTACGTTCAGACAGGAGGGCTTGTCTTGAAGCTGAGCGGGCCTACCAAGCTCCAGGTTTTACTGAGTTTGAACATTACTTTGAGTTGCTCTGGGGGCTCAGGCCCTTTCACAGTCACCCCTTGGCACCGCCACTAGTTGGGGTCTTAGAACGTCCAAGGCTGAAGCACGACCAACCACCCCCGCCCGCGCCGAGCGACACGCCGCCACCTCGCAGCTCTATTCCGAGGCTCTCGGCCCCCGGGGGCCGGCGGAGGAGGGGCGGGGCTCCTAGGGGCGGGGCGGGGCTCCCGGGGCGGGGGCGGGGCGGGGTGCGGGGGCGGGGCTCCCGGGGTGGGGGCGGGGCGGGGCGCGCCGGGCGGGACTCCACCCCCGCAAACTCCCCGCTCCGGTAAACAAGCGGCGGCTGCGCCCGGAGGCTTCTCCTGCAAGCCTGGCCCCGAGTTACATCACGGGTCCCGGGAGCCTCCCGCCCCGGCGGCCCGGTCCCGGCGGCCCTCGCCCGGCCGCCCGCCGCCTCTGTCCGAGGAGCAGAGGGTTGGCGAGGCGCCTCCCTCCCCGGGCCGTCAGGGCAGGAAGGCCTCCAGGTTTTTTCCGGAGGCCCCTGGGGACTTGGTTGAAACCGGATTCAGCTCCAGGGTGGGGGATCTGCCGCTGCCGCGCAGAAACTGCGCCTCAGTTTCGCCACTTGTGAAACCAGGGGGCTGTGTTAGGATTCTGTGCCTCCAGCTGGGGAAAGGAGAGACGCACCCTGAGCCCGGGGCGAGGGGCTGCCCCTGTTGGGGTGTGGCTCAGAGCTGGGCTTTCTACTTTAGCGGTGTAGTGGGGCTCGCAGAGCCGCGAGTTTCAGAACGAAGACACTCCCCTCCAAGGGGGCCTTGGAGACCACTCTGCCGCGCAGAGGAAGGATGACTTTGCAGTATGCTGGCATCCCCCTCTCTCGACTTGCTGCGGGACCCCGACCTTCTGGGTCAAATGAAAATCATAGTTCCTCTCTGCCACCCTCACGGCCGGTTTGTGCCAGCTTTGCAAAAGGTATTGGGTTGCACAACCAGGAGGGAGATTTCCGCTCAACTTCCACATCTTCCACCTCAGAGCCTGATGGTTGGAACAGGCTGCCTAAGGAGGCAGTGGGCACCTGGGCTTGGGAGACGCTCAAGCGGAGTCTGGTCAGGGAGGCCGCAGAAGGGAGGCATGCTGGGATCTCTAGGAGCTGCTCAGTCCAGGACTCCACGATTCGGTGATTCTGCACCTGCGCTGTCCAGGGAGGTAACCACTAGCCACATGTGGCTGTTGAGCACTTGAAAGGTGTTGTGGGGACCCACTGGAAACCCCAGAGTTGGCATGAAGATTATTTTAAGCTAAAGACATTTGAGATTCAACGATGCAGAAAAAAGTCTCCTCAGCTCCCTTTATCTGACTAAAAGCAGCAACTGCTGGGA
This sequence comes from Equus quagga, assembly GCF_021613505.1. NCBI lineage: Eukaryota > Metazoa > Chordata > Mammalia > Perissodactyla > Equidae > Equus > Equus quagga. Next base: position 1,940,158 of record NW_025796915.1, on the reverse strand, counting down.
AATGAGGCTGCCATAAATCCGCTCTCCATAGGAGTTTTATGGCCCTGAAGAGGACTAGAGGGCATTCATACTGTATAGACAAATATTATCACAAACCTTCTTATCTTCTCTGTTCGCCTAAAAACCCATTTGTCTTTCCTGAAGAAATCTATTTGTTTTTCCCACAGAAGCTGTTTCTCCCTCCTCCCTTTGTAAGCCTTTAGCTTTAATCATTTAACGAGCCAGCTACTTCGTTTGTTGGCTTATATATGCATTCAAAATACACTTTTTCCCTCCTGTTAATCTGTCTTTTGTTGATTTAGTTTGCAGGCCCCAGGAACTGAACATACTGGGGTAGAGGAAAAGTTGTTTTTCTCCCATACAGTGTCTAGTCCACATTGATATGTGCAAGAAGTGTAAAATACGCACAGAATTTCAAAGAAATAAAAGGATGTAAAATATATCATTAACAATTTCATATATTGATTATGTGTGATATATTTTGGATAAAATGGGTTGAATAAAATACATTAATAAAATTAATTTCACCTGTTTCTTTTTATTTTTTTCATGTCTACTAGAAAATTGTAAAAAGCATAGCTGGTATTACTTTTCTATTGGATAGAACTACTAAATGCCAAGTGACCTTGACCTTGTATCTTTGGGTTTGCTTTTACCAGGCAACATTAACGTGGCTTTATTAGCTGAATGCTCTGTGTCAGGTCCTGAGTGGCTTGGGCAGTGGGGGTGGAGAAAGCAGAGGCACTGTGCCAGCGCTCGGGAAGCTGCCAAGCCCCTCTTGGCTCCCAGCTCAGCCTGGCTGGGTCTTCCTGCAGTCCTGCCTCCCCTCCTCCACGGGACACTCTGGCCAGCAGAAGTCTGGGCAGAGGGTTCTGGGGCCTGCCAGGGCTCTGGGAACTCAGGGAATGAGCTCCAGGCAGGCCAAGGGTTGGGAAGACAGTGTGGCCAGTGGCCAGGAACCATGACTGGCCCTTGAGAGCTGCTCCCATGGCTGAGACCACAGGTGAGCCCTTCAGCTGCCCAGTCCCAGGCCTCCCTGCACAGCTCCACCTGACCATCTCTAAGTGGCATCAGAGCCCTCCACCAGCCCTGCCAGCACCACCTGGCTGGGATGGAACAGGCTGCCCGGCTCTCTCCTCCTCTCTGCCACCTCCTATTCCCCAGGCTCTGCTAGATTAAAAGATGCAGGCTGGAGTCTGGGAAAGATATCCCAGACTCACTCAAAAGGAAAAAAACAAAAAATAACTTCTGCAGCTGATATTTTTGATTAACAGCCCACACCTGGCAATTTGGAGGGACGGTCCTGGTTGGTATGACCCAGGTTTAACCCATCAGCTGATACGAATGTGACAGCTTTACAGCCCCGTAAAGCTAACCAGAACTGCATGTAGTTAAACAACCTTATCTAACATTCCTTCTTCTTCTCCTGTATAAACTTACTCATAATAATAATAGCTAACACTCTTATTATGCTTATTGTATGCCAGGCAAGGTGCTAGTGGCGTCCATAGATTAATTCACTTAACTTGAATTCAAGTAGATTTCAGGCACAACAACAGCAACCCTGCAGGGTAAGTCCTATTATTATCCATTGTTCATGGGGAGCGGGGAACAGAGGCACAGAGAGGTTAAGTAAACTTGCTCAGAGTCACACAGCTAGAAAGGGGCAAGACGGGATTGAAACCAGGCAGCCTGGCTCTCGTGTTTGTGCTCCATGTCACTTCATTACACAGCTTCTACCAGGATGCTGGAGGAATCTATTGTGTTTTGTTTTCCTTGACTGGTTCCTTTGTTGACCAGTTTGTGATAAACCTGTGACACATGCTCTCATCTAAAACGTGTTGGAGATTGGCTTCAATGGATTAAAAATGATGAGGTGGGAAAGTGACCAAACTCATGGGGAAGAAGAGGAAAATCCCAGAAAAATAAATCTATCATTCTTTGTCCATTTCTCTACGTGGGTGGGCAGGGGAGCACTGTCTAAGAATGGGTCAGCTTGTTCAGAGATAAACTGCAGCTGAAGGCTGCTGTGGTCTGGCCTGATGGCTGTCCCTGGCTTAGCAAGCCGCCTGGGCGGGCTCAGAAATGTGGACATATCTGGTTTGCAGGCGTGGGGGTGGAGGGCTAAATTGCACCGGATGGGAATGGAAGAATAAGCATTTCAGACAGGGGAGGGGAGTGGGGAGGAACCGAAGAAGAAGATGTCAGCAAGCTGTGACCTGAGTGGAGTGTGGCAGGACAGGAAACAGCTGATGGGTTTTTTCTTTTTTCTTTTTTTGAGGAAGATTAGCCCTGAGCTAACATCTGCTGCCAATCCTCCTCTTTTTGCTGAGGAAGACTGGCCCTGAGCTAACATCTGTGCCCATCTTCCTCTACTTTATATGTGGGATGCCTACCACGGCATGGCTTGCCAAGCGGTGCCATGTCCGCACCCAGGATCCGAACCGGGGAACCCCAGGCCGCCGAAGTGGAACGTGTGCACTTAACTGCTGCGCCACCGGGCTGGCCCCTGCTGATGGGTTTTTAAACAAGATGGCCTCCATTTAATTGTCTGCCTTGCTTGTGCTGAGCTGGGATGTTGTTCCTCTCCATCGTTCTGAAATGGAGAAACGCTCTTTGTGCAGTCAGTGTTGAGGAGCTGAGGGGTCTGCGGGGTGGGGGCGTGAAGGGGATGGGGTATGTCCAGCTTGGGGAGGAGTGGGCCTGGAGGCCATGGGCACAGGGCAAGCTGCTGGTTGAGAAGTCGTCCTGAAGAAACAAAAGCCATCCTCAGAGTTGCTGGGGGGCGGGGGGGTGGAGGGGTCACTGGGTTCCTGCCAGGTGCAGGTTGGGCAATGCACAAGGGTGTCCAGCCAAAATGGCACCTAGCCCCTGAGATGCTCCACTTCCAAGTCAGGTGCCCTGGTACAGGACTCTGTCTGCCCAGAGTGTGCCTTTTCCCAGTCCATGTGGGCTGGCAGCAGCCCTGTGTGGAGCCTCTGCTGAAAGCTGAAGACTTAAGGCCTCTCAGGCCGCAGTGCTTGGGTCGCACACCCAGTACGGGCCCTGGGCTGTTGCTCTAGGCCCTCCTGGGTCAGAGAAGGCCCATCAGGCCTCTCCAGGCCTCGTCCTGACTCCTGACCCAGCCTCCCGCCTCTTTCTGGGCCTGGACCAGCCTCCTCTGGGCAGCCTGCCTCAGCGAGTGCATCCAGTGCGTGGGACCTCAAAGACACAGAGCCGGGGCCCACGATGGGAGTCCCGAGTGATACACTATGAGCAAGAGAGCATCTGGGTTGGCTAATTAGGGTTTTGGGGGGTTTTTAAAAGAAGTTTGAGCAGACTCAAGGGTTTGTTCATTTATTAATCTGTTCATTCCTCTTTTTAGTGACCTGGACACCAGATACATTGGTTTTCTAATTTAGTCTCACAACATCCCTTTAGATATTTTTATTCCTAAATTATAGATAAGGAAACTGAGGGAAGGGGTAGCCGGGACTCAGCCCTGTCTGGGTCGTTCTGGTCTTCCAGCTTGGTGAAGGTGGGCGTTGGCAGCCTGGGCTTTGACCTGGAAGTGAAGGAGTGGATGAGGAGGCTGGGCGCACCTGTGGGCATGGACCCACATAGGAGCCACAGCTGGCAGAAGAGGGGATTATGAATGAGAAGGCTGGTGGGGCTCGAACAAAGGTGGGAAATAGGGAGGGAGGGGACAGGGTGCCCTCAAAGCCTTGCAGGAGCAGGCAGAGGCTGGAAGGGGTAGGAGGGTGGTGGGTGCCCAGTGGGAATCGCCTGCAGAGGTCCCCCCCCCCCCCCCGCAGAAAGTGATGGGACTACCTTGAGGATGGGGTGGGTCATCCCACGCCTCCTCCTCCTCCTCTGGGCTGGGGAGGAGGGAGGGAGTCCAGCTGGATGAGCTGGGAATTTGCCCATCCCTAGGGGCTGTCCAGGGCAGTTGTCCAGAGGGGAGGGCCAGCCTGTCCCTGGCAGGTCGGAGTGAGGGAGCACTGGGCGTTTCATTCAGGATCCCCTTCCTCCCTTCCACGATAGGAAAATAAGAAAGGTGAAATAGCCCATGGTAGAGACAAAAATGGGCCACCCACGTCCAGTCGCTTCCCTCAGGTCACAGAGTTAGGCTGGGGTGCGGCCGGGAGGCAAACTGACCTTTACTAGTCTGGTGGAGGAACTTGTAAACCCCAGAGCAGTGGGTTTGAGGGAAAGGGCTGGGGACAGGGCGGGGAGAGCAAACATGGAGGGAGGGCAGTGGGTGATAGAACACCCCCACCCCAACACCCACCCTCCTAGCACCTCCTTATTCTGGGCCAAGTGGGCACACACAGAGGTCAGTGCAGACCCAAACATAACAGGCCTGGCAGAGTGCAGGACGCTGAGAAAAATGAACAAGTGAGTGAGCAAATGAATGACTGGGAGAAAGAATGGATGAAAAGCCATGTTTGGAGGTCCGCATCTGTCAGCGCACGGGTGTGTTCCTGCGTGAGTGCAACAGCGTTCTCCTCCTGGGTCCTCCAAGCTCCTGTGAGTCCTGCCTGGCTGGGAGGGCTCCCCTCAGGGCGTGGTGGCAGGAGCACAGGGCTGGGAGTGAGGACCCCCTGGGCTTGCTTGACTCCTGGATTGGCTGCTGCTTTGCGGTGAGACCTTGAGCAGGCCACTTCACCTGGGTTCCTCCTCTGCACGACAGGCCTAGTAACCTGCGGCTCAGGAGATTGTTGTCCACTACAGCCCACTAAACTTCACGGGCTGGAAGGCTCTGAAGAGTTACAAGAAGAGTCAACAGCTCTGGACAGAGTCCACAGGCGGGCGTGGGGGCAGGAAATGGGGAGGGGTGGAGGAGGGCGGGCAGTGAGCACCCTGGGCAGGCCTGTTCTGGGGGTGGGGGTGCTCTTGGTTGTCCCCCACATGCACATGCACCCCCAGCCACACAGCCCAGCTGGGGTCCTCCCCACCCCTGGGGTTCACGTCTCCCAGGAAGCATTGAGCACTGCTGGACCCCAGCTCAGGCTGGGTTCCTCATAGTCACAACCTCGCTTAGTCTGCCCAATTGTCCCATGAGATGGGTAACAATTATCCTAATTTTATACCTGTGTGAACCGTGCTTCAGGGAGGTGAAGTGACTTGCCTAAGGCAACACAGCTAAGCAGTAACAGAAGCAGACTTTGAGCTGAGAATGGGGCACTGACCCTCCCCAGCCCCTCCAGCACAGAGTGTGGGCCCCCTGGCCCTAGGAGCATATTCTTGAGCTCAAGCAGGGCCCTCTGTGAGGCCTGTCTCGACTTGTCACAGGATGGGGAGCCCGGCATCCTGGTGGAAGCATATCAGGTCACAGTGACAGTCCTGGCTCCTCAGGGACTGGCTCCCAGCCACAGCCCTGCAGGGGGGGCGGGTAGCACTCCACCCCACTGACCCTGGTGCATGGGATCAGCCAATCAGGGATCCCCCTCAAAGTCCAAAGGGGTGCTGGGGACCAGAGGGTTTGCAGGAGTGGATGAGAGATGGCCACGGGCCTGTGCAGGCCCTGAGAAATAACGAGGGCTATTCAGGGAGAGCAGACTCAGGCTGCGGGTGGGTCGGCCCGAGGGAGCTGGGAGGCCTTCACGTCCAGGCCCAGATCTACCTCTCGGGTTTGCCAGCATTCCCTACCACTTCCCCCAGCCCCACAGCCCAGCTGAGCAGTGGGCACAGTCTCCCCAGTTGCCCCAAAATGCCTTCACAGGCCTTTTGTCCTCAATGGCTCCATGCTGCCCCTTCTGGGAACAAACAAGGACCATTGTCACAGGTGGGGCTCAGACTGACCACAGCCTGACACTCCTGCCCTCCACTGGGCTGTGGTTAGCATGTCAGCAACATAGCACCTGCCGTGGACTTCGGGAAGGTGCTACTCAGAAGATCACCGTGGGCAAGGAGGACCACGCCAGGGGCAGCAATGGCCCCTCTGCTTGCCTGCTGGAGATGGCAAGCCATGGAGTTTCCAAGTCCCTTCCCCTTAATTGAACAGACCCATCTCAAGGCCTTCTGTCCCTATTAGGATTGTCCTGGCATGTGCCCTGGTTGTTGCCTCATTATTGGGATAGGAATGAGGAGGGAACCAGGACTGGGAGCTGGGATTGGGATGAGCTGGGGTTGGGATGAAGATGGGCCCGGCTGGGCCGGGGGCAGAAGGGCTGGGAGCTGGAGGCTTGAAAGCAGGGGACTTTACTGGAAGGACTTGCCTGTCCCCATCCCTCCAGCACTGAGCCTCGAAGGGAGGAGAGAATGGGGGAGGGGGAGGTTGGCTTTCTGGCCTTCCCACTGTGACTCATAGAACTTCTTTCCCCAGAAGGAAAGCAGACTTCAGCCCCGTGCTTTTGAGTCCTGAGGGCTCTGCAGGAAGCAGGAGGAACACAGGTTCACTATGTGCTTACTGCCTCCCAGGCCCCATCAGGTGCATGAGAACTTAGGCACTTGACCCACACCACGAACCTGGGGCAGGATCATCATCCCAAAACCAAGGACCCTGTGAAGGGCTTTGCCCCAGGTCCCACAGCCCTGAGTGGCAAGTTGAGATTCAGGTCTAGGTTAGGCAGCTGGTGCCTTTTTTTCAGCAGAGCATCTCTAAGAAGGCACCCTTCCTCCAAGGAACACACGAACAGGAGGTTTCAGCGCCAGGACAGCGAGGCAGCAGTTTCCAAGCAGTGGGACTTTTCTGGACTGAACTGGAGATTCATGGGGGTAGGGGGAAGGCAAGCCCTGCCCCAGCCAAGCCTCCTCCCCAGCTGCAGGGTATTTGCTGCTTCTGCTGCTGGGGCTGGAGTCTCATGACTGACCACAGCCCCACGTCAGCCCCAGGTGGCCTCAGTCTGCAGGCCTCGGCTTGGGTGAGACTGGCTTCCTGTCTGTCTGGGTCCCTTGCACTGCTGTTTATGCTGCTTACCCAGGCCTGACATGCTCTCCCTCCCCCAAGTCTGAGCAGTACCTTGGTGGGACCCCCAACCCCTCATGCAGACCCCTCTCCCTGGGCCAAGGCTGGGGAGGGAGACAAGAGGGGCTTCCCTTGATGCTCACCTCCTGCCCCAGGGCCGGGGTACCACTGCCACCTGCCTCCCACCCCCATAGTGCTACTGCTCACCCCTACAGCCCGCCTCTTGTAATCCTCTCTGGAACTTGGGGGCTGTTACTTTTATTGTCCCTAGGTTAAAGATGGGGAAACTGAGCTCAGTCCAAGGACATCTCGGCCTGTCCCCAACCCCAGAACCCTCCACTGTTCTATGCTCCCAGCACTCTCCAATAGCAACTCACGTCTCACCCCCTCTTTTGTGTCCTGCAGGAGGCCTTCTCTCACCCCACCAGCCACAGGCCACCCCCACACCGCCCCACCTTCAGCTCCCTGATCTGACCCCAACTAGCTTTGCTTCCTCCCCTAGGAGACCTTGGGGGCTTGGCTGGCCTCCTGCCCTCTCCCTGATCTCTCAGCCAGCCAGGGGGCCCCGAAGGAGTGGAGGTGGTAAGGAGGTGTAAGGGTGCTGAGAGCAGGTCCCAGGCATTGCTGGGAGAAGCCATGCCTGGTGGGGCTCCTCTGCCTTCCAGCCCCTACTCCCATCCCTGAGACAGCCTCAGTTGTCTCCACTGCCCTGTGCTGGGAAGCCCGTATCAGGGGATGCTGGGAGGGTACCTGTGGGTGCAGGGAGACTGACAGGGGCCTCACAGCCTGGCCCCTTGGCCTGCCTGCACTTGTCCCAGCCCTGGGCCCTGAGGTCACGGAGACCTCCTGAAATCTGTGCCCAGGGGAGCTGTTCAAGGGCAGACAGGCCTGATGAGGTGCTAATTTCAGAGCTAATTGGAGCCAGTGAGCTACAGATGGCCTAGTCAACAGGAGGTGGGGACTGCATGAAGGGGGCTGCCAGTAGAAGGTAAGGAGAGAGGCCAAGGCCCAGGGCCAGAGCTGGCTGTTTGTTCAGGAATTGTTGATTTACTAGCTGACCAGCTGCCGTGAAATGCGTCCTAGTCTCTTCCACACCTCGGCCCTAGCCCTGGCTTTCTCTTCACCAAAGGACTTGTGTTCTGATGCCACACTTGTTGGAATTGTCCACTGAGCACTTGGGGGCAGACTGATCTGCCCTGGGGACTACTGGAGGAGGAGGGGGGCCACAGCCCTGTCCTGGGGCCCCTCCCCCGCTGCCACCCAGGCAGACGTGGGGCTGGCTGCCTTTGGAGGAGCCTGTGAGAACAGAGGTGATGTCACTGAGCTGGGTTATTTTGGAGGGTTCTGGGGCCCACCCCATGCCAGCCCTGGCTCTTTTTGGACCTTGGCCTGGGCCCTGTCCCTCTGGGAATACCTACTGTGCAGCCTCTCGTAGGGCCTGGAGAGCCCAGGGAGATAGACTCATATGCTGTGACAGTGGAGGCCTCCCAGATGGGGGATGCCATTGCTCCGTGGATGGAGGGCAGGGGAGCTAGCCAGGCCACTTTGCTGTAACCAGAAAGGAAATGGGTAGAACGCTCTTCCCTGCCCCAGATTCCCCTCTTCACAGCCCACCTTTCTGGCTCAGTAATTCTTCAGCACCCTGGAGCTGGGGGGATCTTGGTCACTAGGGCCAGACTCCAGGCCTCGGCAGGGCAGTGTGTGGCTGTCATCCACACGGGCCAAAGCTGGCTGCCTGGGTGTCTCGGCCCACCCAGCTCTAGCCCTATTGACTCCCGTGGCTCCTGACCACACTCTGCACTCTCTCTGGTGTCCAGGCCTTTATTTAGGTTGTTGCCCCTGCCAAGCATGCCCTCTCTGCTCCTTTCTGCCTAGTTAGGCCTCAACACTCTGCAGGCTCGGGTTCATCTGCATCCCAGACTGCTCTGTGACCTTCTGCTTGACCTCTGGTAGTGCTGCAGCCCCTGCTCCTCCACCCCCACCCCCACCCCACCCCACCCCCACCACGGGGCTAAGGACCCGGAATGGTTGGTTACCAGAAGGGAAAGCGGGAGGCTAACCTTCCCACAGACACACACTGAATGCTGTCTCACCCTCTCCCTCCCAGGGTGCTCTCAGAACTCAATGAGATGGTGGGTATGAAAGGCCTCTGGTAGTAATACTGGTTTAACAACAATAATAATTTCTCCAATTTTATGAGTCCCTACTTCTGAGCCAGGCATTGTGTTAGGTACTTTCTGCACATATCTTCTCACAGCAACCCTCCAGGGCTGGAGTTTTTATTATCTCCACTTTTCAAAAGGAACAGAGGCTCAGAGAGGCCAAGCAACTCATCCAAAGTTACACAGCAACTAAGTGACAGACTGAGGACTCTCAAGTCACTACCCTCACAATGCAGGGGAGGTGGGGTGTTATTTTTTGCCAACCTGTTTCCTTCCCCCTTGCCCCTTCCCCCCGGCCTGTTATCCTCTGCCTGGTAAGTTTGCATCATTACTAGAGCCCAGGGTCCAATTAGGGGACCACCCCAAGGGAGCTGACTGAGGCAATCCCTGCCCCAAGGGGGCCTCCCTGAGCCAAAGTTTTAATTAGCCATCACTGCTCTTCCTGAAACTCTGACCTGCAGGCAGTTACACCAGCCCAGCCCGGCTTTGTGGCAAGAGGCAGGACTGGCGTCCAACTCGGCAGCACAGCCAAAGCCACTCCTGCATTGGAGAGAGATGTGGCTGGGTCCCTGTCCCACCACGGGTCCCAGGGTCCACCTCAGCATTACCTCATTTAATCCATTAAATGGATTAATAAAATACACAGATTAAGTGACTTAATCCATTAAATGGATTAAAGAACTGAAACATGTTAGTTAACATTTGTAAAGCTTTAAAAGAGTGCCTAGTACATAAAAGGCTATATGGGTGTTAAATTAAAAATACAAGTCAGGGGCTGGCCCCGTGGCCGAGTGGTTAAGTTCGTGCGCTCCGCTGCAGGCGGCCCAGTGTTTCGTTAGTTCGAATCCTGGGCGCAGACATGGCACTGCTCATCAGACCACGCTGAGGCAGCGTCCCACATGCCACAACTAGAAGAACCCACAACAAAGAATACACAACGGTGTACCGCGGGGCTTTGGGGAGAAAAAGTAAAAAATAAAAATCTTTAAAAATACAAGTCAGCAGGGATGGCAGGGAGCAAGGGGCAGGTGGGGGCACGAGGCTATTCTTAGCCATGAAGATGGCATGTTCCTGGGTCACCTGGCAATGCTGGGTGGCCTGTGTGTGGGCTGTCAGCATCTGTAAGGTTTGCAGTCCTGCCCATCTGCAATGCGGGAAGCTTGGGGCTGAGCACACAGCTGGGCTTGGAAGAAGCGGGTGAACAGGTGTGCAGGGGAGGCTGCGTGCCAGGCGCTGCCCTGAGCGTTGTATGTACTGCGCTCTGCCTGTGAGACGGGGGTCATTGTCCCATTCTACCCGCGTGTCCAGGGTCAACAACTATTGACAGCCGTGCAGGGTTTAGACCCAGGGCCCAAGCCTTGCACAGTGGAAACCTGACGCCTTGTGTCCCCCACCTCAGGCCATGGGGTGGTGGTCAGTAAGGCCAAAGAGCCACACCCCCAGTCCCTAAAGAGGGAAAAGTGCCCCTCTCTCCTCCCGTTCAGCCCCCCCTCAACCTCCCAGAAACCTGTGGGCTCGGAACAGGTGTTTGTGTGGAGGATCCTGGGAACCCCTTTACTGGGGCAGGGCTGTGAGTGTGAGCTGAGATGACAATGAGTTTCGGAGGCTGCAGAGTTGAGGCACCACCCCCTCCCCTCCTGGGAGCTTGAGGCCTCCTGACCATGACCCTGGCCTCAGCTGGCCTGGCTGCACACCTCCCCCATCAGCAGCAGCTGCTGTGCCAGCCCGAAACCAGAGCTGAGCTCTCGGATGCTGCTGCCTAGTAACCAGCCCTAAGTGACAGAAACCCCAGCAGGCCACTAACGAGGGGACAGCACCAACCACCTGGCCCAGACCCCACTGCCCCAGCCAGCCTTAGGAAGGCTTCCATGGACAGGCCACCTGGCCTGCCCACAATAGGAGGGGAGGGTGTTCTGGCACTGGTGGAGGGGGCCCAGGCAGGGCCAGGAGGAGCTGGGTTGGCAGCCCCTCAAGACCTTTGAACTGGGGAGCTGGAGGAAGGTGATTCCACATAGAGGCCAATGTCCGACTGAAGCAAGGTGGGCATTGGGCAGGAGTCAGGGTTGTGGGTACAGCCTGCCCAGGCCCAAACTACCATCCTGGAAACAGCCGTGCTGCTCTGCCCAGGACACAGAGGCCGGGGGAGGGGATCCCGAGGGAGAGGCCCTGGATGGGGAAAGGAAAGGAGGCAATTAGGGAGGCTGGCAGCAGTCCAGGCCGCGGGTAGCGGGAGCAGCCTCCTGCAACACTGAGGACCAAATGCATCAGCCTCTCCCCTTTGCACGGGAGCTCCCCCCTCCCTTCCCCCCGCCCCAGCCCTAGGCTGGGGCCCTCCAAGGAGGGGGCCTCAGGCAGTGTGAGGCCTGCAGGTGGAGCTCAGCCAGGTGTTTTTCTGTCCCAGGTCTGGGGGTGCGATGGGGAGGGAAAGGCAGTGTCAGAACAAGAAGGAAGCTGGTGTACAGACTGGACAGGCCTTCAGGAGACCTGGGTTCTACACAGGCCTGCCCCAGGCCCTGGGAACATGGTTGGCCCTCTCTGGGGCTCAGTTTTCCCATGTTGAAATGGGGGTTGGCAGTGGGCTGTTGCTGGTCTGAGGTTTGGTGTCCTGGGTCCTGAGAGTCTGAGACGGGGCGCACAGGGGCTTTGGGGGAGCTTTTGGCAGCAAAGGCTCCTTTCAGGCTCTCATCTCTGGGCCTGGAGATGTCTTTATGCCTTTCTCCCCTTTCAGAAGTACAGAGTCCTCCTTCACCATTAACTCTTCACACAGTAATCACCGCCCGGCTCAGCCCCATGCTGGGCACTGGAGTCCAAGCATCAGGCAGACCCAGGTCCTGCCCTGCAGGAGGTCCCTCCCCAGTCTAGTAGGAGAGCCAGGCTTGTAACCAGGCAATTTTAACATGGGAAGCTGCGGTTAGCATGAAGATGAGTACTATGAGGTCTCAGAGGAGGCGACCAAACCTATCCTGGAGCTCTGGAAGGCTTCCTGGGGGAGGGAACCTAAGCTGAGTCTTGAAGACCAACAGGAGTTAGCAAAGAAAGAGCCGGACAAGCAGGCAAGGCTGTGGGAGAGCATATTCCAAAGCATGGAGGTGTGACCCAGCAAGGAACTTTGGCTGACTCTGGGGACCGCAATGGCAAGCCAGTTAGAGATGGTCAATCAGGAGGCAGGCAGAAGCCTGAGTGGGGACCTACATCCTGAGGGCCCTGGGGAGCCATGGAAGGCTCCAAGCTGGGAGGTGTCAGGGACAGATGTGGGCGTTAGAAAGACCTCTCTGGAGATGGGGACGGAATGCTTCCCACTGCTTCCAGCACCGAGCCAGATCTCCCAGTGGCTGGGCTCCGGCACAGCCAGAATGGGGGACCCTCCCCTGACTCAAGGCCACAGACCCTATTCCTCAGGCCTCTCTCGGGCCATGGCAGCCCCATCCCCACAAGCACACATCACACTGAGTGCCATGGTCTGTTTCACGTCTGTCTCTCTCACTGCACCTGGGGCCCATTCACTGCCAGCATAAAGTGCAGGGATCTCAATATTTGGTGGAAGGAAGGATGGAAAGGACAGGCAATCCACCTTGGCTGTGAATTAATCCAAAAGCTCCCCCTGCCCCTGCAATAAAGTCCCCAAATTATTGTGTGTGGGCCTTTTTTCTAGCCAGTAGGCTGGCAGGCACAATCCTCCAGGGGGGCCCAGAGAAAGTGCATCCCCCTTTCTCGGTCTCTGGGATCCCCTTCTGAGAGACTCTGATTTCCTCTGGAGGTGGGGTGGGGCTCCTTAAGAGTCCGGGGGCTCCCCACTCCTTGTTCATTCCGGCAGAGCAGCAGGTTAATGCCTCCCTGGTCTTCCCTGCAGGAGGAAGCTTGCCAGGACACCTCACTCTGCTCAGATCCCTTGACCGACCCCACCCCCAGGTCCTATCCAACCTAGATCCCCTAAGATGCTCTGAGCCCAGGCTGACAGCCCACTGGTACAGCTCAACCCTCAGGCTCTGCGTGCTTGGGTGGCAGAGGGTTCCTGACCACCAACAGTGCTTGAGCTTCCTCTCAGAAGGGTTTGGGGCCACACAGTCCTGTAAGGGAATCCCATCTCCTCCGTTTCGTGGCTTTGAGGGCAAGCTGCCCCCACCCCCGGCACCGCCCCGGGGTACCACTGGTTGAGGGCTTACTATAAAGCAAGCTGTGAACTCGTTGGATCCGCAGGAGCCCTGTGACATGTTCTAGTCATGCCCATTTGACTGATAGGCAAACTGAGAGGTTAAGGGGCTTGCCTAAGGCCACACAGATCAGTAGGTCAAACCTCAGTTTGCTTGTTTTTCAAACTCCTGTCTCATGTGGCTGTAAGAATTAAACGAGATAATGTCTATCAAGTGACTGGCACAGGTCCACGCTCCAAGTCAGAGCTCCTTGCCTTGCCCACTCACCAACACTGAGATACCCCTCTGCTGGGTGGGAGCAGGGGAAGGATGAGGAAGTCGAGAGGGTAGAGAGTGCTGTAACAGGGGTCAGTCAGGGGCCTCCCTGGAGGAAGCAATATCTATAGCTGGGTCTGAAAGGGTTGGGGAGAGCATTGCTGCGTGCCTTGGGGACAGGTGCCACACTTCTCTGTTTCTCTGCCTGTAGGGTGGCTGTCAGCGCCACATCTCCCTCCTCTGGGATGAGGAGGAGCTCCCCAGAGGAAGGAAAGAGATTTGTAAATAGGAGGTTTGGCCTCATTAGAGGGAGTGACGTTGTTATTAGTAACCACGTAGGTAACAGCTGAGGTTCAGGGAGCTGACCTTTTACCTCACGTTCCCAGGGAGCCAGGAGGAGTAACCAGCATCTAGGGTGGGACAGAGGAGGAGCGTGTGCCTGTGGAGCTGGTGCAGACCTGGTGTGGTGGTGAGTGGGAAACCTCCTCCCAGGCTTCGCATACCACTTTTGTTAACTCCACCCAGGAAGCCCACACAGGACACACTATTCCCTTCTCTACTTTTGTTCACACTGTTCCTTCCAGCCCCAACACTATTTCTCCTCTCCAAGACCACAGCCTAATAAACACATGCAGGCTCCAAAGGCGGTCACCTTATATTGATTACTTTCCTTCATCCAGCAAAGGCTTGATGGCCACCTCTCTGCACATGACCCTCGGGGTAGAGAGAAAAAGGACAAGGTCAGGACCTCCTGGAGCTCAAAGTCAGTTGACACTCCAGAGCTCTGTACAGTTTACAAGCAATTTCCCACACTGATTTTCTCCAACACTCACCTTGATCTATGAGGTAGGTCTCAGGGTTCCCATTTTACAGATGAGGAAGTTGAGGCTCAGAAAGTTACAAAGTGGCTCCCAAGTCCCCCACCCTATGTCCTTTCTTCTGTAGTCCAAGGTGTTAAAGTGGTGCCAAAAAGGAATGGACAAGACCCCGACTGAGGGGGCTGCTCTCTTTGTGAAGTGTCCCTGAATTAAGACTAGACTCCATGGGGCCGCAGAACACTGGTCCCTAGGCTCCTCCTGGACTCGCAGACTGGAGAGAACACTGGGCCGCCTAAGCACACCACCTGGGAGTCCTCCACCCTACCAGGCTTCCTCACCCCAACTAGCAGAGCAGAGGTGGGGGAGTGGGTATTATGCTGGAGGAGGGGGATGGGAGGGCAGAGTTGGTAAGTAGCAAGAGAGAAGAACAGCCTGTGACCTGAGTCTTGGGCCATGGCCCCTAGTTGTCAGCACACAAATGAACTTCCCTGATGCTAAGGTGTGGCAGCAGGAAGATCCCCAGGCTGGGAGCCAGGAGATCTGAGTTTTTATCCCAGCCTGCCGTGTGACCTTGGGGAAGCCCCAACTCTCTGATTCTCTGCTCCCCAGATCTTTCCAGACTCCATTTCTAAGGACCCTCCAGCTCCCAACTAAGTGATACCCTCTGTCCTCCCCCCAGCTGACCTCCACTTCCTACCTGCAGTGTCCAGCACCTCCTCCTCAGCTCCTGCTGCTCCAGCTGCTTCCTGACCCTTGGAATCTGTGGCCTCAGGCCTGCTCTGCCCTCTGACTCAGGCAGCTCTGACCTTTGGGATCTGAGCAGATGGCCTGGGTGGTTTTGCCCCATGAACTTGCTCTGACCTTCCCCCCTCCTCCACTGCACACATCTGTCCCCAGTCTTTGGGCAGCTCAGGAATTGTGAGGGACCAGTTTTCTTCTGAGAAGGGAGCAGCACCGAGGGGCTTCTCATCCAAAATCAGATGGCCCAGAGAGTCAGGGCAAATGGAGACAGCTCTCCAACCCCTCTCTTGGCAACATACCATCCCTGGTTGGGAATGTTCCACCCCCCCACCTCGCAGGCTACACGTGCTCAGGCCTGTCTTTTTGAAGGAGATTTGCCAAAAAAGTTCAGAGGTAGCCAGTGAGGCCACTTAGCAAACCCCCCAGCACCCTCATTCCTGGCTCACTCCAGGGATGGGGGAATCACCCCTTCTTCAGACAGATGTGGTGCCCTAACAGTGGCTGAGATACATTCGTCTGGAATTTGCCCTCACTGGCTGCACAGAGATGAGGGGACAGACTAAAGAGCCCTTCTCCAGCCCCCTACTGGCCAAGGGAGCCAGAGCACCTACTGTGTGTCAGATACGACCTCTTCTAAGCCCTATAACACCACCACTATGATATAATTCCAGTTCTACCAAAATAAGGAGACTGAAGCTCCATGAGGTCAAGTGGCACGCACAAGGTAACAGAGTTAGAAAGTGGCAATGAATGAATGATCTAAGGGAGTGACTGAATGGAGGCGTGGATGGGCGCGCCGGGCAATGGTTCGCGGAGTGCAGTGGGTACAGACACAGTGCACAGCGCCCGGGACCCGGTCGGGGAGGGCGGGCCCAAGCCGGTCCTCGGCACCCCTGGGCCCAGGGGAGAGCAGGCTCCCAGAGCGCCGGCGAGCTCTGCCCCCGCCGCGCAGGCCGCCCCGCCCCCGCCCCGCCCCCAGCCCGCCCCGCCTGGGACCGCAGACGGCGCCCGGCGGCGGCGCGAACGGCAGCGAGGAGGGTGGCTCCGGGCTTGTTGCTCACCGCGACTTCCCGCGCAGGGCCCGGCCGGACAAGGACCCGCAGCCTGGGCGGCGCTGGAGGATGCGGCTGCGGCCCCGGGCAGCCACAGCGGGAAGCCTGGCGCCCTGCAGGTAGGCGCTCGCCCGCTCGGCGGGCGCGGAAACTTGGGCCGAGTTTGCGGGCGACGCGTGGAGAAGGGGCGGGTGGCGCTGCTCCAGGGCGCCCCTACCGGCCGGCCCGGGGATGGAGCGCGCCGGGCCTCGGTCGAGGTGGTGTGGCTCCTAACTGCCGCCGGCCCCTGGCGGGCGGGCTGCCGGGTAGGGGTCGCGACGCTGCCCTAACTTCCCTCGGACTTCGAGGCTCCCGGGGCCCGGGAGCGCTCTGGAGCTCCGCCGGGGCCCCGGCACCGGGCTGGCGAGAAGGAGCTCAGGCCGAGCCCTCGGGCCTCCCGCGGGGCCCGGCTCACGTGGACTGCCCGCGCGGAGAGGAGGGGGCGGGGGAGCTGGGCCTGGGGGGCGGCGGGCGCTGAGGCGCCGCGGGGCCCTGGACGCGCCCTGTTGGGACGGGACGGCCCTGCGGTTTCCTCGCTACGGCTTGACTCACCCTCTGGCTGCAGCCCAGGCTGGCGGGATCGCCCTGAGGCGGTGGCTGCCTGGACTCAGGGGCCGGCCGCCCCCTGCTCCGGACCTCCCGCCAGTCTTTGGGTGTCGGTCCGTGGGGCTCGGTGCGCGGGCCTACCTGCGTGCACACGTGTGCAGGGGCCCGAGCGAGGGGAGAACGCAGTTCTGGAGGGGGGTGTGTGCAGACGTGGGCCATGCACGTACTTGCAGGCACGGGTTTGCATGCGTGGCGGCGGCCTGTGTTCAGCCTGCCGGGGTGCACGTGCGCCCCAGCGCCTGCGGGCAGCGCATGGGGACACCCGGAAGCCCGCGGGGTCGGCTGCGGCGGCAGCCCCCAAGCCAGCTCGACTGAGGGCCCCAGGCACGAGAGTTATGGGCGGGGCAGGTAGAGGAAAGGGGGTAGAGGCCGACCGCGCGACCCTTCCCCCTCCACTGGAGCCTGGGCTGCCCTTGGTTTGGTTGTGGCGTCTGCAGGACCCAGAACCTCAGCTGGGGGAGGTGTGAGAACACAGGGAGGGGGCCCGGTTCAGCCAGGAGAGTCCAGACGCTGGCCACAGCTGGGCAGGATCACTCTCTTCTTCCTGGTCTTTCCCAGTGTCATCCGGAGACCCACCAGGAGGTGGACAGGGAATTGGGCCAGGGGCTGCATCTTCCCCTGCTGCTTAGGGAAGGGCTAGGACAGCGGTGGTGGGCTTTTCTCCTGTACCCTGCCCTGGGCTCTGGCCGAGGTTGGTCCTCCTAGCCCAGCCAGGGGACAACTTGGTGGCCCAGAGGGTGATGTGACCGTGTTCCCTGGGGTCCTGCCCTTCTCCAAGCCATTGCTTCCCTCCTCAGTATGTGTGTGTGTCAGGGAAAGAGGCACCTACATTTTGGCTACTGTCTTGGGTGGGGAGGGACCTCACGTGAGGGAGTGTATAATAGGCTCTGCATCTCCTACTGGCAGGTGGTAAGGTCACCCTCATACCCTTCATAGTCTTCTGCTGCTCCCTGGAGCCCCCATCTCTCCCCCAAAGAATCCTGAGGGTCCCAGGTGGCCTCACCTCTATTGGCTGGGTCCTGGGGCGTGTCTCAGGAAGTCTCTGGGGCAAAGGGCACACAATGAGCAGAGCCCAGGAGAGAAGGACTCCCGGGGCTGGAGGTGGCTATGGAGCAAGCCCCAAGGAGCATGTGGGGGAGGGGAGACGAGCGCCAGCACTTAATTAATCCAGAGCTCCCTGAAGACAGAGGCGGGGGCTCAGCACCTCAGAGCCATACAACCCCTTCTTGCAAAGTTGCTTTCAGCAGGCTGGGGGCTTTCCCTCTGGAATGTAGGGTCCCTGCCATAGGGCATGCCCTGATGCCCCTTCCTGTCTTCTCCGGAACATCCCCTGCTCTAGGCTGACCTGAGGTGTCAGATTCTGACCAGAAGATGAGCCAACTTTCTTTCTGAGGGTCCTGCCTGGCTTCCTTAGTGTAGTTAGGCTGGGCTGGGAGTAGACATTGGCCCCCATACTACCCTTGGCTTTTCCTGTCCCCAGAATGTGCTGTCTAACTCAGCCTGTGGCTGTTGCTGGCCACCAACCAGAAAGGAGGAGGGGCTCCAAGGGTGGGCTGGTCTTGGCTTGTTGGTGATGGAAACCTGGGACACCTGGCCCGTGGCCTAATCATAGCAAGATTGAGCTGATTCATCCTTTCTAAGCCACCTGAGGGTTTTGGGGAACAGGGTGCTGAGGAAGTAGAGGGCAGGTCAATGTGGCCCTGGCAGACTGGCCTCAGATGACCCCTTATGAGTCATTGGGTGCCTGCTGCCTTGAGGAAACCCACACTTGACCTCTCTAGGCCTGGGTCCCAGACCTTGCTTGGCCTTGTTTCAGGGCCTTCGTCTTTCTCTGGCACTCAGTTTTTCCATCAGTACAATGAGGGTAGTTGCCAGCTCTGTGGCCCTGGGGTTTCCTTCACTGGTATTCACATCCTCCCACCTCCCCACCTGCTTGTCCCTGGTGCTGGGCCTGGAATAGCCAACTGCAGCTGAAGGGCTGGAAGGGACACAGGCTCTCCTACCAGACACTTTTGGGATCTTCCTGCAGGGCCACAGCACCATCTGCTGGACGGCCTTGGCTCTCCTGCTGGGGGTGGGGCTTGAAGGATGCACTGCCTCCAGCCACTTCACCTTGGAAGCCGCCCTCCGAACCAAGCCCTGCATCAGTATCACTCCTGGGACCTGGGTTCTAGGCCTGGCTCTGCCGTTTTTAAAAAGACCGGCAAATCAGAGAGATCTAGAGGGCCACAGGAAGTCGGAATTTATGACCATGCTGAGTCCACATCTTGGCTGCAGTGGGCATCTTGAGGTCTCTGTGGCATCTTGGAATAAGAGCTTGTGGTGGGAAGTGGGGAGCCTGCCTCCCGGCCCATCTGTTTCATCAGTGAGTTTGAGGTGAATGGGTTTCCTCACCTGTATATGGAGATAGCCAAGTGAAGTGAGCCTGACTGCCCTGCAGTCTGAAACCCCAAGGGAGGGGTCTTAGGAATCATGTGGAGGAAATCTGAACAGAAGGAGCTCCTGGAGTGGGTGTGGAGGGTATGTATAGGACTGCAACACAAGAATTTGTCAAACAAAGGTTCTGCAGCTTCAGAAATGGACTTGGGAAGCTCTGCGTTGTTGGCTCGTGCCTTGATTCATTCGTACTGTCTTTATCGAGCACCTGCAAAGTGCCCAGCTCTTAGGTGTGACAGTGAGCCCGTGAGAGTAGCAGCCCTGTTTGCCTATAGCCTCTTCTGACAGCCCCTGCCTCTCTCCCTCTCTTTCCCAGGTCGGCAGTTGAGTAGCTGGGGCTGCGGAGGGCTTGAAGCCTTCACAGTGATGGCGGAGAAGAGGCCACTGGGGACGCTGGGGCCTGTGATGTATGGCAAGCTGCCCCGCCTAGAGGCAGACTCCGGGCCTGGGCACAGCCTGCCCACCTCTGCTGGTAACCAGGACCCCTGCAGCTACAAGGGTGCCTACTTCTCTTGTCCCGTGGGGGGTGCTCCCAAGGCAGGGTCAGAACGGTTCGCTTCCTGGACCCCATACCCACCCTTGTACCCTACCAGCATGGCAGGACCCCCACTTCGGACAGACAGTCTCTTGAGCAACTGCCTGCTCTACCGCCCACCAGCAGAAAGCTCTGAGAAGGTACAAGACTCTGGCCCTGTTGAGCTCCTGCCTTTCAGTCCCCAGGCTCATTCCTACCCAGGCCCACCACTGGCTGCACCCAAACCTGTCTACCGCAACCCTCTGTGTTATGGGCTTTCCCCTTGCCTGGGGGAAGGGCCACCGAAGAGACCACTAGATGTTGATTGGACGCTGGTGACTGGGCCACTCTTACCCTCGGCCAATTCCCCTTGTTCTCTGACCCCAGCTCCTGGAAAGGGCCAATCCCTGGATGGCTCTTTCTTGCGTGGGGTGCCAGCTGGGGGATCTGGCAAAGACTCCTCAGTGAGCTTCTCTCCATGCCAAGCATTCCTAGAGAAGTATCGGACCATCCACAGCACTGGCTTCCTGGCCTCCAAGTATGCAGGTCCTTACTCTGGGGACTCCAAGCAGGCATTGTCCGAGGGACCCCCGAGTCCTTGGACCCAGCTGGCCCAACCCCTGGGACCAGCCTGCCAGGATGCAGTGCCGACCCACTGCCTGCTGCCTCACCCCCCGCAGGCCCTGCCTTGCCCTCCAGCCTGTCGCCACCCAGAGAAGCAGGGCAGCTATAGCTCAGTGCTCCCAGTGCAGCCTCTGGGAGCTCACAAGGGGGCTGGGTACCCAGCTGGTGGACTGAGCAGCCCTTACCTGAGGCAGCAGGCAGCCCAGACACCCTATATGCCCCCAGTGGGGCTGGACACTTATTCCTACCCCTCTGCACCCGTCCCAGCACCCTCACCAGGCCTCAAGCTGGAGCCACCTCTCGCTCCACGCTGCCCACTGGACTTTGCCCCCCAGACACTGGGCTTTCCTTATGCGCGGGATGATCTCTCTCTCTATGGAGCATCCCCAGGGCTTGGAGGGACACCACCTTCCCAGAACAGTATGCAGGCTGTTCCACAGCCCAGTGCCTTCCAGCGGGCGTGCCAGCCTCTACCTGCCCGCCAGCCGTGCTCAGAGCCTATGAGGCCTACGGAGAAACCAGTACAGGAAGCCGAGGAGAAGATATGGCTGCCCAGCTGCAGGAAAGAGCAGCTCCAGCCCCAGCTTGATGAGCACCTGGGGGCACCCATTGTCATCGGAGACAGTCCTGTTCCCCGCACCCCACCAGCTCTCCCTCCCTGTGCTGAGGAGCGCCAATCTCTTCCACAGAATGAGGGCATGCTGCCACCCAGCTCTCCACCCATGCCTATTATCGACAATGTCTTCAGCCTGGCCCCCTACCGTGACTACCTGGATGTGCAGGCACCTGAGGCCACAGCTGAGCCTGACCCAGCCCCAGCCCCAGCCCCCAGTGAGAGCCATGACAAAGACTGCAAGGGAACCCTGCCTGCCCAGGAGGCCCCCTCCAGGGCGCACTGCTCACTTAGGGAGGAGATGGCACTGGACTTGAGTGTGAAGAAGCCAGTGGCAGAGGCTCCTCCTCTCAATGTCCCTAGTCCTGTGGTGCATGCCAAGCCCACTGTAGCTGTGGATGTGCCGGGCACAGGGAACACAGTCTCAGACATGCCAGGTATGGGGAGCACAGTCCCGGATCCGCCAGGCCTGAAAAAGACAGTCACAGAAGCACCTGGGCTACCTGGGATGCCAGTGACCACAGAGGCCACCCCGAGGACCAACTTCCACAGCTCCGTTGCCTTCATGTTCCGGAAATTCAAGATCCTCCGGCCAGCACCCTTGCCTGCAGCTGTGGTCCCATCTGCACCCACCTCAGCCCCTGAGCCTGCACAGCCTGCACCCACCCCTGCATCTGTGCCCATTGGACTACAGATTCTCACCCAGCCCTTGCCTGTGGCCTGCTTCAACCTGGCACTGCCCAGCCCTCCAGCTGTAGCCATGGCCTCCCCAACCCCTGCTCCAGCTCCGTCACCTGCTCCAGCTCCGGCTCCACTTGCAGGCCCTGCTCCAGCTCCGGCTCCACTTGCAGGCCCTGCTCCAGCTTCTACCCCCACCACAGCAGACTCCCCAGAGCAACACTTTGCAGGACTGCATGCGTCCCTATGTGACGCCATCTCAGGTTCAGTGGCCCACTCTCCACCTGAGAAGCTGCGTGAGTGGCTTGAGATGGCTGGGCCCTGGGGCCAGGCAGCATGGCAGGACTGCCAGGGTGTGCAGGGGCTGCTGGGCAAGCTGCTATCCCAGCTGCAGAGCTTCGTGTGCACACAGCAGTGCCCCTTCCCCCATGTGGTGCGGGCCGGCGCCATCTTTGTGCCCATCCACCTGGTAAAGGAGCGGCTCTTCCCTCGGCTGCCGCCTGCTTCCGTGGACCATGTGCTGCAGGAGCATCGCGTGGAGCTGCGTCCTACCACGCTGTCGGAGGAGCGGGCACTGCGGGAGCGGGCCCTGCACGGCTGCACCTCACGCATGCTGAAGTTGCTGGCGCTGCGCCAGCTGCCTGACATCTACCCTGACCTGCTGGGCCTGCAGTGGCGTGACTGTGTACGCCGCCAGCTGGGTGAGCATGGGGCAGCCCCAGTAGCCACCGGAGCTGTGTGAGCTCGTGACAGATGTGTGAGTGGTCACAGCTAAGGGATTCCAGGGCCTCTGGAAAGGGCAGGGGAGGCCCAAGAACTGGTGTCAGGGGAGGGGCTGGCCTCCCAGGGTGGGCTCTATGGATCCCCATCGCTCTTTGCCCCCAGCATCACTAAGAGCCTTCAAAGTCCCCTCTGTAAGCCTCTGAACATTCCAACTGCTGTGTCTCCTTGGAAACTCTTGACCTTCCCTGGCCCTGCACCTTCCCAGAGTCCCTCTCCTCCTCTGCTGTGCCTTCTCCGTCTTTGGTACGGTCTTCTCCACCTGAGATCATTTCCCCCTGTGTCTGTGTCTCCCCTCTTCTGAGCTTGAGCCCCAAATAACTGACTGCTTGCTGGGCTTTTTGTACCTGGTGTCTCTCTGACCCTTAACTCCTCCCAAACCATACTCCTGGGCTTTCCCTTAAGCTTCACTTCCATCCAGTCTTTCCCATCTCAGTGAATGGCACCCACTCACCCAGTGCCTCATTCCTGAACCCTGGCAGGGGTCCCCCCCACACACTGTTACCTTGTGAATGTGCACAATCCTCCCAGGGATTTACATTCCCTGAAGTGTGCCCGTAAGTCGGAATGTTGTTTTGTGGCACTAAATGATGTCTTGTGCATATCGTTCTCTAGCGTGCTCTTTTTATGGCCTGGAGCATTGTCTCCGTCGGCTCAGTTAGCCTGACCTTGCTCTCAGGAATGGCTGCAGTGTTTCGTGGTGTGGACAATCTCACTTCTTCAGCCAGGACTTTGCTGATGGTGCCAGGTGGTGTCCGTCACTGCCTCTGCTGTGTTAGAACACCTGGCATCGAGGCCCAAGGCCCGCCCTGTAGTCTTTCTCTCCCCGCCCCCCAGCCTTCCCACCACCAAGCCTCTGTCCAGGCTGTCTCTGTAGTGTTTCTTGTCCCCTCCCCTCCTGGCAGCCTTGCCCTGGGCTCTCCCCGTGTCCAGGTTCCAGGTTGGGGTGGAGAAGGGGCCCGAGGTAGTGAGTGCAGATGTGGAGCTTGAGGTCTGGAGGACAGCATTGCTGCCCTCTGAGCACTTAAGTTGGGGCATTTGTCCCAATGAGGTGCAAAGAAAATGCAAGTGTGAGCATTCCCTTCCTGAGTAAGAAAGTGTGGGGGTGTGTCAGGTGTCACTCAGAGGGCCCCCCAGCCCAATCTCCTCCCCGTACATTTGGGTGGTCTGGGCCCAGAGAGGGACAGGTCCATTTCTCCTTCTCCTGGGCTGCCTGCTGGGCTGTGGGGCCCTGGCACTTCACAGTCCCCTCCTGCTCCAAGTCTGCAAGAGTCTGGGGCCTGATAAGGAAGTGACTGGGGCCCAGCTTCCTGCCACTGGCTGGAGTTTGGTACCTTCTCCCCCTCCCTCCCTCAGCTGTGGGTCCTCCCCGCTTCCTTGGGGGGCTGCCCTCTGTACTGTCCTTAGACAGTAATCCCCTGGCAGCCTCCCTTCCAAGCAGGCGTGCTCTTGATCAGGAGCCCTCTCCCATCCCCTCCGCCTCTTCCTCCACCCCTCTCCCTCTGGGCGTTGCCTTCAGGCCAGTCCCTGCCTGGGCTCTGGCTCCTGCTCCAGCTCTGGGGCTGGAGTGGCCGAAAAATGATGGTACTCTAATGTGTGGCAGGCCACTTTTTCTCCATGCCTCGATTTCCCCACCTGTACAGTGGGTCTTTGGATCAGATCTGGCCTGTTTGGCCTCTTTCCTCTTGTCCTTGCACCCAAACAGCTTCTGAGCAGTGCCCTCATTAGACAGAGTTCTGGTGTCACCTGGGGAGAAGCACCCCCCCTTTTGGCTTGACGGTCTCTGGCTAGTGGTTACATGCGGGGAAGGGTCCTGATGTCTGTGACCCTACCTGGACTGTCCTGGCCCAGGACAGAGCAGAACCACTGGTGTAGACAGCTTTGGAGGCCAGGAAATGGGACCTGAGGGTCTCAAGGTCTGTAACCTGACTGTGTTCATTTTCCAGGTGACTTGGACACTGAGGCTGGAACTGTACCCTCCTCAGAACCCACCATGGCCAGAGATGAGCCAGAGAACCTAGCCCTGGCTTGGAAGTCACCTGTCCCCAAGGCCAGGAAGCTGGGAAGGAAGCCATCAACCCCTGGCCCAGAGAAAGCAGAGGCAACTGCTGGGGGAGCGTCCCATGGTGCCTCACCTACTCCTGCTGCCAGTGCCAGCCCACCCGGCCCCACACTGAGGGCCCGCTTCCGTAGCCTGCTGGAAACTGCCTGGCTCAATGGCCTGGCACTGCCCACTTGGGGCCACAAAACCTCAGGACCAGACCGGCCCACGCCCCACCCACAGCTGTTGGGCAGCCAGAGCCACCACCTGTAGCATTGGTCACGGGTGCTGTCTGGGAGTCACGCTCCCTCCCCCTCCCTTCTTCGGCTGCCTGGGGTCAGGAGTGGACATGCCCTTGGAGTTCCTCCAGCTCTCACCCTGCACCCCCACCCCCAGGTTGGGCTGAGAGCCCCTGAGCTTTTAACTTGAAGGCCTTTGTTAGAAAGGACTCCTTCCTATTTCTTCCTTAGAGAAAATGTGGGCTTTGGAGTCCAACAGATGTGGTTTTGAGTCCTGGCTCCTGTGTTCCTTGCTGTGTAACTGGGCAGGTCACCTCCTCTCTTGAACCCTCTGTTCCCCATTTGTAAAATAGGACAACGCAGCCTACCTCGCAGGGTGTTGTGGGGGTAATGCCTAACACACCCATTATGGTTTGCTCTCTGCTCCCTGCCCAGGACAGGGGCCTAGATCTCAGCCAGGGTCTAGAATGTGAGGCTGAGGCAAGCAGAACCTTCCTCTAGAAAGTCTGTGTATGTCATAGGACTTGGTTTTCTCAGAGTGGTACATTGTACGTGTGTGTGATTCACACTTTCTAGGGTCATCCCCCAGAAAGCCTAGGGCCATAGCCCCAGCATTTGGGGTTGGGCCCCAACCCCCAGCTGGGAGCTCCCTGAGGGAGCCTACCCCTCCCCTTCCCCATGACAGGGGGCACAAGGATACAGCCTGGGGCTGGCATCCTTGTCCTGGGCCTGCTGCTCTCAACTCAGGAGGCCCCAGGCCTGTCCTGAATTGACACCAGTGATTTTCCTGAGCTGCCTCTGCCACATGGTGCATTATCCTGAGAAAGTTGTGTGTTTGCTGGAAGCCAAGCAGCTGCAGGGACTCAGGGACTAGAAGGGACAGGCTGCGCAACCCCTCAGTTCTGGGAAGTCTCTGAAGAGATGTACTGAAGACCCTGGCACTCCCCAAGCCAGAACCCCATCAGCCAGCCTGCTGTGGCTTACCTCCTTGCAGAGTGCTGAACAGCTGGAGGCTTGCAAACTGGGCCTTTGGCCCATTTAAGGTTTTGTAATAAGGCTGTGGGCCCTGGAGGCAGGCCATTAAACATTAAAGCATTGGGGTTGTTGTTGGACCTGGGGCTTGGCTGTGTTGGAGGAGGTGGGTCAGGGTCAGCTTGGTCTGGTCATCACCAGGTGCCTAGCCCTCTGCCCACAGGCTGCAGCTCTCCCTGTTCCTGCCCCCGAAGATGCTGGGGCTCTCCACACCCTATGCCAGCTGGCTCTGGCCAGGTGGGCCCTTGTCACATGCCCACGGGGTAGCCAGTTACCTGCTCAGGGAAAGCGCCCCCCTTTCTTGGCCTTAGGCCACTGCCCAGTCACCAGGCCCCAGCACATGCCCCTCTCCCAGGACCAAGGGTGTGCCCGCCAAAGTCTAGGTAGAACAGAAGCTGTTCCCCCCTACCCATGTTGGTGACTGCATCCCAACAAGGGACGGCCCCTCCCACACATTAGCTGGGCTAAGGACCCCTGCAGACACCCTATGCCTGCTGGGCTCTTTTCCCACAGAGGTTTGTTCTCAGGTCTGCTGAGGTGGCTTCCTGGATGTGGTTTCACATTCCATCTGGGCCAGGAGCCAGTCGCTAGGGCTGGTCAGACCTGCCTGGCATTGACCCTAATCTTTGTGGGTTTCACTGAGCCCAGTGACGCTTTTCCTCCTGTGCCTCCCAACAGCTGGAGCGTGGCCTTGCATGGGGCAGGATCTAGAGTGCAGCTGCCATTGTCCCAGTATTGTATGCATATGGGCCAGAAGAGGTCCCTGGCTTGTGAAAGGGACAGGCCAGGAGATGGGCAACTCCAACATATTATGGTCACTGCAGCCACAGAACCTGAGAGAAGGGCACTGGAAACTCAGGAGGGGCCTGTCTTGCCTGGGGATGAGTAGGTGTCCTTGGGTCCCAAGAGGTGCTGTGTGAAATGGGTGAGCCTTGAAGACAAGTAGGAAGAAGTAGGTAAAAACAAGTGTTGAGTGCCATCTGAGCCAGGTGAACAGCATGTGCAAGGGCCTATGGGTATGTTTGGAAAAGGGAAATACCCAGGTGTGGCTGGAGTGCGGGGAACTAGCCGGAGGAGGGGGAGGGGACAGGGCCAGAAAAAATGGCTCAAAATCCAATGCAACTCATTCAGTCCTGCAAGCTGGAGAACAGAGGGTGTGGTCCATGTGAAGTGCCAAGAGTTTGAATCACCTGAGGCTTGTGTAGGGGAAGAGGGAGAATCCCCCACCTTTCCTTCTGGATCTTATGACTGGTCAAATAAAGTGACATAAGGCAGGTTAGCAGAAGAAAATAAAAGTTTAATTACATGCATATATGGGAGAAACCCTGGAAAACTGAGTGACTCGCCAAAATGGCCAAAGCTGCCACCTTAAATACCATCTTCAGTTAAAGACAGGTGGATGTTGGGGGTAGTGGTTTGGGATTTCAGAAGGGAGGAAGGCAATTCACACGGAAGTGGAAATGCAAATATTTGTTGAACAAGTTTCTGCTGGGCCAAAAATGGGCTGCCTGGTGCCTTTCTATCACACCTATTTTACATTATACTATAGTTACCTTATGGTATTAGCTCCTTCCAGGAACAGGCCTTCTATGTTAAATTCTTTTAGGTAGTTTGGGGGAAGGTCAAATGTTCTTCCTGTGTCTTCTGAGCCTTTATTATCTTCAGCTCAAAATAATCCGCATGCCAGAGTAGCACATCTTGCAGTGGCCTTCCTTGAACCCCAGCGCTCATAATTCCTGTTATGTTCCTATCCCACCCTGGGGACCCTGCTGCTCTCCCACCTTAGCTGCTAGGAACCCCATCCCCACTCAACCGGGGGACATGGAGACCAAGCCAGGAGGCCACAGCCTGCTGGGGGCAATATCCAGTGTTTGTGTCCCTTCTTATGGGGTGCACTTGGGTGAGAGACTCTGGGGAGACTACAGCTCCCCTCTTCCCCACCCTTGTGTGGGTGGGCTCCCAGCTCTGGAATCTGACCAGAAGGATGGGACTGCCCCTGTCAGAGGCAGGTCTGAGTAGTCCAGGCCCAGTCGTACCCTCAAGCAGGGCTCCTGTGTTTGTTTTTCCAGCTAGCCAGTGGCCTCAAAGCCCCTGTGATGTCTAGGTGACTGATGTCCCATCCCACTGTATCCCCTGCTCCTGAGGGGAGTCTGGCTCCAGCCCTGGAACTTGGATACCTTCGTGTTGGAGGCCTGTGTCAGGTTCCCACACAGCGTGCCCATGGCTAGGGCAGCTACCTTGTTGGAGGCCCCAGGCCTGACAGGGCTCCCATGCTCCTCTATTCTGTTCTATGCATGTCACCTGTGCAACGTTCCTGATGAATCTGGGCTCTGTTAGCTTCTGCCAACTCAGCTGGGAAGTTGCTGACAGTAAGGAGAATAGTGCCACCCGGACTACGTAGGGAGAGGCCTGCTTTGTGGGTGGGTGGAAGAAGGCCTGAGGCAGGATGTCTGGGGGCTCCTCCCTACTTATCTTCCCTTCTCTGTTGCCCTCAAAGAAGGCAGTTTTCTCCACGTCTCCTACCCCGCCCCAATCACCCACCAGTTCAGACATCTTGTGCACAGCGGCAGCCAAGGCACGCCAGCACATGGATACACCCAGCCTGTAGCTCCTGGGCCGTGGACCTGTGAGTCCTGTCCTGGATGAATCTCCTTGGCAGATTCTTTAAGACAGCTTTGTTGGGTGTCCTGGGCTGGGCTAGGCCCCCTCCCCACAGCACCGACATTTGTTTGTCAAGCCTCAACAAGACAGTGGGCTCAGGGCAGGGATATGGTCTGGTGTGAGTGGACAGGGGTTTGTCAATGGTGTGCGTCTCCTCAAGCTCTTTGCCCCTGTGGTCTTTGGGCATGATGCCCCCCATGTTTAGGTGCCTGCGTATAGCTACAAGTGCCTCCTCTCCCTCAGGCCGGTGTCAAGGCATGTATAGTTCCAGGAAGAAGCCCAAGTGCAAAGCCAGGCTTGGCAACGTTCCCCAGGGGCTGACAGCCCCAGCCAACCAGCCGTGGACCTGGGCTCCCTCCCCAGCCTGCCTGGGCCCAGCTGACCTCTGTCTGCTTCTGGCCCCTCCTGTGCCTGCCATGCTCTCAGCTGAACAAGACTGTCTTGCCTAATTCCTTGACTATCCTCAACAGGAAGTTTATAGAGCCACTTGGGGGCATCACATCTGTCTACGAGGCTCACCTTGGTAAGCCTGGGTCAGGCTGGAGGTAGCCAGGGGTCATGCTCTCCTGCTGGGATCCAGTCCCAGGGCCTCCCATCAGTCCTTTTCCAGTGAACAATGGCCTGGTGGGCAGCTGCCCCTTCTCCCCTGCAGGGTACCTGGACGGGGTTTGGGGCAGGAAGGTCAGGCAGGTGGTCTGTTCCTGCACCCCTCCCCCCAAGGCTTGTTGGAGCCCACCCCTGCCTGCCTCCCCCTCCTGCAGGGGCTGATTTGAGGATCCCAGGAGGGTAGTGGGGGTGGCCTCAAAGCATTCTCTCTGGCCTTCAGGC
This sequence comes from Equus quagga, assembly GCF_021613505.1. Taxonomy (NCBI): domain Eukaryota; kingdom Metazoa; phylum Chordata; class Mammalia; order Perissodactyla; family Equidae; genus Equus; species Equus quagga. The sequence goes on along the minus strand of NW_025796915.1, from coordinate 1,910,999 downwards.
CCTGGGAAACCAACAGGGCCTGGGCTGGGCTGGCTTGTATCTCACACAGCTGTCTCCCAAGACCTGGGGCTGCATGCCCTGTCCCCGGGTAGTGGAAGGAAGAAGCAGAGTTTTGCCTTCCAGGTTCAGATCCTGGTTAAGCTCCTGCCGTGGGATGTGGTCAAGAACACAGACTGTGGAGTCAGACAGCAGGGTTTTGAGCCCAGCCCTGTCACTTGGTCATTTAACCTCTGTGCTTCCCTTTCCTCAGCTATAAGATGGGGTACCAGTGCCTGTTTCCTGGGTACTTGAGAAGTACTTGCTTGTTAACATGCGCTGAGTTCTGGAGGAGGGGACAGCATTGCATCTTCATCCCTCTGAGCCTTTGTTTGTTCATCTGGAGAAAGGGGCTGCTCAGCTCTGGGGTTGCTGTGAGAATTAAGTCTGTATAATGCTGGTGGGGCCTGTGGGAAGAGTGTCCTGCACACCCCACCCTGCCCATAGGGAAAATTCCTTAGGAAAGACTCACTTATCAGGATGGGGGAGCTGGTATTCCTGGCTCTGGGGCCCTGGGGCCGGGCCTCCCCACAGTCCTGCAGACCCTGGTGGTGGCCGTCCAGCCTGATGGCCATCTGGCTGGCTCATCTTTCCAAGTGAACTCTTTCTCCTTATATGTTGCAGGTACTGTCGTGTCACCTCCAGAAAGGCCACACTAGGTGTGTGGGTTTCCTTCCCTTTACCCCCTCTGAGGGTTACGCCACCTCCCTAAACCCACCGTGTTCACCAGATGTGTGTAAACTATGTCTTGGTGCAAGGCCTCACACAAGGCACGACACAGCCTGGTTTGTGGAGGGCCAGGGAAGCAGATCCCAAAGAGAGGAGGGGCCCAGAGCTCACCCTCAGGCTCTGTCCCCCTTCATCCCGCCGCCTCCTCTCCCATGTCACCTACCAGAGCTCCCAAGCTCATGGAGGTAGTTTGAGAGAACAAGGTGGGCACAATCTTTCCTCCTGTTTTAGGCATCATGGCAGTCAGGGGAGCATCTTCCAGGGCCCCCTTCTCCACCCTGGCCTGCCCTAGCCCTTTAGTCAGAAGTTATGGGTTCAGGGAGAGTGGGGACTGACCTGGCATATGTGCATATATCAAGGTGGTCTTCAGGGTGCTGGGGTAGAGCCTTGTGGGGCAGGAGTCCCTCAGGGGTATGAATGAGAGGTTGCATATTACAGAAGTGCAGAGGAACCTACCACCAG